>NC_062289.1:84009123-84312154 GCF_902655055.1 Lutra lutra
ATAAATAAAAGTAGGCTGAGAGGCTATACAGTTCATTTGTGTTGGAGGTTCTCTCGTGATTAGAGGGACATCAACATAAATACACTTTTGTTGAGAATTAATGTCCATTCCAAGCAAATAGAAGAAATGTTAACAACGTTCAGTTCTGAGCATCGGGCACATGTGTGTTTGTTATATTGTTCCATGTACATTTTTTTTTTAGATTTTATTTATTTATTTGATGGAGAGAGAGATCACAAGTAGGCAGAACGGCAGGCAGAGCGAGAGGGGGAAGCAGGCTCCGAGCTGAGCAGAGAGCCCGATGCAGGGCTTGATCCCAGGACCTTGAGACCATGACCTGAGCCAAAGGCAGAGGCTTAACCCATTGAGCCACCCAGGTGCCCCTCTTTTTCTTTTTTTAAAAAAGATTCTATTTTTAAGTAATTGCCACACCCAAGGTGGGACTAGAACCCACAACCCCGGGATCAAGAGTGGCACGTTCCACTGACTGAGCCAGCGAGGTGCCCTCCTGTACGTTTCTGAATATTACAGTTTTCCCCAGGGATGGGGGAACATGGAACACTCAAAACAAAGTAAACCAACCCTGGTATGCCAAGCACTGATGAGTCCCACCCACACTTCCTGGAACAAGATGGAAGGCAGCCATTAGGATTTCTGTTTACTGAGAACAGAACTTGTTGAAAGCTCAACAGCCAGCTAGCCTGTCTAGACTTCTCTGGTGGACCTGAGGGGCCACGGGGGGGATCTTCACCCTCTTCCCTCCCTGAGAACCTCCACCCCAATCCTGCACTTCTCCAGGCCCTGAGATTCTAGAAAGTTCCACAGAGCAGAGACTCTGGGATCCAGCACCCAAACACCCATTACAGCTGAGGTTGGTGACTTCTGGCCCCAGGTAGGAGAGCTATT
The DNA here is from genome assembly GCF_902655055.1 of Lutra lutra. NCBI lineage: Eukaryota > Metazoa > Chordata > Mammalia > Carnivora > Mustelidae > Lutra > Lutra lutra. The sequence continues at coordinate 84,010,030 of NC_062289.1, forward strand.
ATATTTCAAATAATAATATAGAAAAGTTCTTTAACTTTTTGGGAGGTGTTGGGTGGGGGGGAGGGTCACAAAGAAGCTGTTTAATTGTTTAATCTTTGCCTTTTTTACTGTGGTAAAATACACATAACATAAAATTGACCTTTTTTTTTTTTAATTGACCATTTTAAACTGTGCCACCCAGAGGCTTTAAGTACATTCACAATTTTCTTTTACCTTTTAATTTTTATTTTAATTTTAAAAATTTATTTAATCTCTACAACCAGCATGGGGCTCAATCTCACAACCCTAAGATCAAGAGTCTCAGCTCTTCTGACAGAGCCAGCCAGGAGCCCCTCCTTTTACTTTTTAAAAACACATTTGCTGGGCGCTTACGTGGCTCAGGTCATGATCTCAGGGTCCTGGAATCAAGTCAGGCTCAGCGGGGAGTCTGCGTCTCCCTCTCCCTCTGCCCCCTCATTGACGCTAGCTTGCTGTCTCATGCATTCTCTCTCTCTCTCAAGTATGTAAATCTTTTAAAAAACAAAAACAAAAAACAAAACACATTTATTATCTCCTTTCATCTGAATGGCCAGCCTGCAGAGACCAGGACAGAGACGGGCAGGTGAGGACAATGATGGTGGTGACTGTTCCACGAAATATTGAAACATTTCAACACGCCAATGCCACACTGAGCATCTTGTATGATAGTCATTCCCTGACTCCTCACAACAAGCCTGTGACGGAGCTCGTACTATAAACCATGGTTTTCCAAGCAAGAGAAATGAGATTAAGTAATATAGAGCTAAGTGACAAAGCTGGGGCCTGACCCAGGCATCTTGAACACCTGAACCCCAAGCCAGAGCCCTTAACCAGCCTACCAGGCTGATCACAGCCTCATTCATCTAACCAATTCTCCACCCAAATTCCTTTCTGTCTTCGTGGTTTGTTTTTTTGTTTTGTTTTGTTTTTTTAAATGTTTGCAATAAGTCATTAGGAGTTACTTGTTCTGGCCCAAGGACTGGGAATTGGTGAAGAGAGGTCTGTGCTGAGTCACTAACAGAAAAGAATGAAGAAACAGAGCCTAACCAGTATTTGGGCAAGAGGAAGTAGTCCATTTAAATAGCTGAGTCACTCCTGGGCGGTCCCAGCAGCAACCTCCGATGACAAGGATGCACCTCACATTGTTACCGCTCCTTTCCTTTGACAACCTGAGATTGGTCATTCAGCGGTGATTATTATGAATTGAGTGCCTACTGTGTACCAGGCACTGTGCTAGGCTGTGGGTCACTATGGAACATAAGAAGTATGAGGCCGCCTATGTTCTGATGGATCATGAACCCCAAATGGTGAAAAGACAAGAGGGTGATCTGGAGGAGGGTGCTCTTTGCACTGGGGTCATCCGGGGAGGTGATGACATCTGAGCTGAGTGAGGCGAGGGGCCAGCCACAGGGATCTGGGGGAAAGAATGAGCCAACAACAACCTGGTGGGTCCTCAGAACGTTGAACACGGAGGAACCATAGGACCCAGCAATTCCGCTCCTAGGTAGAGACCCACAAGAAATGAAGACATGTCCAGGCAGAAACTTGTACATAGATGTTTGTAACAGCTCTATTCACAATAGCCAAAAGGGGGAACAGCCAGATTGTGTGTGAAGTAACAAATGGGTAAACAAATGGGGTATGCAGACAGTCCAGTACGAAACCACCATAGAAAGTGAACAAAGTTCTGACACCTGCTACCACGTGGATGAGCCCTGGAAGCATCACGCTACTGAAATCAGCCGTCACAAAAGCCACGTAGTGTATGATTCCCTTTGTATGACATATTCAGAATAGGCAAGTCGATGTCAGGAAGCTGGTTAGAGGTTACCGAGGCATGGGGGTGGGGGTGGGGGATGGGCAATGACCGCTTTAATGGGAATGAGGTGTCTTTATCAGTTGATTAGAAAGTTTTGAAGCGTCAGAGACCTGGAGGTTGCATAGCACTGGGAATACACCAATCCGAGAGCATTTGCACACTTGAGAATGGTTAATTGCATGTTATGGGAATTTCACACCCCCTCCCCCTGCCCAAGGAAAGGGGGGTGGAAAAAGATTGATCTGGGCAAAGGAATGGCAAGTTTGAAGATCACGGGACAGGAGGAAGCCCGGAATTTGTAGAGCAGGAAATGGGCAGTGACAGGGCACACGGACAAGATAAGGAAGGGAAACAGGACAGGGCTTGACCCAGCGGCTTCTGGGAGGTGGTTGCCATACTCTGCCAAGAGTGGAGAGTGTTGGAGGGTTTTGATCAGGATGTGGAAGACGTGCTGGACTGGACGGGGCCCAAGAGAGGCAGCAGGCGCCCCCACCTCCCCCACCCCAAGCAGCCAGGCCTGGGCTCAGCCTGCTCAGTAGCCTTGGAGAGGGACCCTCACTCAGGACAGCCTGAGGGTACTATGCTAAGTAAAATAACCCGGTTGGAGAAAGACAATTATCATGTGATCTCACTGATGTGTGGAATTTAAGAAACAAAACAGGATCATACAGGAAGAGAGGAGAAAAATAAAACAAGACAAAATTAGAGAGGGAGAAAAACCATAAGAGACTCTTAAGCATGGGAAACAGACTGAGGGTTGCTGGAGGGGTGGTGGGTGAGGGAGTGGGATGACAGTGCTGGACATTAAGGAGGGCATGTGATGTGATGAGCTATGTGTGTCCTGTGCCACTGAGAAATCAGTGACCTCTTCCTCTGAAACCAATAATACATTATATGTTAATTGAATTTTTTAAAAAGATTTTATTTATTTATTTATTTCACACAGAGAGAGATCACAAGTAGGCAGAGGCAGGCAGAGGGAGAGGGAGAAGCAGGATCCCAGGACCGTGAGATCATGACCTGAGCCGAAGGTAGAGGCTTAACCCACTGAGCCACCCAGGCACCCCTGTTAATTGAATTTAAACAAAAATTTTTTAAAAAAATTTCTGCTCCCTATTCAACCAAAAAAAAAAAAAAAAAAAAAAAGGTATCAGGTATCAGCTAGAGCCCTGGGGTAGATACACAATAGAAGCCCTTCACCTTTCCTGGCCCCAGAGCAATACAGCACACGCCCAGAGGCAATTAGAGTGTCCGGGACACCTCCCCCTACCCCCTCACCAAGGCTCTTGGCTGTTATGTAAGCCCCGCCCTTCACAGGCCTGATGGCTGCCAGACTCTGAGTTCCCTGACCTCTGACCCTCAATTATCTAGCGATTTTGGCTATCAGCCTAGAGAAAGGGAAGGCTTTTTCCAAAGGGAAGACTGGCTGGAGGCCTGGGCGGATGTGTGTGGGCTCCAGTCAAGGACAGACTTTTCCAGAGCAGGGAGAGATGCCTGACATCCGCTGTGCCCTTCGGCCTGTGGGCAGTCTCCCTGATTCTCCACCACCCCAGCTGGTCTGCTGGGGTGCTCACAGATTTGACCTGTCAAGACTTCCCTGGCATGTTGCTAGCTCTCTAAACATACTAGAAGTTTCTTAAAGCCTTTTCACCCCTGGGATTTCCACCCAGAAGGTGTGCTCCTTGCTTATACGTAGGTGCTCAAACTCTCGCAGCGGGACAGACTCCTGCAATCCCCCTGCCCACTCGAGCTCTCCTCTCTGATGTCCCACAGGTCCCTGGGACTCATCGTCGCTGCAGAAATGCAGCCCCAGGCTTTCCTCCCAAACCTATTTTTCTCATAGTCAACTCCGTCTTAATGACACCGTTCTCCAGGTGCTCAAGTTCAAGTACCTGGGCCTTGTACCGGACTCTTCCCTTCCTGTCTGCCCTATAGTTATCACGTGGGGAGGCCTGCCAGACTGTCCGGGGCTCAGACCTCTTGAGTTGCACTCTCTGCCTCTCCCACCGAAACCCAAGCCACAACCCACATGCAGGGCCGTGCGGTGATTTCACTTCCCGGCTCCCCACATGCCCAACCCGTGCAACCCATCCTCCACGGTCACCAGCCAGACCCAAGGTTTTTATTAGCGGACTTTGTTTTTCAGAACCGTTTTAGATTAACAGAAAAATCGCAACAATAGTACAGAGAGTTCCTATAACTCGCTCACCAATTTCCCATTATTAATAGCTTACATTGGTAAAATGCATTTGGCCCAATTAGCCGATATTGATATGTTGTTATTAACTAAAGGCCATAGTTTATTTAGATTTCCTTCGATTTTTCCCTAACGTCTTTCTTCAGTCTTGGAACCTGTCCAGGACACCATTTTTTTTTTTTTAAGATTTTATTTATTTGACAGAGAGAGACAGTGAGAGAGGGAACACAAGCAGGGGGAGTGGGAGAGGGAGAAGCAGACTCCCTGCTGACCAAGGAACCCGATGTGGGGCTCATGACCTGAGCTGAAGGCAGAGGCTTAACCCACTGAGCCACCCAGGTGTCCCAATTGCTGACTCTTGACGTTGACTTTGATCAGTCTCCTGAAGAGGTACCATTTTGTCAGTTTTCTCCACTGTGAAGGGACTCTTCCCCACCTTTTCCATACTGTACTCGTTGGTTTTTTAAGATTTTATTTTTAATTATTCTCTACACCCAACATGAGGTTCGAACCCACAACCCCAAGATCAAGAGTCACACGCTCTACCACCTGAACCAGCCGGGGGCCCTCACACTGTGCTCTTTGGAAGGAAATCACCAGGGACAGCCCACACCTAAGGACTGGGAGTCATCGAGATCATTAAAACTATAAATCTATCCTCTTACTCCTCTGGTTCAAACCTTGGCCCTGGGTACCCTGGGCCTGCCCCATCCCAGCTCACCTCTGCCACCACCCCAACTCGCCAGGCCAGTCATGCTGTCCCCTTTCTTTCCTCAAAGTGCCAACCCTGTCCCCGCCTCTGGCCTGTGTGAGACTCTTCCTCTGTCTTCATCCCCTTACCCCCAGTGCTTTCCTGACTCCTCCTCATTCAGGTTTCTGTCAGCTCCAATGTTACCTCCCCGGGGGGATCCAGGCAAAGTCCCAAAGTCCACCGGCTGCTTGCGACCAACCACGGTGGGTGTATTCACACTGTAGGAAGCTGTCAGGGCTACAAATCAGGGTTGTTGTTTTTTTTATTCCAATTACTAAACATTTATCCAGACACCACTGCCACACATCACTGACCCCAATCCCAGGGGATGGTCGAGAAGCTTGTCTGGACGCTGAGCGACCCAGAAGAAGAAAAAGGAACAAGAAAAGAAAATTCCTGAGAAGCTGTCACAGCTCACCCCCAGACACACTCAGCCGGGCGCTGGAGTTGGGAGGGGATCTGAGACAGCCTGGGAGGCAGCGCGAAGCAAACACCACTCTTCTTCAGAGCACGGCTCATTCATCCTCGCAGAAGCCCTCGAAGTAACTTCCCCAGGATGACGACAACATACAGTTGAAGAAAACCTGACCCACAAGGGGACAAGGTGCTGGGAGCAAGAGCCAAGAGAAAGAAGAGGGCAGCGGCGGGAGACCCACATGGACCCCGGGTTCTGGAATTCTCCCAACACAGATCCCAGAACTGTTATGCTTACCCCAAGCTTGAAGGCATTTACATGGCTCTGAAAAGTGGCGTAGCAGATCTGATGAAGGACAAGACAGAACTAGAGATACTAAAAAATAATAATGAACTCAACTGCATTTGACGGAAGATCGGACACCGCAGAAGGATTAACGAGGTATCAGAAGAAGTCATCCAGGGGCGCCTGGGTGGCTCCGTGGGTTAAGCCTCTGCCTTTGGCTCAGGTCATGGTCTCAGGGTCCTGGGATCGAGCCCCACATCGGGCTCTCTGCTCAGCAGGGAGCCTGCTTCCTCCTCTCTCTCTGCCTGCTTCTCTGCCTACTTGTGATCTCTGTCTGTCAAATAAATAAATAAAATCTTAAAAAAAAAAAAAAAAAAAGAAGAGGAAATCATCCAGAAAGCCACACAGCGACCAAATACCAGAGGGAGAACAGGAGAATGTGAGGACTCTGGGAGATGTCATTGTCATGCGTTTGTCTGGAGTTTCACACAGAAGCAGAAGAGGACGGGTGGAGGAAGCTCTTTAAGAGATAATGGCTGGGAATTATCCAGGAGGGATGAAAACCTGTCAACCTACAGATCTGAAGAGGCCACATATTTGTTGAATGAATGAGCCAACGTCTTTCAATAAGAATAAAAGATTCCTTGGTGAGCTGTGCCCTGCCCCCTCCTGCCCCTTCCAGTGTGAGCTGCCATGTGGAAAGCCCCCGGGTTCTTCCCCCAAAACTTTGCACACAGTGGGAAGCTCTCCCAGCCAGATGTCCTTCCCCCACTGTTCCGCCTTTGTTGTCTTGCCTCGCCTGCCTAGTTATCTGTGTGGTTTAAAATAGACAGGCAGGGAGAGGAATGTTGCCCAGCTACTGAGCTGAGACAAGCCCAGCTTGTAGTGAGTCTCCAAAACTCTCCCCTCGGGGAAGAGGAACATCTCAACCTGCTTAGCAATCATTTTTTTTTCTCTTGGAACAAAGGCAAAGATTTCCGAACCCAGAAAAACAATCGGAGTAGCCCTCCAGCTGAGGGCTGGGGGCTGGTAAAGGGTAAGGGTGAGAACAGGTTCTCATGGTTGTCATTCTCTCTGCTGAGCCCCAAATCCGGGGAATTGTATCCCATCTGCACCAGGCCGCCCCGGGGGCTGATAGACCAAGGCAGCATCACGGGCCCCTAGAACTCTAATGCCTTGTTCTAGTGGCGAAGGAGCTGAGACAGGAGTCAGCCCCATTTTCCAGAAGGGAAAACTGAGGTCCAAGAAGCGAAGCGGTCTGCTCGTCTTTTCAGTGGCCAGAACCCAGTTTCTCTGGTGGGCCAGGCCAGGCTGTTTCTTCTCATTGAAAATGAACATCGGTATCTGCGACCACAAATCAAATTCTCATCATGTCCAGAGCAGGCCCCTGGACTCTGTAGGGGACCGCCGTCTGACTTTCCCGATTGTAGGGAATTGGATCTATTCATTGGCAAGGCCGGAAGCAATGCAGATGGAAAAGTTTTCAGCCCGTTTACAAAAGAGAAGGCAAACAAGGCAGGTCGATGGAGTGCAAACAGAAAGTGTGCGGCGTTGCCAAATGGGGGACAGGTAACACGGTCGGCGTGGAGGAACCCTGAAAAATTATGCAAAGTTGAGGAGGCTAGATACAAAAGCACAAATACTGTCTTTCATCTACATGAAATTCCTACAACAGGCAAACTCAGAAAGTAGAATGGAAGTCACTAGAGAGTGGAGGAGGGGGACAGGGCGCCGGGGTTGAACAGGGACAGAGTCTCCGTTCAAAAATATTCTGCGGCGGCGGAGGGAGGGGACCCGGGTGGCTCAGTCGGTTAAGCTCTGACTCTTGATTTCGGCTCAGGTCTTGGTCTCAGAGTCGTGAAATGGAGCCCTGCATTGGGCTCTAGGCTTCGCCGGGAGTCTGCTGGAGACTTTCTCTCTCTTCCCTTAAAAAAAAGGGCGCCTGGGGCACCTGGGTGGCTCAGTGGGTTAAAGCCTCTGCCTTCAGCTCGGGTCATGATCCCAGGGTCCTGGGATCGAGTCCCGCATCGGGCTCTCTGCTCAGCAGGGGACCTGCTTCCCCCTCTCTCTCTGCCTGCCTCTCTGCCTTGTGATCTCTCTCTCTGTGAAATAAATAAATAAAATCTTAAAAAAAAAAAAAAAAAGGGCGCCTGGGTGGCTCAGTGGGTTAGAGCCTCTGCCTTCGGCTCAGGTCATGATCCCAGGGTCCTGGGATCGAGCCCCACATCGGGCTCTCTGCTCCTCAGGGAGCCTGCTTCCTCCTCTCCCTCTGCCTGCCTCTCTGCCGACTTGTGATCTTTGTCTGTCAAGTAAATAAGTAAAATCTAAAAAAAAAAAAAATGTTCTGGAGACAGAATGTGGTGATGGTTGCACAGGAATAGGAACGTACTTAATGGTACCACACGGCAGATTTAATGGTTAAGATGGCAAATTTTATCTTAGGTATAGTTTGCGCGATGCACAAATATTTTTTAAAGGTTGCAGCTGAACGTATTCTATATGTATCAATAGAGGTGGCTTCCTTAGAACAGGGAAAAGAAGCATGTCACCTAATACGACCCTGTTTAGGTTTTAGGGTTTTGTTTGTTTACAAAAACTCCACCAAACCAATACTAGATAAATATACTATGTATTCATACATACATATGTTAAACCATAAGAATGGTCTAGGGGCGCCTGGGTGGCTCAGTGGGTTAAAGTCTCTGCCTTCAGCTTGGGTCATGATCCCAGGGTCCTAGGATCGAGCCCCGCATCAGGCTCTGGAGAGTAAAGCTAGTCGTCAAAGGGGAGTCTAAGGTTCTAATTTATTTGCTCTTTTTTTTTTTTTTTTTTAAAGATTTTATTTATTTATTTGACAGAGAGAGATCACAAGCAGACGGAGAGGCAGGCAGAGAGAGAGAGAGGGAAGCAGGCCTCTCGCTGAGCAGAGAGCCCGATGTGGGACTCGATCCCAGGACCCTGAGATCATGACCTGAGCCGAAGGCAGCGGCTTAACCCACTGAGCCACCCAGGCGCCCCTAATTTATTTGCTCTTAAAGGAGGAAGGCATGGCGGGCTGAATACTGCTCCGACCCCCCTGTCCCCCCCTCCCAGCAAATCCACACCCTAATCCCCAGCACCTGTCAGTGTTGCCTTCTGTGGCTAAAGGGGCTTGGCAGGTGTGATTCAGGCAGAGCTTGTGGGGTGGGCTAGCCAGGTGGCCCGTGTAACCAAGGGCACTTATAAGAGGCCGGCAGGAGGGTCAGAGTCAGAGAGGAGACTCAAGAGCAGGAGCGGAGTTTCCCGTCATGCGCTTTGGAGGACAAACACAGCCACCAGCTGCAGGGTGCAGGGGGCGTCTAGAAGCTTCGAGAGAGGCCAAGAAGCAGTTTCTGCCCTCCCAGCCTCCGGAAGGAACCTGCTCAGCCGACACCTTTCGCTACGGGACTTCTTGGCTGCTAAGCTTCAGAACCGTAAGAGAAAAAAATCTGTGTGTGTTGGTGGCGGTCTGTTAACGAGGCGATGGAAACGAGCCCGGCTGGGTTCATAGTTACTTGTGCAGTTAAACATTGCAGAAGGTTTAGAAATAAAGGATGAGAGCCAGCAGGAGGAGGGAGCAGATCTAGGGCAGGTCAGGAAAGGCAGCTTCTCCCAAGAGTAGAGTGAATTCGGGGGGGGGGGGGGGGCAGCTTCTGGAACAGGGGAGGGGTTGAAGGGAGACGTGCCTGAAGTGGGGGGTGTCGTGAGGCGATTGGCATGTCACAGCCGCCTGGAGGACGTAAAGTTGTTCACGAAATAAGCTCACATCTTCGCACAATCCTTCTGCCTAAGATTAGACCTGCAAGATTTCACAGCGCTCGGAACAGCCTGGATTTAGTGTCTGATTTAACACCTCCTGCCAAGAGAAGAATCTTCACTTAAAACATGCATAGAATTAAAAGAATATAAAGGACTCCCACTACTTCAGCACTGACGGAGGCAAAATGGGAACTTGGGCAGTGTCTCTTGAGGGAGCCTCACCGGCTTCTGGAACTCTCCGAGGGGTGGAGTCGCATCTACTCCTCTGTAGTGACGTGATTTCAAAATGACAAGTTCCATGGAAGCCGAATATAATTCCCCTTTAAAAGGGGGGAGGGTAGTGGGGAGCGGGGTGGAGATGAGCAAAGGTGCTTGAATATGCACTGAGAAATTTGGACGCCTGGGTGGCTCAGTAGGTTAAGCGTTCAACTCTTGGTTTCGGCTCATGTCATGATCTCAAGGTTGTGAGATCGAGCCCCGAATGGGGCTCTGCGCTGCATATGGCGTCTACTTAAGATTCTCTCCCTCTCCCTCTGTGCACCACCCTTACCCCCCTCTTAAAAAAAATGGGAGGAACCACAAAAGGCTGTTAACAATAGTGTTCTGCACCCTTCTCAACCATTTTAATCTTAAACCATTTTATGACTTTTTAAAAAATTTTTTTGAGAGCGAGAAGATGACTCCCCACTGAGCAGAGAGCCCGATGTGGGGCTCGATCCCAGGACCCTGGGATCATGACCTGACTCAACCCACTGGGCCCCCCAGGCATGCCTCCAATTTATGACTTTTAAAAATTAGAAAGTGAGGAACATGATTGCCTGCTCCTTACGTGTGACAGTGCTGAGTGACCTCCTTCAAAAGGGCACAGTATGGGTAAGGGCTGGTTGGGGAGAGTCCTTGCACCGCTGAGAATCTCTGCAGGTGATCGAGTTTAACATCAATGGGCTCGAGTTTGATGGATATTCGTGACCCGATGACCATGGCATGTGGTCTCTGCGTCTTCCTCCTCAAAACCCATAATCACAGTCTAGTCATGAGGAAAACCTCAGACAAATCTCCGTGGAGGACCACCCGTTGTGCAGGACTGCGCAGGTCATCGAAAACAGGGAAAGCCTGAGCAGTTGCCACAGCTGAAAGGAGCCTGAGGAGACATGAGGAGTCAACGTGATTTGGTGTCCTGGAGGGGTTCCCAGGACAGAAAAAAGACATTGAGGGAAAAAACAAGGAAATCTAAGAGTATGGACTTTATTTATTTTTTTAAAAAGTATTTATTTATTTGACAGCAAGATCACAAGTAGGCAGAGAGAGAGAGGGAGGGAGGGAGGGAAGCAGGCTCCCCGCTGAGCAGAGAGTCTGATGGGGGCTCCATCCCAGGACCCTGAGATCATAACCTGAGCCGAAGTCAGAGGCTTAACCCACTGAGCCTCCCAGGTGCCTGTAACAGTATGGACTTTATTACTAACTGAAGTATCAACATCGGTTCACTAACTGGGGCATCTGTACGATATTAATGTAAAATATTAACAGGGAGAACTGGCTGAGGGGGGGTGAATGGGAACTTTCTGAGCTACTTGATTTTTCTGTAAATCTAAAAACCATTCTAAAAAACAAAGTTTTGGGGTGCCCAGGTGGCTCAGTGGGTTAAAGCCTCTGCCTTCAGTTCAGGGTCCTGGGATCGAGCCCCACATCGGGCTCTCTGCTCAACAGGGAGTCTGCTTCCCCCTACCCCGTCTGCCTCTCTGCCTACTTGTGATCTCTGTCAAATAAATAAAAAATATTAGGTGCGCCTGGGTGGCTCAGTGGGTTAAGCCTCTGCCTTCGGCTCAGGTCATGATCCCAGGGTCCTGGGATCGAGCCCTGCATCAGGCTCTCTGCTCAGCAGGAAGCCTGCTTCCTCTCCTCTCTCTCTGCCTGCCTCTCTGCCTACTTGTGATCTCAATCTCTCTGTCGAATAAATAAATAAAATCTTTTTTAAAAAATATTAAAAAGAAATAAAGTTTAGGGGCATATGGGGGTCTCGGTTGGTTAAGCGTCTGCTTTTGGCTCAGGTCATGATCCCAGAGTCCTGGGATCCAGCCCCATATCGGGCTCCCTGATCAGAGGGGAGTCTGCTTGTCCCTTCCCATTGTTCATGATCTCACTCTCTCTCTCTCTCTCTCAAAAATCTATTTAAAATTAAGTGGTTCAATTCAATTTCTAGGAAATTGTCCTAGGGATATGCTCACAGATACACCAAGATGTGTACACACGGGTGCTTGCTACATTGTACTGTGTGGGCAAGAAGGAACCTAGATGACCAGAGTAGGCACTCTGGAAAATCCTGTAGCAGTTAGAGATCGTGATCGGGCTAAAATGACTTGCCAGTTGCCGAGTAGTGAGATCCCACTTCTGCTAAATGAAAAGTTACAGATGTGCCTGTTTTCTAGACTTAGAAAAATTCTAGGCAGAGCAACACACAGCTGTTTGTGGTAGTTACCTCTGGGATAGGAGATCAGTTGGAGTTGTTGCAGTTTACCTCTCTCGTGTTTGGACAGGTTTTACAATAAACAAATACTTAAGCATTGGTTAATTTGTATGTATTCTTAGGAAATATTCTAGATTGGCCCAAAGGGATAGAGAATATTAAGCCCGTCATCCAGCTGAGAAATGAAAGATGCAAATTACTTTTATGACTAAAAACAAAACCCCAAACCCTATAAAGGTTCCTAATTTAAATATCACCTTGAAAGAGTTTCAGTTTCTCCCTAGAGAGTTTGCAAGCCCAGTGCCTGGAAATCCCGTCTCTCTCGGTTTACTTAAGTGTGGAGCAACTTGAGGGTCCTACCCACTTCCCGTGTGTTGAGTTTTTCAGATCTTGTCAGGGCTCCCAGTGAAATTTAGAGCTGAATTTCCTGGTGTGTGAACCTGATATTCTCGAGGTAGTCGGGCTTCTTGGAGTGAATGCATGAGAAGGACAGGCTGGTTTATGGTCTCTGTGGTTACATGGCAGCATCAAGGCAAAACAGGCCAAAATATTGAAGGATCATTTTCTAAAGGCTATTTTGGTGAGGAAAACAAAATTCGGGCATATGAAAACATTTGAAGTCCTCTCCAGGGATGACCTGTGAATTGCTCGTCCAGGAAGCAAAAGTTCAGTCCTAAGGATGATCTTTGCTGTGAAATGGGGTTGGCTGAGCAATGGAGGAGATAAAAATAGCCTTTTACCTCCTTTTTATTTCTTTAATTTTTTTTTTTTTTTTTTACGTGACCGAGGGAGAGCTCACAAGTAGGCAGAGAGGCAGGCAGAGAGAGAGGGAGGAAGCAGGCTCCCCGCTGAGCAGAGACCAGATGTGGGGCTCGATCCCAGGACCCTGAGATCATGACCCGAGCTGAAGGTAGAGGCCCACTGAACCAGCCAGGTGCCCCACCTCCTTTTTATTTCTTTTGTACTGTTATTTCAAATGTTTTTGGTGAGCTACAAAAAGCAAATCAAACATCTAAACTATCAGGACCCCTCTTGGTTATAACCTTTTTTGTTTTTGTTTTTGTTTGTTTTGAATTCGGTTCCCTAGTGTCCATCAACAACTTAAAGACTTTTTTTCCATGTTCCTAGGCAAACCTGACTTGTTCACAGTCACCATCACCGCGTCGGCATACTTTGTATTTTGCTTTTGTCCCTCAGTATGAATTCATACTGGAGTCTCCGTATTGCTTCATACTCTTACTTGAATGACTGGAAGATATACCATAAAGCGGATTTATCATGATTTAGTTCACCATCCCTTGGTCATTTAAATTATCTTTTTGTTACTGTTTAAGATTTTATTTATTTGGCAGAGAGGGAGAGGGAGGAGCCGGCTCCCGGCCAAGCAGGGAGCCTGACGCGGGGCTCGATCCCAGGACCTGAGCGGAACGCAGGTGCTTAACTGACTGAGCCACCCACACACCCCATTTAAGTTATCCTAATAGGGGAGCCTGGGTGGCTCAGTGGGTTAAAGCCTCTGCCTTCAGCTCAGGTCATGATCCCAGGGTCCTGAGGTCGAGCCCCACATCGGGTTCTCTGCTCAACAGGGAGTCTGCTTCCCCCTCTCTCTCTGCCTACCTCTCTGCCTACTTGTGATCTGTCTGTCAAATAAATAAATAAATAAAATCTTAAAAAAAAAAAAGTTATCCTAACAATGGCCACTTATTCTTCTCTCTTATGGCCATGGTATAGATGGTGCATTAGTCACCTGTTGCTGTGTAACCCAAACTTAGCAGTTTAACAAACATGTAGTATCCCGTAGTGTTTGGGTGTCAGGAATACGGGAGCAGCTTAGCGGAGTGGTTCTGGCCATCAGGAGGTCTCAGTCAAGCTGTTGGCCAGGACTGAGATCACCTGAGACTCGACTGGGGATGGCTCCCTTCATGTGCCCTTCTGCGTCAGCTGCCTAAATGTCTGCATGATAGGACCGCCACATTCCCCCCAGAGCTGGTCACGTGAGAAGGAGAGGGAACCGTGGAAACCTCCCCTTAGAAGTGCATTGTCTGTGGATGAGGCAGACCAACCCTGGTGTGATCTAAGAAAGGGCTACTCAGAGGGTGGCTGTCCCAGGTGCCCTCTGATGTTCTAGCCATCTGCTTCCCATTCCTTCTTCTGGGTCTTAATCTAAGAAGACCTTTGTTGCAGGAACAATTAGTCACTCGTTTATATATAGAAACAGTCTATTTTCTGCACATCCCAAACTATCTTCCTGGGTTGTAGGAATAAAGAAAGGTAAGTTCTTATAGATAATCAGTACTGGTTTCTGGAACTTTTCGTACCTCTTGCCACTGACCTGTGCGGAGTACGAAATGAAGCGATGCTCATCCTTTTGACAGAAGAAACCCTTGTTAACAGCAATGGCAACAAAACCCAACCCAGGATGGCTATTACCCACCTACTTCCACCCCCCCCCCCAAAAAAAAAAGTTTGGTGTGGATATGAAGAAAAAGGAATCATTTTGCTGCTGGAAATGTAAAATAGTGTAATCACCAAAGACAGCCTGGCGGATCCTCAAAAAGTTAAAAAATCCTACATAACCCCGCAATTTCACTTCTGAATATACACCCAAAAGGACTGAAAGCAAGGACTCCAACAGCTACTCTCACGTACACCAGTGTTCCTAGCTGCATTGCTCACAACAGCCAACGGTGGGAAGAGCCCAGGCGGTCAACAGATGAGTGGATAAACAGAATGGTGTGTGCGTACAACGGAAGACTCTGCTTCTAAAAGGAATAACATTGAGACCTGCTAGGACATGGGTGAACCTTGAAGACCTTCAGTTGAGTGAAATAAACCAGTCACAAAAGGACTGATACTGTAGGACTGAACATATGTGAGGCACCTAGTGTCGTCGAGCTCCTAGAGCTAGGAAGAAGGACAGTGGCCACCAGGGGCTAGTGGGCGACAGGAAGTGGGAGACAGGAAGTGCTTAAGGAGTTCAGAGTTTTCAGTTCTGGGGATGGATGGTGGTGATAGTTTCACCATGTGAGTGTACTTAACTCTGTACTCAAATATGGTTAGAATGGTACATTTTATATTACATGTATTTTATCACACACACCCAAAAACTTTTGGAACAGCCTCTTTGGAAAACAATCTGGCAATATCCAGTTAAAAGTGAAGATGTGAATACTTTATGACCACACCCCCTCAACAGCAGAGAAAAGGATTTCATAAACTGTCATAAATGTACATAATGGGATGCCATATGCAGTGGAAAAAAAGTTTCAAGCTATATAAACTAGCAAGGATCCATCTCCAATTTTTTTTTTTTAAGATTTATTTGACAGAGATCACAAGTAGGCAGAGAGGCAGGCAGAGAGAGAGGGGGAAGCAGGCTCCCCGCTGAGCAGAGAGCCCGATTCGGGGCTCGATCCCAGGACCCTGGGATCATGACCTGAGCAGAAGGCGGAGGCTTAACCCAATGAGCCACCCAGGCACCCTGATCCATCTCCAATTTAATGTTGACTTTAACATAGTAGCAGGTGCCTCAGCAGGTGCCTGAGCTTCAGCTCAGGTCGTGATCTCAGTGTCCCGGGATCGAGCCCCACATCAGGCTCTCTGCTCAGCGGGGAGCCTGCTCCCCTCCCCCCACCCCCGCCTGCCTCTCTGCCTACTTGTGGTCTGTCTCTGTCCAATAAATAATCTTTAAAAAAAAATAGTAGCAGAAAGGTACCTGTACATATGTAGATTTTTTATGAAGTTCATGGATCGATACATACAAGGTGAAATAATAGACTAGTACTTACCCTCTGGCAAAGCAGATAAAGAAATAGGATCGAGGAGAAAAGATACACAGGGGTTTCAGTTGTGTCTGTGATGTCTCTTAACCTGGTCATTATGAATGTTCATTTTATTTTCGTTCTCCCTCCCTGTCTCCCCTTTTCTCTCTTAGTGCATGCCCAAAATAGTTTATTAAACTCCACATGGGAGCAAAAAATAAGAGGGGGGAAGGAAAATAAAAAACCAGAAGAGCCAAACCTCCCATCAAAATAACCAACCTCTTTTCACCCTCCACCTTTATAACACACAAAAATATCAACCTTTAAAAATAACTTTAAAAATACTGCTTATATCTTTAGATCTCTCACCAAAGCAGGGGCTGTGTCGGGGGTGATTTTTTTTTTTTCCTCGTTGACTGGTGCTGAGGTCACGTTGGGCACTTAGTAGATCACGGTGACGTCATGCCGCTCATCCTGAGGAGGGTGACAGCTGTCACCTGTTGCCTTGGGGGGGTAATCCCTGCCCTGCTCACACACAGCTGCCCAGAAAATGCTATGTGTGCCCTCATCAGGTCAGCACGTCTTTCTCCAGCTCTTCCAACCGAAAATATGTAGAAGTCTACTAACCTCTGTTGAAGAGAAAACCTTCTCATCTCAAGGCTAGACGATTCTAAGGTCCAGCTATGTGAAGGTTACTTTAACTCTGCTTACCAGATGACTCCTGATGTTGTGAAACAGGAGATTCATTTCTCCGGGAGTAACAATGCTCCCATTGAGAGAGCGGCGCTGGCACACGCATACATTGCTCTTGGTTTGCTAGAACAAAATCGTAGTTAACCCACGGATACTGTAGGCAGTCGTAGGTGTGTAGAGAAACCCAAATATCAGTCCGCCAAAAGGAGGATAATGGGCAAGTCCACCCACACATTAAATGGACCGGTTTGACAGTGATGTAAGGATTTTCTGATGTTCCTTTTCTCCTTTCAGCCATTTTTAAAAGTGACAAGAAGTTTTTAGAGCAGCAGGAAACCAGA
The DNA here is from genome assembly GCF_902655055.1 of Lutra lutra. NCBI lineage: Eukaryota > Metazoa > Chordata > Mammalia > Carnivora > Mustelidae > Lutra > Lutra lutra. Next base: position 84,026,551 of record NC_062289.1, read on the forward strand.
TGTTTGTATGGTTTGCCCTCTTTGGCAAAGGAAATCCTCTTTGACTCAAATAGGTCTGTGGCAGAAAACCGGTTTGAGAAGAGTTATAAAAGAACCAGGGAAGGGGCGCCGGGGTGGCTCAGTCTGTTAAAGGTTTGACTCTTGATTTGGGTCAGGTCATGTTCTCAGGGTCGTGAGACCGAGCCCCATGTCAGGTTCCAGGCCGGGCAAGGAGCCTGCTTAAGATTCACTCTCCCTCTCCCTTTGGCCCTCCCCCCACCCCCACCCACAGGTGCATGCTCTCTCTAAACCTTCAACAAACAAAAAACAGGGCTGAGATGTGAATGTTTCAGCTGAGCATTCTAATCTCGATACAGTGGTCACTGTATAAAAAAGTGACATTCAGAAGTCGGTGTGTTCTCAGTGTTATTTTTTTCTTTAAAGATTTTATTTATTTGACAGAGACACAGCGAAAGGGACAACACAAGCATGGGTCAGTGGGAGAGGGAGAAGCAGGCTTCCTGCTGAGCAGGGAGCCCCATGCAGGGCTCGATCCCAGAACCCTGGGATCACCACACAAGCTGAAGGCAGACGGTTAACAACTAAGCCACCCAGGCGACCCTTGGTGTATGTTCTTGACGGAATCCCTTCATCCCTCTATATTCTGGAGGCCTCTGTTGCTTAACCTTATTCTCTCCTTCTGTGAGGATTGTGAGAAATTTCTGGGTAACCTCTTAACCCTCATGGGTGAGACTTTCCTGGAAATACAAGAGTTATTGCCAACTTGACAGGTCTACTCTTTTTTCCTGGAGAGAAAAGAAAAAACACTGAGCTAGTACCCTGACCCTAACTTGACTTTTAACACTCCCTTCCTCTTTCCTGTGGACTTCCCTCCTCAAGGCCACGTTTTGGAACCAAGTACAACAAGCTCAAAAGAAGAAAACTATCGAGTGCTCTTCTTGAACTCAGTAAAACCTTTTGCTTACATATAATATGAAATACTTCTAACTTTTCTAAAAGGGTGTGCCCTGTGTCACTAGGGGCTGGAGAGACTGTGAGAATAGGGTCAGTGGAGCCCAGCCTAATGTATGGGTGGACAACTCAGACCTTATGTTCTACAGATGTTAGAGCAGAAGCATCATCTTCATACACAAAGCTCATCAGTCGGCCAATAAGCATTTACTGAATGCCTCAACTGTGTTCAGTACTGAGTTATGCGTGAGGTCAATGGGGTGTGATGCCAGCCTCGTGAATGCCAGACTAGGAGCCAGAGGCCTGCCAATCACTGGATTTTGGGAAAACCCAAAAATGTTCTTCTCCCAAGGCCTCAGTTTCTTAATGTGTAAAATTAGGAGGCTGTAGTGGTTAACCTCAGACTTTAGGTTTCTTCCAACTAGAACGGTCACAGAGATTAAAGAAGGATAATGAGTTCACGGGCTCCTGGATCTCAAGAGACTTCTAGATGGCTAGGGAGACTGAACAATTGTACCCCAAATTGTGTTGTTTCTGAAAGAGCACAGCTTAGCCCATCTGGTTGCCTAGGAGTCTTCCTCAGACTTGGTGCAAAGGGGTCACATGAACAGATTTCTGCTCATGATGCTCTGGTCCTACTGCTTTTCTGAGGATTCCTTCCTTGTGTGTACTAAGCTAGTCCCGACAGGGCCTTTGCACATGCTTCTCTTGCCGCATTGGACTTCCTACAGGAATGGTGGCTGGTTCCTCCTTTCTCATCCTTTAGATCTCCTTGGCTCTCCCCTTCTGAGTGCGCCATATTTTACTATCTCTAAGGTTCTTTTCTATTTTCTTACTTCAGCATCCATGTCCTTCTTCGCACTCTCCCAGTTGGTAGCCCTTTGACTTGTTTCTCGTTTGCTTCCCTTGTCAGGCTGTTGGCTCCACTGGGCAGGGGTGTTTCTTGTTTTGTTCAGAACTGTATGTCCAAAGGTTAACCCACGTAAAAGGTCTCAATCTTTGCTCAAGAAATGACGTGGCAGCTGCACCGTTCTGAGGAACCGAAGGCATCTAAAGTTGCTTCCCCATAAAAATGCCCTTTTGGGATTCCCCAAGGCAGGCTAGGCTTAGGCTGCAAAACTTCTTTCCCGTTGCCTGCTTTCTTTGGATCTAGACAGTTCTTTTCCTTGAGGAAAAAGGCTCTATGTCATCACTACGCCTTCTCCTGCGCCGCCGTGACATCATTACTGCTCGCTGCGTCACAAATCCATCCACAGCTCCTTTCTCACGCTCTAGAAACCCCCAACCTTTCTGGGCTCAGCCCAGCTTTGCGTCTCGCCCCGGGCCCTGCCTTCTACGTCACGTCCGCCCGCCCGCGCGGTGATGACGTCATGCTCCTGAGCTGGCGTCACGTGTCCCCCCCCCCCCCCCGCCGGGGGCGGGCCTTGAGGGCGGCAGTTCCGGTCGGCGGAGCCTGGCGGCCGGAGCTGCAGCGGCGGCTGAGACGCGGGGATGGCGGGCGCTGGGAGCGAAGCCCGGTTTGCCGGGCTGTCGCTGATGCAGCTCAACGAGCTGCTGGAGGACGAGGGACAGCTGACAGAGATGGTGCAGAAGATGGAGGAGGTGAGCTGGGCAGGGGCGCGCGGCGGCGGCGCCTCAAGGAGGGGCGTGCGGGGTCGGGGGCCCGCGGCGGACTGGAGGTGGCCCGAGGCGGGGGCGATCGCGGTGCCTCAAGTTGGGTCGAAGGGTCTGCGAAGAGGAATGGGAGGGCTGGAGACGGGGTCGGGGCGAGGGGACGGAGCTGGGGCCGAGCGGGGGAAAGCGCCCTGAGACGGGGCTCGAGGGCTGACCGGGTTCGGGGCGAGGCTTTGAGGCGCCGAGGCTGGGAGAGTCGGGAACGGGCATTTGGGCACTCAGGGGACCGTGGCTGAGTCTGGTGGGATGAGGAGGGAATTAGGGGGATGAGACTGGGTTATAGAAGGTAGAGGGGACTGTCGTGGAGGACTAAGGGGTGACTGAGACTGGAGAGAGGGGGCCGAGGACTAGGTCTGGGGAGGGGGTTTGGGGGCTTGACGAGAGGGTTGAGAGGTACAGGCGGACTGCAGCAGGAACTGGGGTCTGCGAATAGGTTTTCAGGGGGTGAGAGGACTAGCCGGCTTGCCATTTCTAGGATGGGTTTGAGGGGGCTGAGGCTCTGTAGCCGAGTCTGGACAGTAGTTCTGAGATGGACTTTAGGATTGGGAAGGGTCTCTGAGGTTGTGGGAGGCACGAGGCCATGGTCTTAGCTAGGTTAAGATTTGAGGGGTCCGGGTATCTAAGAGTTCCCGAGTGTTGGAGGGTTCGTATGGGGTCCGCCTTCATTTGGAAGTGGCCCTAGCAGAGCCGTCCTAGGTGGTTCTCCTTGGTCTGGTGGGTGGGAGCAGGAATCCCTTTCTCCATAAAGTTGCCCCTTCCTGTGAAAGAAGGGAATATGGGAATCTAGTGTGGTGGCTTTGCCCCAGTGTCTTACCCTGCTGGGGCCTGTGAGAGTTCCTGGAGCTATAAACCAGGGGTTGGGGGGCTGACAGCCAATCCCCGCCTCTTCAGTAGTGGAGGTCCTTCCCAGCCTCCGAAAGGCATATGCCACCCTGTTTCTGGTTATCTCACTGCATCTCTTGCGGCGTGGTTTGCTCTCCAGGGCAACTGGCTTCACGCTTGGATTTGCAATGTGTGTCTCTCCTTTTCCCAGCCTTTTTGGACTCTTTCTCTGAATGTCCCATCCTGTGGGTCTGGGGCTCGTCCAGGCAGGTGGACACAGGCTGATCCCAGCTCTCCCCAGCCCATTTACCACTCCTCCTTTGTCTACAAAGTCTGAGCCTTCCCACGCCTACAGGGCTGAGCCTCTCACCCAGAAGCCTGAGTGGGGGCTTGGGGCTTTTGGCTTTCTTTCCGAAGAGGGATTGTTCAGCACTGAGCCAGTTTCCTTAAAAGGGGGCTTGTATGGAGGTTGCACATTCAAAATCACTGGAAAACCCTCAACAGATTATTGTCCTGAGCTACAGAGAGGCCACTGTAGTAAGATGGTATCAGTCTCTCCATTAATACACCCCTTGTATTCACGGGCTTTGTAACTTGGCACATAGAACATTGCTCCGAGATGCAGTTTCCCTCATTTATGGTCTCCATGTGGCACTTTCCATTTTAGAGAATAATAAGTGACAAAATCCATCTTTCTTGACTGAAAGAGTTTCATGTCTCTAAAGAAGTAAAGTCTTTGCCTAGTTTCTCTGCTTTTCAGTTGCTGGGAGACCTTTTGTTGTATGTCAGCAGGCATCTTTCTAGTTTAATAATAAAACGACAGGTATGTTTTTGTAATGTGTAATACCACCTACAAGTTATTTTGCTGTGGGACTCTTCTGTTTCAGTAAGGACAGAATACTGTATTTATATTGGTGTAGTTAGATTGATTATATTCTACCGTAATAGAAATAAACGGCCTTGTAGCGGAGGGAAGATTGTGGAGAGAGTCGAGTAATTCTCCTGACTCCGAGGCTGTTAGGGAGAGCATCACTTGTTTCCTCTACTCAAGAAACTGGAGATTATTATATAAAGGGAAAGGCAAATTAATCCAGCAGAACATTTTTGATGGGCTTTTTTTTTTTTTTTAAGTAGAGGTAACCATCCTACCAGAATATTCTATATAAATAACTGCACTTGATCAGACTTCATAATCACATAATTCAAGTTAACTTACGCAGCAGCAGTTTTTCTTCGGGGTGTAGTGCTTTTAAAAACAAGGAAACTGATCCAGAAGACCAAACGTCAGCCAAGCAGTTCAGCTAGCTACAGTCACACTTAGCAAATCCTGTTCCTGTGGTCACATGTGGCATGTTTCTGTAAGGAACAGGTATAACATGAATAACTAAAATTTTGGCCATGGTACTTTGACTCAGGAATTAGCGTTATGCATTGGCTTATTGGCTTTTTTTTCGGGGTGGTTGTGAGACACAGAAGAAAATACTCTGTGAACTGTCCTCTCCTGACCAAAGGGAATTTACAGACTTTGGAATCAAATATTCTAGGCTGGACATGGCCACTTCCCAGCTGTGTGATTTCAGGCAAGTTAATCCACCTCTCTGAGCATCTGTTGGGAGAGGGCTAATAGAGTTGACGTGGGGATTATGGGAGATAGTGCACGTTAACACAGCATGTAGTTAATGCTCAATAAAGAGTAACTGTAGTCACTAATAATCAGCTAATTCATTGTTTTAGAAAGGTGCTGACAGCCATTAATATAGAAGATCATCCTGACAAGTTAATAGGGTCTTAGTTCAAGAATGTTAAGTAAATTTTTATTTGCCAGTAGCTTAAGAAACGTCTTACCTTTCTGTCATCAAAATGGTTATGTATCCCAGTAGGTCTAGGAAGAGACCGTGAATGGAACAGGCCTTTTTCAAGCGTAGAATCTCTTAATCTGAACCAAAGGCTTTTTTTTTTTTTTTTTAATTGGCAGAAGGAAGTGTTTTAAATTGTAGAGTAAGACTTCTTCGAGCCTGAGGGGATATTTTGTGGCGACTGGCAAGCGTGGCTGGGTTTCGAAGGCATTCACTGTTAGGTCTGAGCACAGCTGGGCATTATACTTCCCTTACATTGTTTTAATTGGGGTGTGTGCACTTTAGCACAGCTCAAGACATTAAAATCATGTCGGAGCTATAGACGGTCTCCTTTCCAGTGTCCCCGTGTTTATCTTTTCCTGTTCCTCCTGTCCATTATGCAGTTCCCTAAATGTAATACCATCTCCAGTGATCTTTGCTCTTTCCTTTCCTGTGGGCTGACGTTTCATATGCACACATTTTATTTTTATTTAAAGTTATTTTTACATGGCAGTGGAATGTGCCTTTCTCTCTCCGTCCACATTAACCCCGTTGGATTTACAGGGCACTCCCTTAAAAGGAACTGTCGCTTAGGGGATTAGGCAGCTAAACCGCACCTCCTTGGGTCACTCCGTGTGCCTTCTGAGGAAATGTTGATTGGTTGGCATTAACTAATAAATCCACCTAACTAAGGTTCAAAACCAGGATCTGTGTTCCTTTGGCAAGTGAACATGCCACATGCAGAAACGCTGAGGGGCTGAAAAACAGATGGTTTTGTGGAAAGAGTCTGGTCTGGGAGAAGCTGTTTCCCTAAGGCGTGTTCTGGTGTGATTTGTGTGGGGTTGCACAGCTCCTGCGTGAATCATAATGGCTCATTGAAAAGTACTGACCTTGCTTTAAACCCAGGGACTGTTTCCTCAACACGCCGAGCGCTGGTGGGACTGGTTTTTGGAAGTTAAGATTTAAACTCTTGGAGTATCTGCTACTAGAGTTTCTGTTCACGTTGTGCAGTCATTGTGTGGAAAGGCTGCAACTTTTACATTTGAGTCTTCTCTTCCATCGACTTATTATTTTCACTCTTGAGTAAAAAATTACTGTGCCTGAGATTGTTTTCTGAAATTCAGTGTTTTTAAAGGAGGCATTACGATTTTGTGGAGGGGCACCTGGGTGTCTCAGTCAGTTAAGCGTCTGCCTACAGCTCAGGTTGTGATCCCAGGGTCCCCCACTCAGCGGGAAGCCTGCTTCTCCCTCTCTCTCTGCCCCTCCCCTCCACTTGGGTACACTCTCCCTCCCTTTTTTAAACAAAGTCTAAAAAAAAAAAAGTTTTATGGAAAGAGCATAGCTAAGAGTTGTGTGATGATCTTTCAGTTACTTAAACCCTCTGTGCTTGGTTCCTCCACTGTCAAGTGAGGGTAGTAAACTATGTGGGTGTTGTGAGGCCCAGTGGAATGGCAGGTGAAGGTAGTACTTGGCACAGAGGGGGCATCTGTACAGGCTAGCCCTCTTGAGAGAGATTCAGGAGGTGCCTGGGTGGCTCAGTCGTTAAGTGTCTGCCTTCGGCTCGGGTCATGATCCCAGGTCCTGGGATGAGCCCCGAATCGGTCTCCCTTCTGGGCCGGAGGCCTGCTTCTCCCCTCTCCCACTCGCCCTGCTGGTGTTCCCTCTCTCTCCGTGTCTCTCTCTGTCAAATAAATAAATAACCTCTTTTAAAAAAATAAAAAAACAAATAAGATTCAGAATTCTTAGACTGGCTGGCTTAGGTGAAATCACTTACGTAATTGCTCTGTCCTACCTGTGCCTAGATTGAAAGGACTGTGGGTGTGGTATAGTGCAGGACTGACTTTCGATACTAGCTGCGGACCTTGGGCAGGGACTGTCTTCCCAAGTGGAGTATCCGCATTGCAAATAAAAGGGATGGCAGCAGTGACCTACTTTATCGGGTTGGTTGGGTGGATGAAATGAGTGTTTAAGATGCTTAGTACAGCACCCAGCACAGTGGGCGCTCAGGAAGTTGTTATCAGCTGTTACTGCTAAAACGAAAAGGCTTCATATTCTTGCTGCCATTTCAAGAAGATCGCACTTCAGTTCCACAGCTGTGGGGCACTTACTGCATGCGAGGCATTTTAAAGATGGAAACATGAGTAGGGCATCACAATCCCCGTATTATAATTTGGGGAAGAAACCGAGTACACAGATACAGCACAAGAGAGAATGAGCGGTGGGGAGTTTGAGTTCCAGAAGATAAGCGCGATGACGATGGACGACGATGGTGGCAGCCCAGCAGCGTGGACATACCTAAAAGCGGCACTTGAAAATGGCTAAAATGGTATATTTTATATTTTATCACAATTTTTTAAAAAGCCTAAGAAGAAGGGTCCCATGTGAATTGTAGATGATATTGAAGGGCGAGTGAAGAGGTTCTCTGGCTCCAGTAGTTAGCTCCCTAGTGCAAGAGATGGATTTCGATAGGTGGGTAAGATTTAAGAAGGTAAACGGTCAGATCCAGTAACACCTGGGCGCGGGCGTAGAGTAACGCAAGGGGCTTCTCTGTACCGGCAGCCAGCGTAGGGGGTCGGCGCTGTCAGCCCGGCGAAAGCCTCCTCTGTGCTCCATCCCGGGCATGGCAGCCCCGTCCACCCCCCGCCAGGGTCTTGAGTTAGGTATTTACTTCTCTAAGTCGGGTTCTGAGGGAGAAATACGGGGGATCAGGAGGAAGTGACAGCAGGAAAGCACGGGACAGGCTTCCTAAGTGGTGAGTTGCATCTCCTCTGCCAGATGAGGTCTCCCGCCATCAGGGAGATGGTGGGGGCGGTGGGCCGGCGGGGGTTGGGGGTGGGAGGCCTATAGTTTGATAGCAGTGAGTTTCCATGACTTTGCGGAGCCCAAGAGCGCTGTGATCAGACGTGCACTTCAGGAGGCTGGCTTGGCAGTAGAGTATGGGCGGGTGAGTGCAGGAAGGTTCAGGAAAGGCCGCTTGGAAGTGGAAGTTCAGGAAAGAAGAAGCCAGGGTTGGAGCTGGGGCTCTGGAAGGCGGGATTCCTGCCTCACCAGCTTCGTCCCCCACGCGCTCCCCCTGCCTCCTCAGTTACAGACGCACGGCACCGTCCCTTCGCTCCTTCTGATGCCTCTTCCATGGCGCTCGTCACACGTTTTGTCACATTGACTTCCTTGTGTCCCTGGCTGGTCTGGGGGCTCCATTTCGTCCTGTGTGTCTTTGTGTCCTTGGCATGTAGGTGCTGCCCGGTGAGTGGAGCTAACTGGCTGCAGGTGGACACAAGTACGGGGGGTCAGGGGCGAGGGCTTCCTGAGACCCTGCGGCCCGAGCACGAGCTCGGGTCGTGTCGCCTCTGGCAGCAGCTGGAAATACAGCTCTAGAGCTGGGGAGCGGCCAGCGGACATACGGGTTTGGGGCCCGCTTCCTTCAGGAAGAATGTAAAAGTTTGAAAGTCCACCAGGAGTAACTTTCGGGCTGGGAGAAGCCCAGGGAGAAACGAGGCTGGTGTTTTATGGGCAGGCGGACATCCTGTTACAGTGTTTGTACCGACCGTATCAGACGAGTCGAAAGAGGAACCTGGAAGCAGACAGAACTGTTTGAGCCTCATCTGTCAAGCAGAACTGATGTGCTCTCGAGCTAAGTCAGCGCGGTTGTTTGTACACAACCCTGCCTCGCACTGGCTCAGCCTGGCGACTGCTGGACTTGACGAGGGTGTGAAAGTGATATGCATTCGGTAGGAAGCGTATTGGAATTTTTTTTAAAGATTTTATTTATTAATTTGACAGACAGAGATCACAAGTAGGCAGAGAGGCAGGCAGAGAGAGTGGGGAAAGCAGGCTCCCCACAGCAGAGAGCCCGATGTGGGGCTCGGAACCCAGGACCCTCAGATCATGACCTGAGCGGAAGGCAGAGGCTCAACCCACTGAGCCACCTAGGTGCCCCCGTACTTGAAATTTTTAGTTTGTCTTGTTGCTGGCTCACGATCCATTGTCCCGTCCTCTCCTGTGATGCTGGGCAGTGGCTGCCCCACCCCCATCAGCCACCTGATCACGAGGGTCCACTACCAGTACACTGACCGCACCTGCACGGCCCTTCTGTTTGTCACTCTCAGTGCAGTAGTCAGGAAGTTACATGGGATCGTCAACATTTCCTTATAAAACAGGCTCGTGTGTGGGTGCCTGTTTGGGTCAGTCAGTAGAGCATGCGACTCTTGGTCTCAGGGTTGTGAGTTCAAGCCCCATGTTGGGCATGGAGCTTACTTAAATTTAAAAAATAATAAAATCTTAAAAAGGCTTTGTCATAGGTGGTTTTGCTTACGTCCGTGTTCTGAGCACAATTAAGGTGGTCTAGGATAAGTATGGTGTATTTGCTAGATTAGACGTATTAAATACATTTTTGACTTTGTGCTATATTTTTAAAATTTTTTTATTAACACATAATGTATTAGCCCCAGGGGTACAGGTCTGTGAATCGCCAGGTTTACACACTTCACAGCACTCACCATAGCACATACCCTCCCCAATGTCCATAACCCAACCACCCTCTCCCTACCCCCCTCCCACTGGCAACCCTGTTTGTTTTGTGACATTGAGAGTCTTTTATGGTTTGTCTCCCTCCCGATCCCATCTTGCTTCATTTATTCTTTTCCTGCCCCCCAAACCCCCCATGTTGCCTCTCAACTTCCTCATATCGGGGAGATCATATGATAAATGTCTTTCTCTGATTGACTTATTTCACTCAGCATAATACCCTCTAGTTCCATCCACGTCATTGCAAATGGCAAGATTTCATTTCTTTTGATGGCTGCATAGTATTCCATTGTGTGTATCCACATCTTCTTTATCCATTCGTCTGTTGATGGACATCTAGGTCCTTTCCATAGTTTGGCTGTTGTGGACATTGCTGCTATAAACATTCAGGTGCACGTGCCCCTTTGGATGACTTAATGATATTTTTTATGATGGGTTTATCAGGATATAACTCCATTGTCAATGAAGGAAGATCTGTATTTGGCTTTTTCACAGTATTTGTAGCAGAATGTTGCTGTGGGGATTATGCCCAATGTGCAGTGCAGGGTTTTCTGTAAACGCCCTGTGTGTCAGCCGCTGCTCACGTATGTAATCACGGACTCTGAACGTGCCGAGACGAGAGTTGGTTTGTTTCCCCCTCTGCTGTGTGGGTTTTTCAGATTCTGTCATTATTAGGGAAAACTCTCTTACCTAGGAGTAAAAGGCAGGAAAGTTGTTCGTAGAGTTGGTTCCTAGGGAAAGGATGAAAGCAGGGAGGTGGTCAGGGCTGGGTTGTCACAGATTGTGTTGCAAAAAAAAAAAGAAAAAGAAAAAGAAAGCATTTCTCACAGAATTATGAGGAATATTATTCATTACTCTGCCGAGGAGTTGGTATGAAAAGCAGATATTGGACTGGCTTGTTGTAGTACAAGCAGTGTCATAGTTAATGTTTCCTTCAAGTCTGATCTTTCATTATCACCAAAGCTGGTGCCACCAAGAGTGGCACCTCGAGGTTCTATTCCTGTCCGTTGCCCGGTGCCTGGGGTGGCAGAGGGACAGAGGGAGCGCTGATTACCGCCTGCCATCAGACCGCAGCTGTCATTAGCGTGAGCGCAGCTGCGGCCGAGCCGGTTCATTCATTACTCAGCCTTTACGGAGCACCTTGGGGATGGGAAGCCACGAAGGCACTTCACTTTCCTCTTTTAGGATTGCGCAGCGTGCAGAAGTCAGTCTTCCCAGACATTGGGTGGGTGAAACAGTGGTGATGGGACACTAGCGGGAGGGGACCCAACAGGCCTTTGTGGGGGTGGGGGGATCCGTAGAGAATGCTTCCTGGAGGAGATGACTCGTGAGCTGTGACTCAGAGGGAGAGTGAACAGGTAATGAGGGAGAAGGCCTTCCAGGCATGGGGGCAGACACCTGGCACAGACAGAGAAGGCTGGAGAGGGGTGCGCAACAGGACTGTTCCGGCCGCGCTGGAAGGTCAGGGCAGGGCGGGGTCGGGGAAGAGGCCAGAGAGGCCTGTGACACCAGGTGGCTTGATCCTCTTGGCAGAGGGAGCCACGGGAGTGCTGTGGTCATAGTTGGGACTGAAATGGATGGTTCCAGCAGCCCTGATGGTGGAGGCGGGGGTGGATTTGAGGGGAGAAGACCAGACAGCAGGGAGATCAGCTGGAAGGCTGAAAGCTGGTTTATAACAGAGAGCTTTGGGACAGCCAAAATCACCGACGCAGGGGCTCACACCAGGCTCCTCGGAGGGCCTGGGAGTCTTGTTTTGTACCTAATTCAAACGGGAACACATTTGGTCATATGGTTTCGCTGTCAGTGGCGGATTTTTGAAGGGTATAGGGAAAAACGAACCGAGCCGGTAACACCTCCGGAAATAAATGATAAGGAGGAGGCAAAAGTTATAAAAAGCCTCATGAAAAATATAAGGTCAGTTCTTAAGCGTATTGGCTCACGATGGGATTTGGGTTGCTAGGAAACCCTGGGCACCGTTACCCTTCCTAAATGTCTGGCCGGAGGATTAACCCCGAGCAAGCTGCTCAGCCCGGCCCCGGGGCCGTTTTCATAAGGTGCTGCGGCTGTTGGCTTCGGGGCGGCCCTTCCTTGGCCGTCCTCGAGGCCCTAATTCTGTGCACGTCGTGGTGGTTGCATGGAGAGGAGTTCCGTGGTGAATCCGTTTGGAAAACCAGGGCTAAGAGGTTTTGGTTTTGCTTTGCTTTGTTTGGTCCTTACTGCCCGGGTGTGCGGTGAAGCCCCAGAGGGCCAGACCGCGCCGCAGCGTTTCCCAGACTTGCTCGTGGAACTTCGTGGGACTGCTTCCCTGGGGCTCGCCTTGGCAAGTGCTTCTGTAGGGGATAAGTGTGCCATCTGCTCCCAGAGCCCACGGGTACTGCCGCTTCACACGCGAGCTGGAGTTGCTTGGTATTCACAGCACTGGAGAGCGCAGGGGTGTGCGGCAGACGGGAGCTTATTTTAGTTGTCTTGAGCATGTTCTGATTCCAGGTGATCAAATCTTTAAAAATGTGTTTTGTGGGGCGCCTGGGTGGCTCAGTGGGTTAAGCCGCTGCCTTCGGCTCAGGTTATGATCTCAGGGTCCTGGGATCGAGGCCCGCATCGGGCTCTCTGCTCAGCAGGGAGCCTGCTTCCCTCTCTCTCTCTCTCTCTCTGCCTGCCTCTCCGTCTACTTGTGATCTCTCTCTGTCAAATAAATAAATAAAATCCTTAAAAAATATATTTTAAAAAAATGTGTTTTGTGTTTATTATAGAAAAATTTAAAAATGCAGAAAATTATAAGGAAGAAAAACATAATCACGTGTAATACCACCCAGAGAGAAATACTATTGACATTTTATATGGGTTTTTTTGTTTTGTTTTGTTTCCTACTTTTCTCCCACTGGGATTATTCTGTATAGAGAGTTTTTTTGGGGGGTATGTGTGTGTTTTAACCTAAAGTTATACTCTGGGCATTTTCTTATTTTTATGTCCTTTTTTCTTTTTCATTGTTTTTTTAAGTACCCAATGTAGGGTTTGAACTCATGACCCTGAGGTCAAGACTTACGTGCTCTACCAACTGAGACAGCCAGGGGCCTCATTTTCTTATTTTTTATCAGAATATTATATGACTGTTCTTTTGTTGTTGTTTTGTTTTGCTTTGTTTTTAAGATTTTATTTGAGCGAGAGCACACGTAATCCCAGGACCCTGAGATCATGGCCAGAGCCGAAGTTAGACACTTAACTGACTGAGCCACCAGGTCCCCATGACTGTGTGTTTAATGGCTGCTTGATACTTGATCATGTGGATATGTCCTAATTTATGTGACCATTCCCTTATTGGATATTAGGTGCTTTTTCTTTCTTTCTTTTTTTTCTTTTTGCTATCCTACATTATATTGTGATTAACCTCTTTGAACATAAATCTGTTAATCATTTTTTCTTTCTTTTTTTTTTTAAGATTTTTATTTATTTATTTGACAGAGATCACAAGTAGGCAGAGAGGCAGGCAGAGACAGAGGAGGAAGCAGGCGCCCTGCGGAGCAGAGAGCCTGATGTGGGGCTCGATCCCAGGACCCTGAGATCATGACCTGAGCTGAAGGCAGAGGCTTTAACCCACTGATCCACCCAGGCGCCCCGATCATTTTTTTAAGTTGATATTTTAACTCTTAAGTAGGCAGTTTTTTTTTTGTTTGTTTGTTTTTTGTTTTTTGTTTTTAGTTAGAACATCAAATTCCCTATAGGAGATAACATTGCAGGTCTTTTTTGTTATGAAATTTAAGTAGAATAATTTCAGGGTAACTGATTCTTCTTTGATCCCTTTCTCTACCCCTGGACTTAAAAAAAAAATCCCACTATTAGAATAGTATTTTCTCATACTGAAGAGAAGATGAATAATTTTAGTCATGTGAGAGTAAGTTTTATCCACTAAACTGAATTCTTGACTCAGGTGTTGGAAAGTTTATATCATGATGTATTTTAAGTGTAAAAGCAAAAATCGTCAAATGATGTATTCTTAATACACATAATCTAGGCTCCACCTGGTTAGGCATTTTCGTATTTGCACCTGCGTAAAGACTATCCTAGAAAATTCTCATACATTCATTTCTTGTACATTGTGGTTAAAAAGAAATCGAGAAAAGGGAAAAAACCCTTGAGCTCTTACTAATCGAATGATTGCTTTGGTGGTTTGCCCTGGTCTGAAACTGCTAACAAGAAAAGCAGAATTTATAGGGCGCCTGGGTGGCTCAGTTGGTTAAGTGCCTGCCTTTGGCTCAGGTCATGATCCCAGGGTCCTGGGATGGAGCCCTGCAGATCCCGTACCATCAGGCTCCCGCTGAGCAAGGAGCCTGCTTCTCCCTCTCTGTCTGTCACTCCCCCTGCTTGTGCATGCTCTCTCTCCCTCTCTCTCTCTCCCTGCCACATAAAATCTTAAGAAATAACAACACAAAGAAACCCACAAAAAAACCCCAGAACTTAGAAGGTCTGTCTTTCATAGGCTTTCTTTTGGGGAAGGGTAGGAGTGATTTGGATTTAAAATTACAGTAGAAGCTATTAATCCCTTCACTTAACCGGAGCGTCCCCGTTATTGGCATTTCCCTCCATCGGACATAGTGATTGATGCCCCCCCCACCATGATCATGATCAGCTGTCTGGACATTTCTGTTCCCACACTGCGGCTGTATGCTTATTGAAAGTTGAGGACCTTTCTATTCTGGTTTTCTTTTCTTTTTAAGATGTTATTTATTTGACACACAGAGATCACAAGTAGGCAGAGAGGCTGGCAGAGAGAGGGGGAAGCAGGCTCCCCGCCGAGCAGAGAGCCCGATGATCCCAGGACCCTGAGATCATGACCTGAGCCAAAGTCAGATGCTTAACCCACTGAGCCACCCAGGCACCCCTCTATTCTGGTTTTCTTACAGTAATTAACTTAATTTCATTAAATACTGCGATAACTGATGAGCCATAGATGAAAAGGCAAGGAGAGAAGGTGGAGTTGAGTGCTTTGAAGAGTTAACAGAGCGGGGCCCTAGAGACAGACTTGTTAGTGACTTAGGATGGACCAGGCTGCGGGGAAACGGAATTCCAGGATTCTGCACTCGTCTCGCATGGCCAGTGCTTAAACCCTCCACATCAAAGGGTGTGGTCTGGATGAAAAAGAATTTCTGGAACTCGAGCTAGTAGACCCTTTCTCTAGGAAAAGAGCTTTGCCTTGAATGAAGAAGTGGACAGATATATATCTTTAAAATTTTGTGTGTTTACTGATTTACGGCTTTAACCAAACAGCTCAGCTGACCAACAGCTGATTGGTTCTGATAATATGGACTGAGGGCGGGGCGCCTGGGGGGCTCAGTGGGTTAGAGCCTCTGCCTTCTGCTCAGGTCACGGTCTCAAGGTCCTGGAATGGAGCCCCGCATTGGGCTGTCCACTCAGCAGGGAGCCTGCTTCCCTTCCTCTCTCTCTGCCTACTTGTGATCTCTCTCTGTCAAATAAATAAATAAAATCTTTGAAAATATGGACTGAGTACTTCTGGATGGCTTCCCTGGCTCCCTAGCAGACATTGATTCGGTAGGACCAAGTGTGACAAGCCCCTTGCCTTTAGGAGACAGGGACAAAGGCAGTTAACACGTTGATTGGTTTGGGTGTTCCTGTCCTGCCTTCTGTTCCTCCCTCTCCCCAGAGTACTCAGGAATTACAAGGTCACGATCCTAAGAAAGTAACATATTCTGACAGGTGACAAGTTATCAGAACCGGTCACACCTATTATATTTCTTTCTTGTTGACATCATTATCTAGGAAGTCCAGGAAGTAGGGAGGTCCCGCCCCCCTGTGAATGTTAGGAATAAGTCTTCTAGGAAAACAATAGCACCCTGGTATGTTGAACCTGCCAGAACTAGAAAGCTAATTCTTCTCTGGGACTAGTCCATTTATTTTCAGACGTAGCCTTTTGCATTTCTATGGTTAGTTGCACTTGAAGGCAGTGACATTCTAATTTTAAAGAGGAGAGCCAGGTCCATATGGAAGGGATCATTCCTCTCTCCGTCTGGTTGCATGCTACTTTCTGAGGGCAGCAAGTTTCATCTCACGGATTTTGACACCTTCAATCAAAAATAGCAACCTTTATTAATCTAGCACGCTCGCGGTGTTGAGCGGGTTGTTTTGGTGGAACATTAGGTAAGCAGCCAGTAAATTTTCTCTCCCAAGTAGGCTGTAGCCTTGGAGATGGTTTCACACAACCCACGAGGTGGTTGTATTTTAGGGAACTTTAATAATGTTCTATAGTCCTTTCACTGTATTTTTGAGTTTTCAGATCTTTATAATTTTGTTAACATGTTAAACAGTCCAGCTCTCAGCTGTTAGGTTTTCTCATTTAATTTCGGATTGAATTAAGCTACGTTTGCAGCACAGCTCTGAGGTCCTGTGGGCTTGGATTACGGGCTCGAAAGCCTGAACGTACTTGGAAGATGGGAGAGCGAGGACTTTGTCGCTGGCAAGGTCTTCACTGAACGAATGGAAGATGAAGCTGGGCTTTCTAATAACCTAAGCTCTAACAGTAAAGCCCGCACTGAAATTGCGTATGATCTTGGTGATTTTACCCTGAGATTAATTGGTGATCTAGATCAAGGGTAGCACAATAAAAGGAGAGATTAACCTGGCTGAATGCATGCCAGCCTTTTGGTCATCTGATCCATAAGCTTGTGCATAGTCTGAATGCAACTGAACGTTTTCTACTGGCAGGAAGTACAAAAGCTAAGTTTTGTTTTTCCCCTTATCTTTATATTATGGATAGCTTTCAGTTTAATTTTATCTGGAGAGGAAAATATGAAAATCAAAATGAATTTCCCACCAAAAGGAGCCAGCATTTCTTTGAGAGGGGCTGTTCCAGATTGGGGGCAGCAGATGTACACACGGGTCTGAGACCCCTTGTTTTGCTAGAGAGTGGGGCAGCTGTCCAGCCCCTGGGGACCCAGCTGGAGTGTCTCCCACCGGCAGTGCAGTTCGAGCGTCAGGAGGATCACTAACTGCAATTAACTGAAACCTGTAAAAAATACAAACCTGTTACTTAATAAAGATCCTCCCCCAGAAAGCTTATTAGTCATTATCAGAGGTTGCTTCATCATTAACTCAGGCTTCTAAAAGTTGCTTTAAGGCTGCGGGGAGGTTGCGGTGGAAATAAACAGTCCTGCTTTTCCTGTGTAAACGATTTCAGATGGTCAGCCAGACGAGGCAGAAGCTCCTTACTCAAGGGCTCGAAGCAACACATGCAGAAGTTGAAATCAGAGAGTTATTGTTAACTTTTGTATGATTATGGCATTATCGTTATAAAGTTCTTCCGTATTAAAGATACACACTGAAGTTAGGGTGAAATGATAAGATGCCTGAAATTTGCTTTAAAATACTTGAGGAAAAAAGTAGGGGGGGCGCCTGGTGGTTTAGGTTATGATCCCGGGGTCCTGGGATCGAGCCCCACATCGGGCTCCCTGCTCAGCGGGGAACCCGCTTCTCCCTCTCCCTCTGCTGCTCCCCCTACTTGTGCTCTCTCTCTCTGCCAAATAAGTAAATCTTAAAAAAGTGGGGAGTACCTAAATGAAGCAGGGTGGGCACATGTCAGTAACTGTCAAACCCGGGACGAGGTACACAGATTCGTTATACTCCTCTCTCTACTTTCCCTTCGTGTTTGAAAATATCCTCAATAAAAAGGTAAGTAAAAGATATTCAGATGAGTGAACCCTAGACTTGAAAATAGGGAAATGAGAGTAGATCAGCTCTGTGCGTGGCTGGGAGATGCTACGGGTCATGTGGGGCATAATCTGCAGAAAACGTCCCTGGGAGAGTGTCCTGACACTGCACCTCGTGACTCTGCTTACTCACAGGCACGCCAGACTCTGCTGCTCTCTCAAACCTCCCTGAGATTGTATTTCTTTCCTGGGTAAAATGGGGGCAGATCGGCCTCCCCTTCGCTGAGGGGCTTAAATGCATGAAGAGCAAGAAGGTGGCACAATGCCAGGCATACAGTAGGTGCTCAATAAATGTTAGCAAATGCTGTTGAAACATGAAGTTTTCACATCACCAGTAACTTAAGTCTTTGAGTTTGTATCTATTTGGACTTCTGTTGTTCTTTTCTCTTTTGAGCCATTTATTTGAAGAGCAAATGCAGTCTGTGTTCAGGGTTGCAGTGCGCAGGGTCTGGCGCCCCCTGGAGTTGGGCAGCGTGACGCTCAGGGCCCGCCTACACTCGGGGTCAGGACAGACTATTCTGGTTACGGGCTCCCCAGAACCCGGGAGCAGGTGCTTCACTGGTATTTCCTGACGAATGAACGCATGAACCCGCGCACCCCGTGCACCGCTGTGCTGGAGCATCTTGCTGTGGCCGTTACAAGCCGTCCCCGAGGTCCTGCAAGTTGTGAGCGTTTTAAAACTACAGTCCTGGGGCGCCTGGGTGGCTCAGTGGGTTAAAGCCTCTTCCTTCAGCTCAGGTCATGATCCCAGGGTCCTGGGATCGAGCCCCACATCGGGCTCTCTGCTCAGCGGGGAGCCTGCTTCCTCCTCTCTCTGTCTCTCTGCCTGCTTGTAATCTCTGTCTGTCAAATAAATAAATAAAATCTTTAAAAAAAAAAAAAATACAGTCCCATGGTGCCCTCGCTCACCCGTTCCCACCTGCTTTCCCGGCGGGGGAGGGCTGAGTCGCCACTGCAGAGGCCGGCGCTGTGTGAAGCTGGCTCCTGGCTGAGGTGTCCCCGCGTGTGTTCCGTGTCGCCGGTTTCTCTGCAGTGGTGGGCAGTCTTGCTTCAGAGCAGTCGCCGTCGTCCTGAGTCTCCTCCTACAGTTCACCGCCAAACCACGGTACACTGTGGAAGCGTCTGGTTTGGGAAACCTCCGCAGAGCTCAGACCTCCGACCCAGCGCCGGCTGGCCGGGCGCAGGCGGCTTCCATCCCTGTGCCTCGCAGCGGTGACCGTTGCGCGTGTGACCCAGAGGGCGGTTGATACGGTCTCTTCCACGCCAACTTTATTTCTGACTACACTTCCCCAGCCCAGATTCAGACAGAACGGCCTGCGTGTGAGGTAGCACGTGCGGGCTGCGGGACCTTCCTGGATTAACGTGAGCATCGCCAGAGACAAAGGGGTCTTCACGTTTCTGCCTGGACGAGCATGTCTAAAATACCTCGTTTTCTTTCTCTTTCTTTCTTTTTTCTTAAAGATTTTATTTATGTATTTGACAGAGACACAGCGAGAGAGGGAACACAAGCAGGGGGAGTGGGACAGGGAGCAGCAGGCTTCCCACCGAGCAGGGAGCCCGATGTGGGACTCGATCCCAGGACCCTGGGATCACGACCTGAGCGGAAGGCAGCCGCCTATCGACTGAGCCACCAGGCGCCTGGTTTTCTTTTTCTGAAGTGTGTGTGTGTGTGTGTGTGTGTGTGTGGTGTGGTCGACGGTCCTTATTTTTGTCTGTTGCTGAAGCACCGCTGCCCTGTAACATCATCCGTTTCAGGCGGAGCACGTAGTGCTCGGACGCGTGTGCAGATGATTCAGCCACCAGGATAAGCGTGGTCCCCATCTGTCCCCTTCCCGCGTTGTTACAGTATCACTGTGTTCCCTCTGCTGTACTCTCCGCCTCCGACACAAATGTGGAACTCAAGTCTGTATCTCTTAATCCCCTTCACCTGTGTCACCCTTTTTTTTTTTTAATTTGAAACAGCTTATTTTTCTAGAGCCTCTGCTCTTCTGGTTCTAGTACTAACAGGTTGTTTTAAAAAACCGCTTTCTTCCTGTAAACTCATGCATGCTTGTAGTGAATTAGGCACCATGTACAAGGAGAAATAGGAAAGTTTAAAAGAGAAGATCGTTGAGAGGTTGCTGTTGTTAACTTGGCGTGAACATCAGTCCAGACCGCTCGCGGGGGGGGAGAGGTAGAAGGGAGGAGAGAACTGGGGTGCTGCTCCGCAGGCTACAATCCTGCATCTTGTTTTTCTGGGATTAGGAGCAGAAAGGAAACTGGAGTCCGTGATTAAAAACGTGTCCTTACCACAGCGGGGCTGCTTCCTGAAAGGGTTTCTCTGTGGTTGAGAAAAAGGCTCATGAGAACCATGGAGAGGTCAGCAGCACGGTTTTCTGTCCCCGGGGTCTGGTGGCCCTGTGACCGGCCTCCTGCACCGTGGTGACCCCACAGGCATTCTCAGGGTCACGGCCCGGATCCAGTCAGGCGCCCAGGCTGGGCTCGGTCTTATGGGAGGTGCGGGGCTGGGCTGGATGTCGCCCACGGTGGCTGTCGCTTGGCCTTGCTGAGCACGCTTGTGCCGTCCCCACGGAGAGGGCCGAGGCCGGTCCAGCCAGGTCGCCTTTGCTTTGCAAATGATGGAACAAGACTGGCTGTTTCCTCCACATTTCTAATCTGAGCTGCGGAAAGGAGTGTTACGGAGCAGAGTCTGTTTCTGCGTGAATGCTGCATTCCGGGCGTGTTCTGAGGCTCTCGGGGCTGGGTTGGCTTTAGTGGGGGCTTCTAAGCTGTCCTGGCCTTGTCCCCTGGAGAAAGCCATGGGTGTGCTCTGGGTAGCCACTCAGAACTTACCGGTATTTACTGACGTAAAAATATCTGAACACCCAAAGGCTATAAACAAATGATGGCCTGTGACAGGTGTCACTTGTCCTTTGATTGGGCCCTTGCTGGCTGGCGGCTTACACCAGCCTTCATGCGTCCTGTGCAAGCAGAGCGCCCTTTGATCCTAGCCGCGCAGCTTTGGGCTGCTCTCTTCTAGGACTTCCTAACACACGGGAGATGTGCTTTTGACCTGTTCGAGACCCTTCGAGAATAAGATTTCTTTGTAGCTGTGTTATACACGGAGACCAGAGCAGCGTGCATAGCCGGACCCAGGCCTGGGCCTTCTGGAGGATTCGGCTGACTCGGGGTTGGTCTGAGCCAGCCAGCACCCCTCCCCTCCGGTGGTTCTCAGGTCCGGCCGCCGCGGGGGAGCACTGCGCAAGAGCAGTCCTTTAACCGCATGTTGGAGGCAGGCGCTTTGGGATGCGAGCGCCTTTCCGTGGTCCCTACAGAGATCTTTGCTCACAGCCATGCCTCTGCTGAAGATGGAAACCCTGCTTTCAGAATTAGCCTCAGATCCAGTGTGAGAACCGCCCCGCCCTAGCCTCGGTCTCAAGGCCTTGATCAGGGGGCCTGTCTGCATCAAGGGTTTGGGGCATTGGGTGCTTGTCCTACACAGCTTTGTCCCCCCTTCCACGGTATATGATCCATCTTATTTGCCGGACCTGGCCTCGAGTGACCAGCTTTGGGGTTAGGGAAGGATCTCTGACTCAGCAGAGCCCTACTGTGTGATCCCCGGGAGGTGCTTGGCACACCGAGACCCTGCCTGTGTTAGCATTCGGTGAGGGGAGACCGTGAGCAGGGACACAAATTTCCTGTTTGCTGATTGTCGCCAGTGGCAGTGACGACATGGGTGTGGGGCCCCGCGAGAAGGAGCCTGTGGGATGAGCAGACCTGAGTTCCGGAGGCGGTAGAGGGAAGGGCTGGTGGGCAGGTGGGGACCAGGTCCCCTGCACCCCAGCAGTGAGGGCGTGCTAAGGTCTGTTCCGTTTAACCGGGCTAAGGTCCACTGAGGTCCATTCCAGTTGTGACGACTGAGTCTGTAGGCCTCAGTAGGAGCGTCGTCTTCCTCTCAGCGCTCTGCGCCTCCTTCGGCTTGGCAAGTAGTCGTTGCCCAGCCAGCGTTTATTGAACAAAGGCTGAAGATCGAGTCCGAATGCTGGAGTGCCGGCAGCTGGGGCCTGACTGTGGCCTTGAAAACTTGCCCCTTCTCAGCTGTCAGATGAGACTGGTGTGCCAGGGGGTGGGCTGTAGAGAAACTCAGCAGCTTCTTGATTTATAATTTAAATTTTGAGGTAGTTGTAGATTCACAAGCGATTGTAAGAAACTAAAGTGATCCCATGTGTCACAGCCTCACAGCCATGGCATTGACCCTGTCCGGATCCGGGAGAGCAGATCCCGTGCCCGTGAGCCTTCTTCCTGAGGTCCTTGCCCGACCACTCAGCTGTCTCCATTTCTGCCACTGCCCCCTCAGGAGTGTGGTGTACACCGGCTCCTCGAGCTTGTGACCCCCGCGCTGGCTTTCTGCCCTCAGCTTGGTTCCCTGGCGTCTCCTGCAAGTTCCCATGTGTGTGTCAGGCGTCCTTCTTTAGGACTGAGCGGTGTTCCGTGGCGTGGATGGGGCGCACTTGGTTCTGCCATCCGTCCCCCGGCGGACGACGGCTGCCTGGTTTCGGGGTTTGGGCTGTCACAAGCTGTGTTGAACATTTGCGTGCAGGGTTTTGTGTAAACATAAGTTTTCATTTCCCTAGGGGTGAATGCCCAGGAGTACAGTTTCTGGGTCGCATGATAGTTACATGTTTAGTTTTTTTTTTTTTTTTAAGATTTTATTTATTTGACAGAGAGAGGTGGGGATGCAGGCTCTGCTGAGCAGAGAGCCTGATGCGGGGCTCGATCCCAGGACCCTGAGATCATGACCTGAGCCGAAGGCAGAGGCTTAACCCACTGAGCCACCCAGGCGCCCTTGCATGTTTAGTTTTAAAAGCAGTTGCTGAGCTGTGGTCTTGAGTGGACTAGACAAGGGTTATGTTTGTTTGTTCTCCCAGCTGGCTTAACAGTAGAAGGAGAACCTCTCGTGCAGCAGCTCCCGGCACTCTGCGCGACACGAGGGCCCCGATTCTCCCTGCCGGCTGGAAGCAGCAGGAGGAGGGTGTTTCTGCTGCACTCACGTTGTAGTGGTGAGCTAGAGGCTCAAGTTTCTGTCTTAATTTAAATCCCGTTTTAAGGCAAGCCAAATTTTTAGGGCCCTGGCCCAGCTCATGGGTATGGAAGGTACCCCGTGTCTGCTGTGGGGACCGGGGGCCAGGGCGCATGTGCAATGGGTGCGCGGATGCACACCGCTTTGGGAGCAGGCCTGGTACCCTGGGTGGGCTTGGCGGGAGTGGGAGGCCGCGCAGTGGGAAATCTGCACCCAGACTCTCAGGAGGAAGGAAGTCGGGCAGGACGGTGCTCCGTGGAGGCCTCAGGTCCGCGCAGTGCGGCTGCCGAGGGCAGGCGGTGGTGGCGGAGGCCAGTCGCCAGCCAGCACGGATGGCGGCCCATGTGTTTGGGGTTTTCTTTAAGCATAGCTTTGCTGAGTTTTATTAGGAATGCTTCACCTTGTCTCAGACCCGTCCACTTTCCCTCACCCTTGTGGTCTGGGGCTCCACGGCTTCCTCCCAAGTCACGCCGGACAGGCAGATCCGCTCCAGCCTTGGATCTGGAGCCGGGAGGACTCCCGCTGTCCTCCTAGTCGAGGAGGAGCCAGAGGTGGGCAGGAGCCAGAGGTGGGCGTGGGAGAGCGAGCAGGGTCACTGTAAGCGGAATTCATCCCCGGGGGTGTCAGGCTTTCGTGTTTGATCTCTGAGCCTGATGACTGGGCCTGGATTGACATCATGCCAGCTGGTTCTCTGCTGTTAAACGTGATTCCCTAACTTCCTGTGGAGCCGCAGAAACGGGTTTGGAACCGATCTCGCCCTGAATGTGCACAGCTGTTGAGTCCTGCAAGCGCAGGGAGGAGGAAGGCATCCCAGCCCCCGCGCCGCTAGCGGAGCAGAGAGCCTGGGCAAGTCAAACGGCCGCCCGTCTGCGAGTTGTCGGAACGGAAGTGGCTTTGCTCTTGAGAACAGGGAGCTGCGTCCATGCTGGAAACCCAGAGGGGCTGGAGTCTGGGCCCGGAGTGGCCCGCATGCGGTCTCAGGGTCTCGGCCGGGCGCCAGGCCGAGGGAAGCATGTGGCAGCTGTGTGTGGGGTGGGGGTGTGTGGGGAGCCCTGGGGGACGGGTCTGTGAGCTGACACTCGTTGGTTCTCATCGTGCCGTGTTTCTTGCAGACGCAGAATGTTCAGCTCAACAAAGAAATGACGCTCGCCGGCAACCGGAGCCTGGCGGAAGAAAACCTCCTGTACCAGCCCCAGCTCGATGCCCTGAAAGCACGTTTGACCCAAAAATACCAGGAACTCCAGGTTCTCTTTGAAGCCTATCAGATAAAGAAGACCAAATTAGGTAACTTTTCCAAGGTGATCCTTGCAAGAATGAAGAGTGGAGGGAAGGGCACGTTTGCAAGCTGTTGGGCCGCGGGGAGAGCAGCGTTCCCGTGGGAAGGTTCCAGGTCGAGACCCTGGGTTATGCCACAGAGAAAGTTAACTTACAGAATCATTCTGCCTGCTTAGAGAAGAGACTTAGCCACTTTTCAGACAAAATTTCACCTTGTCCAAACAGCCCAGAAAAGTCATGTTCTGAATCATCAGGAGAGAGTGGTCTCTCCTGTGGGCCAGGCCCACTAACACTAACACAGGGTTAATGTTCAGATGTACTCCTCTTGGGGATGTGTCATCGTAACGTCACACTTCGATTGACGGTCATGACAGAGCTGTAGGAACAGAGTATGGGGTCGCGTGGGCTCTGCGTGGCTTTCCGGGGCGCTGCGGGGAAGGAGGGGTAAAAGCCCGCCCTCCAGTGAGGCGGACGGGAGGCCTGGTATGGGGTCGCCCCCAGCGCTGTGCCACCCCAGTGCAAGCTCGGAGGCAGGCCCGACAGAGGGGTTCTTCCCTGGCTGGAGGACGCGTGTTGTGATGTAGATCGGTAAAAAGCACCTTGGGAAAAGTGGTTTGGCAGGACCTACCTGAAGGCGCCCTGTGCTCACTCTGATCCAGCCAGTCCGCCCCGGGTGTGCGGCCGGCAGAGACGACGGGCCCGAGGGTACTCGTGGTAGCTTTGTTGGTAACAGCCGAGTGTGGAAACCGCCTACATGTCCGTGTGCAGAAGAAGGCTGGGTCCGTGAGTTCTGGTCTCCACGCAGTGGACACTGAAGGAGACGAGGGGATGTCAGGTCCACGGTGTGGGGGGAAGGAGCCAGCACAGAGCTCGCCCTGGGTGATGCGTTCCCGTGACTCTCCCAGCCAGGCAGGGCCGGGCATCGGGGCTGCCTCGGGGGCAGTCTCTGGGAGCAGGCCTGGGGAGCCTTTGTGCGTGTTCTGTATCCTGATCTGGGCGGTGGTGCTTGGAGTTTATACACTTGAGAAAACTGAGGTCCTGGGCTTAAATTCCTCCTGCTCGATGTACATTACCACTCAGAAATGAATACAGCCGAGATCTGTGTGGGGCGGTTCCGGTCACCTCACATGTTGGGTGACAAGCCTCTGTAGGGCCGGTGACCGGTGACATGGGGTGTGGGATGCGTGGCACAGCCCCGAGTCTGTCCTGCTTTGTCCTGTGTGCTCCTTCCTCCTGGATTTTAAGGCCTTGCTTCCTGGAAAGCCGGCTTCTACCTTCCCAGTTAAAACGCGCCCCCCTCTGAGAGGAGGGTGGCACGGAGTCTGGGGGCGTTCTAGAGTGGCTTGAGGGGCTGCGGCCCGGCCGCCCCCTCCTCTCATCATGCCTCTTGCTTCTTCCAGACCAGCAGTCTAGCAGCGCTTCCCTGGAGACGCTGCTGGCGCTCCTGCAGGCCGAAGGGGCCAAGATTGAGGAAGACACCGAGGTAAAGCCAGCCAGCGTGGGCGCGGGGCCCCAGAGCACAGTTGCCAGGGTCTGGGCCACTTTGGGAACCGGGGGGGCGGCCCGTTGCTCCGCAGCCAGGGGGCGGTAGTGGGTCCGGTGGGCTCCGATCCGCGGGCGGGGCGGAGTCTGTGCGGCCGTGGAGCGCTCAGGGTTGGAGCCTCATTAAGAGATACGGCCTGAGTAAGGGTCAAACGTTGCACGAACGTTGCAAGGTTCGGCCGCATGGTCGAGTTCACCGCTGGGCTTGGGTGGGGGCCCTGGTGGGCACGAGCCTGCTTTGGCCCCCTGAGCCCGTTGGGGGCGTGTCTGTGAGGGTGCGGCCGGCGGGAGGAAGGAAACGGCTCCGGCTGGCTCGGTGAGGGCATGGGAAGCGGGTAGAGTGGTTTCCTCTGCGCCTCGAAGCCCAGCAGCTCGGGGCTGAGCCCGCTTCCTCTGAGGCTGGCTCCCCCTCGGGCCTGCTGCCGTGTGCAGCTCATGGGGTGCGGCAGGCGGCCTGGACCAGCTGCCTCTTTCCCCTTCTCTCTGCGGGGGGGTGGGGGCCTCCTCGGAGGTCGGCCGGTCTGCGGTGGGGAGCGCGTGGCGGGTGGGGTAAGTGGGGGACGGGATGGAAGGAGGCTGGGTGCTGCCTCTCCCTGGGCGGTGAAGGGAGCTTCCTTCCCTCGGGGCTGACCTGTCCCCATAATCTGTTCTCTTGCCGCTTTCAGAACATGGCAGAGAAGTTTCTGGACGGAGAGCTTCCTTTGGACTCCTTCATCGATGTCTATCAGAGCCAGCGGAAACTGGCCCACACGCGAAGAGTGAAAATCGAGAAGCTCCAGGAGCTGGTGCTGAAGGGGCAGAGACTTCCGCAGGCCTCTGCGCCGGCCCCGCTGCTGCCCAGGGTGCCCGAGCCGGTGCCCACCGCCCCCCTGCCCTACCCTACCTCAGAGGCCAGCGGGCCCCCCTCCATGCTACCTCGGCGCATCCCCCCACCTCCGCCTCCGGTGCCTGCAGGACGCTTGGCCACGCCATTTACCGCCGCCATGGGCTCAGGACAGGCGCTCCCGTACCCGGGATCCCAGTGCCCGCCCCTGCCCCCCCGTGTGGGCCTGCCCCCCCAGCAAGGATTCTCCGCGCAGTTCGTGTCTCCATACCCGCCCGCTCTCCCCCAGAGACCCCCGCCGCGGCTGCCGCCACACCAGCCCGGCTTCATCCTCCAGTGAGCCTCCCCCGTCCTGCCTGGGAGGCCGCACCTGCCGGCCGGGCCTCTGCACGCACAGGCTGTGAGGACCAGGGTGCTGGTGCCCTGGGCCAGCGCACCCATTTGATTTTAGAACTAGTAGGTCAGCGGTAAGTAGCCATAGGACCCGGTTTGGTACCCGGGGGTTGTGTGTGCAAGGCCTCCGCCGCAGTCGCGTGGGTTTGTTTTCGGTGTGATTTCTAAGTCTTGTAACGTTGACGGACTTCTCCGTCTGGGGGAAGAGCGCCCTCCCTCCCCACCTGGAACCGTGGTCCTCCCCTCGTGGGTTCATTTAATGAGCATGTTCCATCGTTTCTGCTTCGTTTGCAAAAGACTGGGCCACACGGGCTCGCCCACTACATGCCACCGTCCCTGGTCAGGGTGGGCCAGGTGGGCTGCCTGGAAGGTGCTTACTGAATCTGGGGGGCAGGGGTAGCCAGTCCCCTCCCCCCCAAAACCCGGATGCTTTGAAGCCCCGTGCGGCATCGGCGCTGGGCCCACAGCCAGGGTGAGTGGCAGCCAGGCCGGAGGAGATGGGTCTGAGCTGGGCCTTGCACGGCGATGAGCCCTGCTCCCCCTCTCTCCCCCGCCGCGGCCACCCCGGACGGTTTCTACAAAGAAATACTCCCCTGGTATTTTTACTATGTCTGTAATTTTTCTGTTTTATATTGGCAAAGAAAACTTTTTGGACACAAGACCATTCAGGGAAACTTTATAAAAATGCACATATTGTTTTGAGCAAAGTACAGAAGTGAATGCCATTTCCTTTTTTACAAGCAGTGTATGGTCACACCTGTGGGTGCCTGTGCTGTGCCTTAGTTTCCCCCTGGTGCCAGTGAGGGGCCGGCCCCGGCTCCCCTGCAGGCCCCCAGGCTGGGCAGGCGGAGGGGCAGCTCCCACGAGCGGCTTTACTCCCCGAGAGGCTTGGTCGGGGCACTGCCGGCGGAAGCAGCCTGTCCCACGGTGGACCAGGATCCTTGTAGCCAATCTCTTCTTCGGCGGGGGCCTCCGGGCAGGAGGGGGACAGAGGGACCCCAGCAGCATCTCTGCTGCGCCCAGATTATCGGATGGTGCCAACAAACTCCCACTCTGCCATACCCCACGCTCTTCCTGGCCCTTTGGGGTCTCACCGGCCCAGGTAGCAGAACGGTGGCAGAGCTCCACAGGTCTGTCCCAGCAGGCCAGGGGTGAGGCCACCACGCTTTGTCTTCAGTTCCCCTGGGCAGGGACACCCCTGTACTGTCACTGTAATGCTCCCGGGGCCGGTTTACTGCCCTGCCAAGTGAACTCGGTATGGATGTGGGGGCCGGCACTGCCAGGGCCGGGGCTGTAAAGCTGGAGGACCCTTCGTAATAAACAGAATCAACAACGGTCCTGTCATTTCGTTACTTGGGGATGTTCGTGGTGTATTTGGTTCTAGACGCTCCGTGATCAGTTCCGAGAGGGAGGTGGACTTTGTGTCAAAGTCGGGAAGCCGCCTCAATGGCTTGCGTGTCTGCTTGGACTGGGGGCCCTAGCACTCGTAGAGCGTTTTGTGCTGCTGCCCAATCCCCCCAGCCAGGAGGAAAGGGCAGAAAGGGGGGAGAGAGGGTCCACAGGGTCCGCACTCTGCCTCAGGCCCTGTCCTGCAGATCACCAGCACAGGTGGCACTGCTCAGGGACACTCAGGCCCTTGACGGTTTCAAATGACCGAACTGAATGGGGGACCTTTTGTTCTGGAGCCCAGAGCCCCGCCAACGGTCCCAAGTGGAGGTAGGTGCTGCTTCCCTCTCGAGGCTGGGAGAGGGACCCTGCCTCCAGGGCTGCACTCCACCAGCCCCTCAGTGCCCCCCCGCCCCCCCGGGGGCTGTGGTGCCCTGGGAGGGACTTTCCTCACTGTGTCCCCCAGAACAGGAGCACCAGGCTCAGCTCCCCTGCTGCCGCCGCCTCCAGGGGGGCTGCCAGCCCCTGCCCCGCCACGCTCCAGGAGGACACGTGAGGGACACTGCTGGGGTGGTCCTGGGAGGAAGGCTCTGAGGAATCCGTTTGCTCTTTTGAGAATTTGTGTCTGACAGTTGCTCTCTGGTGGCTGCTTAGGAAGCTTCGAGCTCGATTTGTAGCCTTCTGCGGGGGGCACTTGCTAGACGGGGCTGTGCGCTTGGTGGCTTCTCGCCAGCCCAGCTTTCTTTGATCCTCACCTACCCACTCGGGGCCCCTGTGCTTGGGAGGACGTTGGGGGGCACGGTGGTGGGGGGTGCAGAGGTCCAGCCCCCCGGCTTCCAGGGGCAGGTTTGCGTCGAGTCGGGCTAGCAGTTCTCCGGATCGAGCGAGTGTGGTCCACGCGGGGCTGTCTGCACCGGTTTGTGTGCGGCGGAGCCGAGCCCCTTGCGTTGACGTTCTGAAGCGCTTTTCCCTTACCAATGAGAACCAGGCTCCGGCCCCACCGTTCTGTTGGGGAGTTTCAGAGCACTTCGACAGCTCCACCCCGACCTCCCAACCAGGCTGGAGCGAGGCGGGGCCCCACTTCACCCCATGGGAAAGCCAGGCCCAGGGAGTGGGGCTCTTGTCTCTCTGACCTGCACGATGGCGCTTCCACAAGGGCTGGGGCCTGCGGGGCAAGGGGGCGTGCACTCTGCGGGCAGCGCGCCGAGGCCAGCCTGCCTGGCCGGGAGCCGTCCGCATCCCCAGGGAAAGCGGGGCCGCGCAGCCAGCTGTGCTCTTGGGAGCCCGGAGGCCGGGCAGGTTCTCCGAGGGAAGGCTCGGTGTGGTTGCGCTGGTCAAGCCCTGACCAGTGAGGACTCAGGGTCACCGCCACTGCCCCCAGCTGGGGGACATTGTTAACTGCCAGAACTCCGTGGTCACTCCTCCCCTTCACAAAACAGCCTGGTTTCTGAGGGGGCGGGGAGGCCGGGGTGGGAAGCCCCCAGCCAACGACTCACCACACCGGCGTCCGTCCCGGGACCTCAAGTCCCAAACCTCCCAGGACACAGGCCAGGGCACTTCTTGGCAGAACCAGAAGCAGCTCTTCCGTGGTTCCAAGCGCTCTGTCCCCTGCAGAAGCTAAGTGGTCTCCCAACCCGTGTCACACATTCAGGCTCCAGAGAAATGAACAGCCCAGGCGTGGCGGCCCCTCACCGGAGGGTGGTGGCAATGGTCCACGTGCGTTTTATTGCCCATCTGACTCTTCCAACAAGGAAATACTAAAGGCACGCAGAAAAGCTGGACCTTGTGCCCCCCTCCAGAACATGGCTGGGATTGGACCGCTGGGAGGCAGGGGGGACAGGGAAGCTTCTGGGGCCCACGGTGCTGGTCCTTTTCTCTCAAGGCCTCCCTGGAGTCAGGGTGGGGGCTCAAAGAACACACGTTCTTACAAATCCTCCAAGTGGGACTGCCACTAGCCCGGCTGGGAGCAGGGGGTGGAGGGTGGGGAGGCTTCCTAGGGGCACAAGGTGCCTCTGGCTTAGAGAATGGCCTGCAGGCGTCCTAGTTCCCAGACTTTGGTGTCTGAGCTGGGGAGGCCTTCAGGAGGGCGGGCTAGACTGAGGAGGGTAGAGGTGAGGAGGGGGTAGGTGATGGGCAACCCGCAGAACAGGGCCTCTAGGGCAGAAGAAGGGGCATGAAAACCAGGAACAGGATGGTCACCACAAGTGGGAGAAGAGATTCCGGGAGTGACAGCAGCACAGCACCTGTGCCGGGCTGCACTGCCCGGCCTGCCACCCCCGATAAGGGCCATCCTCTGTCTCTGTCCCCGATGCCTCACAGGGAGGCACCCCGAACCAGGGCTGCTTTGTCCGAGACCACCCCGGGCACGTCTGCAAGGACTCCGTGCCCCAGGAAGGCCACAGATAGGGGACATCTTGCCCAGGCCCCGGCAGCCAACAGGGATTTGTTATTCATTAGTAACCTCAGACCTGAAGTTCAAAAGGCAGGGGAGGTCCTGCCCAGACTCATGAAGGAAAGCTCTAACTCCGAAAATTACAAATGTTCCATATATTTCCTGAAGGCCCGTGGCTCAGGCCTGCTCGGTTCCGGCTGGTCCCACGAGTGCCCGCTGCAGGAAGACTCACGTCCCGGAGAACTGCCGTGATCTCTGATCCTGTGGGTTCAGCCAGGGCTGGGGGCCTCGGGGACATTGAACTTGGCCATGGGGCAGGGGGCTGCACCCCTTGGAGGCTCCTGAGCCGATTCGGGGCGGCCACACAAGGCCCAGGTCTGCCCGCTAGCCTCCCCACAGGGATCCTTCCGGAGTCTAGTAGTTTACGAGCTGAGCCGGGTAGACGCCGTCCTTTTTGTCGAGCTGCGGGAGTCAGAGGTGAGGGGCTCAGTGGACGTGGCCAGGCCCCCACACACCCTGCCTCCCCTTTGCCCCCTGCGTCTGTCCCTTGAACCAGCCTCCCAGCCTCCCTCTTCCCCTTGCCACCATCCTCCCCATGTTACTGGCTCCTCCCAGTCAGAGGTTCCCAACTTCCCCAAGGCCCTGTGCCCTGCAGACTGGGGAGCAGAGACAGAGACCACAGCCCAGGACCCTGCCCTGCCCGGGCGCTGACGTCGGCACCTGGTGGTCCTGCCGGGGGGCCACGCTGGGCTTCTGAGCCAGGGGTGGCTTCTTGGAGGCCCCGCTGCGGGGGGCAGCACTGGGTCGGCCGGGATCCTGGTCGCTGGGCGTCCCCACGGCACCAGCCAACACGTAGTGCTGCTTCCGCAGCTCCCCCAGCCGCACACGCTCGGCCTCCAGTGTCTTCTCCAGCTCCAGGACGCGGACCTGCAGCCCCGCAAGCCCGCTCAGGATGGCCTCACGGCCTGTGCCACCCGCGTGCCCAGAGCTCAGCCCCCGAATAGGAGCAGACACTCACCTGGGACTCCATCTCCTGCTTCTTAAGCTTGATGAGGGACAGGCCAGAGAAGTCCATGGTGTCTGTGGTCAGAGCGGGGCAGGGGTGAGTATCTGTGCGCCTGCCCCCACCCCAGCTACTACCAGGGCCCACACGCACCTCTCTCTTCGATCTGCTCCTGGCCGGACTTGCTGGAGGCCACCACGTTGGCGGCCATCTCGTTGACGGCGCGGGAGCACTCCTGGAGGCGGCCCAGGTGGGGGCTGTGCTTGTCTGCCTTCACCTGGGGGAGTGGGGGGCAGGTCATGCTCAGGCCCCCGCACAGAGGCTTTCTGGCACACGGGGACACGTTGGCCACAGCCCAGACCAGAGGCGAGAGGCCGCCACGCACTGCGCCTCACCTTGGAAGCTGCCACGAGCTGGGCCGTGCTGGCCGCGATCTCGTGGGAGCAGACGATGAGCTCTTCGTACTTGCCCGTGTGGAGCACCACCCTGTCCGCCGACTCCCTGTGGACAGAGCCGGGCAGGCCTGGGTCTCCGACCCTGCAGCCACCGGGCCACCGCCACACTCCCTCCCCAGACCCTGAGCACCACACGCCCTGCTGCCCCCCACCTGGGGTGACATACACCAGCTGCGTGGCTCCCCAGCCCACGGCCTTGGAGGCGGAGATGAGGCCTTCCGTCCACCTAGAGTTCTTGGCATAAAACTCCTGCTGCGTGGCTGCCCCCTAGTGGCAACAGGAAGGCAGGGCCGAGGGACCAGTCAGCGATGTCACAGGTGGCCACAGATCCCCACGGCCGCTCTGCCTTCACCTCCACAAGAGGACGTCCAGGGGCCATGGGGGGGGGGGTGTGGGGTTGTGAATCGGGGGCACACTGTGTGCATTCTTGGGGGGGGGGTTCATCACTGCACAGGTCCAGGAGCTCTTGCCCAAAGGAGCCCAGAGATCCCCTGAAGCCAAGAGGGTTGTGGCCTGGGATGAAGAGGGCTCGGAAGTCATGGCCCTTTCAGGAATCTGGCCTGACAGGGAAGGACCCCACCTGGCCCATCCAGGGGTGCACGGGCAGACCAGAGGGGGACCTCACTCACCCGGCCACTCTCCACAATTTCCTTCTGCAGGCTGGTGGATGTCGTCACCAAGAGCCGGATGGCCTGCCAAGACCAGAACACAGCTCATGGCCGGGCTGACTTTCCCAGGCACACGGTCCAGCCTGGGGTCCCGGCCGGCCACTCACCTTCATCAGGTCTGTGCAGGAATTGAGGATCCTGAGAGGAACAAATGCGGGCAGAGAAGAATCTGCAGTGCGGCCCCAGGAGTCGGCCCTCTGCTGAACGACTACCGGGCCCCGACACGGGTGCTCAGCCCTGGGGGGCTCCCCTGGCAGGGGGATGTGCCTGCTTGTTCCCAGGCCTTTCTAGAGAGCTGGGCAGGCTGGACAGCACAGCCGGGAACCTGGGGGGCTGTGGGGGGCATGAGCAGGGCTCACCTTTCATTCACCTCCAGCTTCACCCCAGAGCTGGCGTGGCGGGCCTGGTTCATCATGTCCTACACCAGTGACAGAGCTGTGAGCACGCTGGGAAGAGGGCAGTGCGGGAGGAAGGGGGATGCCGCGCTGGACAAGCCAACCCCCTCATCCCCACCCCCTGCCAAAAAGCCACTGAGCCGGGGAGGCCGCAGGGAGACAGGGCAAGGGGTACAAGGGTGGGGGTGGGGGGCAGGGTACGGATTGAGGCAGAAAAGTGGGGTGACCTCCCCACCCTCCCAGCTGTGAGTGCAGACACCATCTGCCCCTTGCAGAGAGGCGAGGGGCGCGGAGGTGGGCAGAGCCTGCGTTCAGCCCAGCCCAGCCCCCAAGGCTCCTGCAGGACCCAGAGGAGCCCCTGCACCCCAGGCGTCACCTCAATCCTCCGCACAGCATCTTCGATGGCCGTGGATGTGGCCGCCATCTCCTTGTCCACCATGGCCCCAAGCTCCTCCTGACACACATCCAGGCTCTTGGGCTTCAGCTCCTGAGGAAGAGAGCGCGGAGTCGTCAAGGGGGCAGGCCCCGTGGAGGAGTCCGAGAGAGGCTGGGGCAGCAGCGGGCTGGGAGGCGGGGACGCTGTCCGTGCCCGGTGTCCCCCAGCTGCCGGCTCTGCATACGAGCACCCGTTCAGCCCAAACTAAAGGGAAGTGCGGGGAAATCGGGGACCCCAGCCCAGGCCCAGGCCCATGGCTGCAGCCCTCACCTGGCCCAGCTGCAGGATGCCCTGCAGGGGGCGTCGCACCAGGCTCGGCTGGGCCTGGTGCAGAGTCTGCTGCTCCTGCAGCTGCCCCAGGAGCTCCAGAGCGCGGGCCCCACACTCCCTGCACGTGTCCACCAGGCCTGCGGAGAGAGGTCCGTCAGGGCCCGCACTGGGGAGCCCTGGTAGCAGCCCCTGCGCTGGGTCTGATGCCAGGACCCTCGGGAAGGCCCCCACGTCCCGGGGGGCCCACTTACGGTCTGCAGGGTCAGTAGGGGCCAGGTGGGAGGTGGCACTGCCGTTGACAATGGTGTCCGCAGCCAGGTAGGAAAACTGGGTCAGGGCTGCCACCAGCACAGAGGCGTCTGGGGGAGGAGAGACAAAACGCTAATGCCACCGCCGTGGAGCCAAGCTGGGACTGGACCCCATGGCAGGCTGCTTGGGTCTTCGGCCCCAAAGCCCAGCAGGCGCCAGGGCCCCCAGTTTATGGATGTGACAAGGCAGGCTCGGAGGGACCAAAGTCAAACAGCTAGACAGCAGCCACAGCCGAGTGACCCCAGGCCAGCAGAGCGGGCAGGACGGGCTCCTGGTGGGCGTGGTGGGGGCACGGCTCTGGAAAACTCCCCAGTGGCAGGGGGCAGCTGCGGCCAGCAGAATGGGCACCCCGGGCCAGCAGCCTCTGCCCACCTCTGTCCTCTACCACCACGCTTACCTGACCTGGAAACCAGGTACTGGGCATGGCCCTTCTCTAGGGCGCTCACGGCGTCCAGGGCGGCCTGGGCCCTGCTCACCAGGTAGTCTGCAAGCAGAGGAGAAGCGATGAGGGGCAGAGCCTGCCTGGGGCCCCCCACTGCCCTGCTGCTCTGCTTCTCGCCTCTCAGGGTCGCTGAGCATCCTTCCAGGCAAGGAAGGCGGCCCCAAGGGCAGCCCCGCGGCCCCACCTGGCGAGCTGGTGCAGCGCAGGTGCAGAGGGTCGTCCAGCTTGGCCACGGCGTCCTGCAGGATCCGCTCGGCCTCGGCCGCAGTGCCCCGCAGCACCGCGAACTGCTCGTCCAGGAGCCTCCGCTGCAGCTCCTGCTCCTGACTTTCCTGGAGCCAGAGGGGGGGCCGCTCAGAGCCCCTGCTGCAGGGTGTGCGCCGCGCAGCAGGCAGGGTGCAGGCGGACAGCCCTGGGGAGGGAGGCCTGCGGAGAGCCAACGCTCGGCCCAGTGCTGGGGCAGCTCCTGCGGGAGCCGGACGGACAGCTCAGCAGTAGATGGACAGACGCACCAATTAAAAAAGAGGCAAAGGGTCTGAACAAACCATTCTTCCAAGATACACAAAAGGCAACGAACACACCAAAGATATTCAGTTACTGAGCCTTAGGGACAGCGCTAGGGCCACCAAAGTGAAGACCAGAGCAGCGCGTGCTGCGAGGGACGCAGGGAAATGGAAAACCGCACGTTCCCGGCGGGAAGGGAACAGTACAGCCGCTTTCGTGCCTGGTGACGTCACCGACAGCCAAAGAGCAGAAACAAGCCAGATACTCAATGGATGGACAGACAGCATGCGGTCTGTCCCCGGGGTGGATGTTACTGCGCCACGACTCTCGGGGGAACCTGGCAAACAGCCGCGCAGGAGACGGCTCAGCGCAAGGGACCGGCCCCACTGTGGGGGCGCATCTATGCATGAGGTCTGGGATGGGTCATTCTGGAGACAGAGCAGGGCAGCTCGCACCCGGGCAGGGCTGGCGCAGGCGGGTGGGGACTAACTGCTTCCAGCAAGAATTTCCTTGTGGAGCAGTCAGAGCGTTCTGCAAGGACAGGTGGACCCCCGGACCCGCAGACCAGCGCCCTCCCCTGCTGGAGGAGCGGGACAGGAGCCAGCGGAGGGGCCTCAGCCCCACAGTTCAGGGGCGCCGTTACCTTGTCCGCCAGCGGAGGGGCCTCAGCCCCACAGTTCAGGGGCGCCGTTACCTTGTCCGCCAGCTGTCCCTGCAGCTGAGCCTTCTCCTGCGCGCTGCGCTGCTGCTCCCGGCTCAGCGCCGCCTCCTTCTCGCGCGCCAGGCCCTGGGCCGCCTGCAGGTCCGCGTCCCGCTGCCGCACCGCGCTGCTCAGCGCCGCCTTCTCCGCGCTCAGCGCGTCCAGCCTCGAGCTCAGCTCCGACCCGCTCTGCGAGCACCGGCACGTGGGCGGGGCTCGCGGGGCTCCCCTGCCCCGCGTCCCCACGACGGCTCTCCCAGGCGGAGAACTCCTGTGTGCCCCCGGGGCTGGGTCAGAGCTGCACCCCACGACTGCCAAGGGCCCCGTTCATGGGAAGGAGGACCCTAACCCTGCCTTACCGGCTCCCGCCAGTTCCCCCCACCACCACCCCGCCCCCGGCAGCCATACCTGCTCCGTGCGGGTCAGTGCCTCCTGCGCGCGCACCAGCTCTCTGGCCTTGGCCTCCAGCTCCTCCTTGACCTTCTCCAGCAGGTCACTCTGCTCCTCCAGCTGGGACAGGACAGCGGGTCACGGGGGGCAGGGGGCCGCGTGGGGGTGATGGGGGGCGGGGGGCGCCTGCTCACACACACGCACACCTTCATCTCTGACTCCCGTTTCACTTGCTCCATCTGGAAAGCCAGCTGCTCCTTCACCCGTGCCACCTCCTCCTGGCTCTGCTGCGTCACCGTCAGCTGCTTGGCCGTGTCCGCGTTCTGCAGGGGCAGGGGACAGACGCCTGCTCGGGCACCGCTGGAGGCCGCACGTAGTCTTGTGACCCGCCCCGCCCACGCCCCCACCGACCTTCCTGAGCAGCTCGGCGTGCGTGCCGATGAGCTCGCTGTGCTTCTCCTTGAGCTTGTGGTAGCGCGCCTCGATGGTGCTGGCCTTCTCTGCAGGGGACACGAGAGGCTGTGGTCCCCGCCCACGCCCCCGTCCCCCGCCGGCCGCCCCCCAGCCCAGCGCCGCTCACGCACTCTCGGCCTCCTCGCGCAGGCCCTGGTTGCGCTCGCCTTCCCGCTGGGCGGCCCGCAGCTGGGCCAGCTCGTGGCGGAGCTGCTCGTTGTCCACCAGCGCCTTCTGCTTCTGCTTCCGCTGCTCCTCCAGCTCGGCCTCCAGCGCGTTCACCTGGCCCTTCAGCTGCGAGACGTAGCGCTGGGCCTGCACAGCAGAGGGCCGGCCTCGTGGGGGCGCTGCCGGCGGGGGGCAGGGAAGGGGGGGCACACCGCCAGCCGCGCCCTCACCTCCAGCTTGATCTTCTCCAGCTCCCCGCGGAGCATCTCCACCTCCCTCTTCAGGCTCTCAATCTGCACGTCCCTGGGGACAAACGGCCTTCAAGCTCAGCCCTGACCCCGCCAGGCCCCCACCGCAGGCAGCGCCAGGGCCCTCACCGATCGTCCTTCAAGGAGCCATTGGGGGGTCCAAACGTCTGGTCGAAGAGGTCAGCCACCACCTGCCACACAAACACGGTGACGCACTGCCAGCCCCCGAGGCCCGCCAGGCCAGGGGAGGCGAGGGCAGGGGCAGAGGGCTTTAGACAGAGGGGGCCTCACCGCAGGCTCCCCAGCCGGGGGCCCCGTGCTGATCTCGATGAGATTCTCCGGCTCCTCGTCCTCGGGGGCCTCCTCGGGGATCACCACCACCGGCTTGATGTGCTCAGCTAGGGCCGAGGCCCGCAGGAAATTGGGTGGTCCCTGGTGTGTGTGGGGGGTGATGTGCGGGAGCTGCTCAAGGCCCCGCAAGAAGCCCCCTGGTTGTCCCCAGAGCCCACGGGGCCCCACCAGGTATCCGGGGTCCTCCGAGCGCCCAGGGAGGAAGCAAGGCTGCAGCCTGGGGGAGCGCGGGTACCTCGGGCAGCCGCGGGATCTGGATGAGCCGCTTGAAGTAGAGCATGTCCGAGGCTCTGCGGAAGAAGTTTCTGAGGCTGCGAGGCAGAGGAAGGGAGGTCACGGTGGAGCCAGGCCTGGCTGGGCAGCCCCGGCTCCCAAGGCCCCAGAGCCTCCCCCTACTCGGGCTGTACCTGTGAAACTGCTCGTGGAACCGGTCCCTGTGGCCTTGCAGGGTGTCAGCCGGGAGACCTGAGGGCAGTGATGTTTGACGGGACTTCCCCTCGGCCCCCTGCTCCCATGCCCACCCTGTTCCGCCACCTTCTAGAACCCAGCAGAGAGGAACGTGAACTCTGACAGAGGCAAGGGGCGCGTGAGCGTCGGCATCCTGACCGGGCTGGCCGGCGGGCGTGCCGCGGGGTCGCTTCAGGACTCGAGCCTGGGCGGAGACCGCGCTGAGAGCTCACACCCCCGGGGCCAGGGGTGCTGAGTGGGATGTGGGGACTGAGACCGCCTCGGAGGGTCCACCAGGGCCAAGCCCCTGTGAACACGAAGCGGGAGACACGGGCCCCCTTGGGCCTGCCACGCCAGCCCGCAGAGGACGTGCAGCACCACTCGCGGCCGCCCCTGCGGAGACGCGCGCCCCTCTCCGCGCTAAATCCTTGTGCTGGAAAACAGCGATTTCCTGTCACAGCTGTGCTGTTCTGTTCACGGATAATGAATGTATTATTGCTACACTTAATTAGTAAATATGTCTAACACGTCTCGATTTTCATATCTGCTGCAATAAACGCCCGCTGCCTAAGCTGCCTGAGCGCAGCCCTGTGTGCCCCTGGCTGAACCCGGGGGGCGGGGGAGGCTCCCGGTCGGCTGAGGGGGGGGCAGGGCGGGGGGGACTCACAGGCGTGCAGCTTGAACAGGAGCTTCACGGTGTAGTGGTAGAGGTGGCTGCAGTCCTGGATGACCTGGATGAGGGGCGCCAGGCGGCACTGGCCCGAGGACATCTGGGACACAGCAATGGCCGTGTTGAGCTGCCGGAACACTGCCAACAGAGGTGGAGGGAGGAGCGTGCGCGTGGGGAGCCGTGCAGATGCAGGGATGGCCACGGTGAGAACGGCGGCAGAGTGCGGGCCACACGCCATCGTCTCCGGGCATCGTCAGAACCACCCGGGGGGCCGGCAGCCCGGGTCCCTGCCACGCCAGTCCTGGCTGGGCAGGACGGCTCTGCCCGGGGTCCTTGGACACCAAAACGGTCTCCACTGCTAGTATGGGAGCCCCTGGTGCTGTGGCCGCCCCGGAGGGAGCCCCAGAGCCCCCACTGCCTAGGGCGACAGCAGCTTTGAGCAAACAGAACACAGCGTGGCTGGCATGTCCCCGACAGCGCCGACATAGTGTGTCCCTAGCCAAGGGGCTTGGGTGACAGGGGGACTCAGGTGATCGTGTGCCCATGGGCCTCAAGGTCAGGGAAAGGAGGCGGCTGAAGGCTGTACGGCCAAGTGCCTCCTCTTAACGGCAGTCAAGAGAGAGGTCAGTTCCGCAAACCCCAAGTGACCCCAAAACCTCACTTGCACCCAGGGTCAGTCTCCCCTGTCCCGGGACAATCAAGCCTTTCATTGCATCAGCCAAGTGGGAGGGAAAGGGACAAACATGAAGCTGCCCCCACCGCACTCGGTCTCTTCGCCAGAGCCCGGAGAGAAACAACAATGGAGAGACCGCACGCCAGGGAGGCCCACACACGACACAGACACCAGGACTCTTCCAGAATGCTGGGCCCCAAGCTCTGGGGTCCTCTGCCCACCTGGCCTAGAGTGGGACCACTTGCAAACCTCCGCAGTGACACGAGAAAGCCCGGGAGGGAAGGGAGGACAAAGATCCAGCGAAGGACAGACCTTCTCCTTCCTAAACCTTCGTGTGTCAAGTCACATACACGTTCCCGTAAAAACCGAGACACACGTGAAATACCATTTCGGGTTCGTATAAGGACAAAGCCATCCATTTCTCCACTGAGGGGCATTCGGGATGGTTCCGTTAAAACGGCATGGTGGGGAACGCCCTGGCACCCTTTCCTGGGGGAGACGCCGGCCGGTGGACTACTAGGGGTACCCCTTTCCTTGGAGCTTCCTCAAGACGTCAGTGTCCCCCGGGGTGGGGCACCTGCCTGGGGGTTTTCTCTACCTTCCCTCGTGGGGATGGCTGTGAGAGGCATGGCCCATCTCTGCCGCTCACGGGCTGGCAGCCATGCTCCCCGGCAGGACCTGGGCTCCCCTGGGTGCAGCTCTGAGCCCAGACCCATCTCTAAGTCCCGATTTTCCCTTAAAAAGGCATGTGCTCCTCCTTCTCCTACAAAGAGCCCTGAGTCACCCAACAGGCCACCCTGACGCTGCCGCCCAGAACAACTGCGTCTGCGGCCCTGAGAGGGGGAGCCCTCGGAGGTTTCCTGTCCGGCGGCGGCCGTGTCCCTGGGCTGGGAAGTCCGACATGACTCACAGCCCTTTTATAGCAGGAAACAGGCAAGATGACCCAAAGCAGCTCTCTCCTGGGTGGGTTCTGCAGATGCCAGAGGCCGGGGGAAGGGGGAGCCCGGTTCAGGAACTGGAAGCCACACTGTGACGTGACCCAGACACACCCTGGGGCCTCGCACCCTGCAGGGGCACTGACTGCCTCTCCCTGTGTCCTGGGGGCTCCTGGGGGTACCCCGTTACGCACTCCTGGCAGGGGCACGGACAGCCTGGGGCGTGGCTAGTTGGCGGGGCTCAGTTCTCATCCGGCTGTGGGCCCTGAGCAAGCACACTGGACCTGGGCGGGCTGGGCGTGCCCCTCGCCTGGCGTACCTGATTCAGAAAGCCGCAGCTCGCAGTCCATATAGTCAAACATCTCCACAGTGAGCTGGAAGCTACAAAGGGGAAAGTGGGGGCCTGAACGGAGGGGCTGGGGACTCGCCCCATGAAACTCGCCCCCCCAGGTGGGAGGAGGGAGCACAGTTCACCCACACACCTCTGCAGGGACAGCCATCCCTCAGCCCAGGACACCCGATTCCAAGGAAACCCCAGGCCTCTGGTTCAGCCTCAGAGCTCCGAGGCTCGGGACCCCGGCCCCAGCTGCCCACTGCGGAGCACCCACCCATGGGACTCACATGTTGTTAACGTCAGTCCCAGCTGTCTTCTCCAGCACCTCGTCTGTCACCTCCAGGCCTGCAGGAAACTGGGGGTGCTACCAAGAGGACACCCCCACTCAGGTGAGGCCCAGGCAGAGCCCAGCCCAGAGCTGGTTCTGGCTTCCGAGGACAGGAGGCCGGAGAGGTCCCCATCTGCCCTGGGCACTGGCTGAGGGGGGCCGTGGGTGACTGGGGAGACCAGGAAGGGAAGCAGGGGCCGTCCAGCCAGGGCAGGAGACTGTCCAGAGCCCAGGGCAAGGCTGATACCTCCAGCATCGGCGGGAAATGCCCCAAGGTGTGCGGACTCTCGCGGCACCCCGGGCACCCCATGTTTCTCCTCAGGTCAAGACCGGGACGTAAGGGATCCTGCTTCCAGGGACATCTCAGAGATCAAAGCCCAGGGTCCCCCGCTCCAGCCCCACAACTCCCGAGGAAACTACCTTGAGGTGGAAGGAGATTTTGGTCAGCAGGAGTTTGGTGTAAACATTCACCAGCTGCCCGTAGCGGTCATGCAAATGTCCCTACGGAGGGAGGAAGCCAGGGTGAGGCCCTGTTGCCCCCAGAATGTGCCCACAAATCCTACAGGACCTGGACATGCTTTGGGGCAAGCGAGAATGTGGAGGTGGGAGGGGAAAGGGAGCCGGCTTGGTGTCCTTCCTTCACCCACCGCACAGACGGGACATGCCCGCGCGGGTATGGCCCGCCCCGCCGAAGGACC
Organism: Lutra lutra; assembly: GCF_902655055.1. Classification (NCBI taxonomy): domain Eukaryota; kingdom Metazoa; phylum Chordata; class Mammalia; order Carnivora; family Mustelidae; genus Lutra; species Lutra lutra. Next base: position 84,067,819 of record NC_062289.1, read on the forward strand.
TCCACCGACCCTCCTCTTTGTCTCCAGCTCTTTAATTTTTTAGAAATCTTACTCCTAGTCCTTCTTGCCAAAGAAACTCTCGTTGAGGAGGGCTCTCTGTCCAGGGCAGCAGGCCAGCTCTGAGCTGGGACACTTCATTAAAATGCTGGTGGCGGTCAGGGAGGCCCATTCTGCCGGGGCCATGCACATATCCTCCCGGCTGCCTCCCCGTCACCTCCCACACCGTGTTCCCTGTGTTCACACCGGCTGGGCCCATGTCTGTAAACAGTACCACAGACACTGTTTTCTTTACCTCAAGGGACATCATGGAACATGGCCATTCACACCCTGTCCCGATTCCCTGAGGGTCTGGGAGTGGATCTTAGGGTGTGAGCTCCTGGGCTCTCAGTTACTGTGAGGACTCTCCTGGGGGTTTTTCTGAACCCAGTTCCCAATCCTGAGACTCTAACACAGCCAGTCTTGGTGGGGGACAAGGAGTCTGCACCCCACCCCCCACGCTGGCCGTAACCGCCAGTCAGACACTCAGACTTGGGCGTCGCCACATTTCCCAGCTCCGGGGGGGCCGCAGGGCTGGTGAGTGTGTGCGGCAGGAGGGCCCGGCAGGTAGGCGAGGCTCCCCCTATGACATTTCCCTCTCACACGGTCGCCCCAGGGGCACCGTAACTGCCGCTCAAGGGACAGGAAGGAAGGGACGCCCATCTGCGGGGAGCGTCCATTTGCTTGGCCCCACGTGCAGGGGACGGAACCCCAAGCAGGACGGAGGCCGGACTCTCCGGACGGTGCCCCAGGGAAGGTGCTCAGGCCCCGTTCGCTCCCCCACCTACCCACAGATCGCCGATCTCCCGAACGTTGCTCCGATGGCGCTGGCAGTCTTGTAGCACCTGCGGCACGAGGGAGGAGGAGGCCAGTCCTGCACGGGCGGGGTCCCGACAGAGGCACCCCCCAACCCCATGCTAGCTGGCCCTCCGAGAGCGGGGAAGGACGGGCCTTCAAAGGGACACTGCACTGCCTCCCTGGAGTGCCGGCCTGTTCAGGCAGCAGCAGATGGAGGGCCCAGAAGACCTGACCCCTGCACCCCACCGCCCTGGGACCAGCGGACTGGCTACTCACATTCGGGTGTCCGTCTCGGAGCACCTTGTGGAGGACGTGGCAGAACTTCCAGCTGAGGATGGAGCTACTGGGGAGTGGCAGACCAATGGCGTAGGACCAGAAGGTGAAGGCCCCCTTCTCATGGTGAGTGCCCAGAATGATGCCTACCAGGGTTAAGGTCAAGTGCAGGAGGCAGAGACTCAAGTGTGGGGAAGGCTGGGGGGTGCCCAGCGAGCGCAGCTCGGTGATGCAGGGGGAAGGCTGGGAGGGTGCCCAGCGAGCGCAGCTCAGTGATGCAGGGGGGAGGCTAGCCCCTCACCACAGCCACTCAGCAGCTTCTCCCCACATCTGTCTCTTTGCGTGTCTGCCAGAGTTCACCGAAAGCTATGGTTTTCTGCCAAGGTCAAGAAAATGGGCAAGGTCAAGCCTCAGGAATTTAACCAGGCCCTACAGCCCACGATAAATGGTGTTTCCCAGATGGGATTCAGAATGTGCAGGAAGCAGAGCAAGTCTGGTCCAGGCCTGTCTCCACGAGAGCACACCAGACAAAGCTCTGGGGGCCGGCCACCGGCAGCACCCCCTGCCCCCAACTCACTTCCCACCAAGTCCAGAGACCATGCAGGGTGGGCCCACGTCTGCCTCACACTGTCCGCCCCTCCCCCGGCCAGAGGGACAACGGCCGCTGGAGGCAGGGAAGGATACGCCGGGCATGCTTCTCCTTCACGGGGGCCTCCTGGGTGTTGATGGCTTTGCTGATGCTGATGGCCTGGGAGGGGACAGAGGAGGCAGAGGTCAGAGACCCACCAGGACAACTTCCCCAGAAGGCACATAGGACAGATTCTTCGGCCAGTGGAAGGCAGAGGAAATGGCCATTCTCTCAACCTAAGGTAACCAGAGCTCAGAAGACTTATTTTTGTGAACTTATGTATTTACTGAGAAAGAATGAGTATGAGCAGGGGGAGGGGCAGAGGGAGAGGGAGAAGCAGGCTCCCCGCTGAGCAGGGAGCACACACTCGATCCCAGGACCCCTGGATCATGACCTGAGCTGAAGGTGGACATTTAACCGACTGAGCCACCCAGGCGCCCCGGAAGACTTTTCTTTCACTTGTTATGTGTAGCTCAAAGGGAGCCAAGAGCTGGTGCCAAAAAGCCATTAGGAGCCTCCAGGGGGCTGGGAAGCAAGGACAGAAGCCAGCTGGTAGCCACAGGAGGCTCACTCTGGGAGGGCACCTGCGTGTTTAGCTCCTCCCAGAAGGTGAGCGCCCCCCCCACCCCTTGCGGCCCCAGGGCAGCATCCAGTCAGCCTCCACCCGGTCCCTCCGAGCCCTTAGGACACTCCATGAAGACAGGTGTCAGACTCCCACCCCCCACATTACTGGGGGGCAAGGCCACATAACCACCCCATGGAGAACCAGGCCAAACCCAAGTCCTGGGGCCCGTCTGCCACACAGGCCACCTCCCTCCTGGGTGAGGACTCAGCACGCGCCCTGAAGCAGACAGCGACGGAAGCCCGACTGGGGGTGGCGGGAAGCGGGGGCATCCACTACCATACTTACAGGCCCCACCTGGCCCTGAGCAAGCAGCCAACTCATTCCCAGCAGAGGTCCTCACCCACCTCCACCTGCCGGGTCCCGTCTCCTCCCCCTCAGCTAAATGGCTTCCTGAATGGGGCTGCTCCCTTGCCAAAGGTCCCCGGCGCCCACTGCCCTCTCTGGCTCTACTCACCCAGGAACCAGAGCCGGCCCTGGGCTGACCCGAGGCTGTGTTTTTATTTTTTTATTTTTATTTTATTTCTCCACCTGTGGGCAAGCGGATAAGCCTCTGGGCACCTGCCTGGCATGGGGCGGGGACACGAGCCTGTGTGGATGGAGGGGAGCTGCCCAGGCCACTGGTGGAAGGGAGAGTAGGTTCTTGGCAAAGGCAGACGCAACTCTAGCCCAGCCGGCACTCCCATCCCCCATGGGTCCTATCACTGGGGCCCACCCCAGCCTGCCCCCCTGGCCATGCTAGGACCTGCGACAGGCTGAGCAAGGGTCAGGGGTGCCGTGTGCGCCCACCCTGCAGCCCAGGACCCCAGCCTACAGGTCAGGGCCTGGTCAACAGCACGCATGTGTATGGTGGCCCCACTGGGGCAGGAGTGGGGAGGGGGCAGGGCAGAGGGAGCCCCAAGGAGCAGCCCTGATGCTCTCTTCTTAGCCTGGAAGCCGCCATACAATCTGCCCCCAGCACCTACACAGTGTAACTGCCCATCCTGGTGAGGAGGCAATGTCACTCACGAACAGGTCTACCATGAGCTGACCTTGGGGCTACTTGGCAAGGCTAGGAGACTTCCTCTGTCAGGAAGAAAGCAACCCTACAGGAGTGAAAGCAGTCCTCTCTGAGCAGACATGCGGCTTCGGAACCCCGCACAGCGCCCCCTCCCCTCCGCCCCCACTCGAGCCCACAGTAGCCCCATCGCAGGGATACAGGAGTACAGGGGCTGCAGCAGACCCCACAGCGGGCCCCCTGGGGGCCACTCCTGCCATACCATCCCACAGTCCACAGAGAACCTCAGACAGGCTCTGGCTTCTTTATTCCCGAAGGCTCAGCAAGCCAGACCCCGGAGGCTCCCTTGGCCATGTTTGCCAACCCTCCACCAGCACAGCCTCCCTGAGCAGCCGCGGGAGAGGGGTGGAGCCCAGACCTCACTTGTCCCCGCCCCCTGTAATAACCACGCCCCTCGCGGGCAGAGCTCATCCCCAACAGCAGTGATGACAGCGATGATCCCCAACTGTCATTTCCTGGGTGACTACCCCGTGCCAGGCACAGGCAACACGCCCCCAGCAGCAGCCCTAGGAAGTGGCCACAAGTCCACTCTCCTGATGAGAAAACCGAGGTACAGAGAGGTTAGGTGTCCTGTCCTAGCAGCTCCTAAGGGCTAAGCCAGGTCTGGCAGACTGCTGTCATTAGCAAGTCTGCCGTCAGCGCCCCAGGCAACTCCCTTCCCTGCAGGCACAGAGCTGGGAGGGGCAGGCAGAGGGGGCCAGGCCTCCCCTCAGCCAGCAGCCGGAAAGAACGCTCTCTGGGGGTATGTAACTCCATCCCCCAGCTGCCCTGACACCTGAGCTGGCTCTTCTGATGACTGCCACCTGGTCCAGCCTGATCCGGAAGATTCCGGGCGAGAGAAGGGCCCAAGCTACCCATGCAGAACAGGATGGGGAGGCTCATGCGGTGTCTTCTGCCTGAGTCCTGCAGCGGACCCCAGCAAGGGGGTTCAGTATTTACTGCTCTGCCTCCTGGAGGCCCCCCTTCCTCCCCCGGGGCCTTGCCGCTGGAGAGCAGACGCACAGACACACCCTAAAGGAATGGGCTGGCTAGGGCCCAGCAAGGGAGGGAGGGGAGTGGCGGGGAAGGCGCCTTTTCCTCTGAGCAGGGAGGAGGCCGAGAGGAGAGCGCAGGAAGGAGGCCACAAGCAGCCCTGGCAGCAGGAGCCAAGAGTGTGTGGCCGAGCTGAAGGTGGGGTGCCTGGGTGAGGCCATCCGCCCCCAGCCTTCCCTACAGGTCACTAAACACAGCCTCTACTTCATCGCTGGTCCAAAGGCAGAGAAGCACCGGCCCCCTCCCCGCCACCCCCTCCGGGTCTCTGCTCCTCGGCCCCCTCCCTGCTACCACCCTAGAGCAGTCTCCCCTGATTAAAACTTCTCCGTGGACTTGGCAACTTGGCAACCCCTGTTCTGTCATCCACCCTACCCCCAAGGTCAACGACGTGGGGGAAGGGCCCTGGTGACTCTGGTCGTTGCTGTACCCCGCAGCCCCTAAATGGTGCCTGGCACATGGAGGGCGGGCTCCGGGGCCCCAGTGAGATGTGGGGACTTGGGTCTGTGGCAGGGTCTGAGCAGCAGCTCCTCCCTCCCCGGGCTGCCTGCTCCCCGTGCTGGCTGCAGGAACAGGGTCCCCCCTGGGGCGGGAACACGGCCCCGTTGTGTGCAGGGCAGCAGATGTGTGGGTCGGGAAGCCTCACAAGGAGGCACAGTGTTCACACACAGGGCGTCTGTGCACACTCCACAGGGCCCTGCTCTTCCTACCAGGCTCGGCAGCCAAGCCTCGTCCCAGGAGGGGATGTCAGGCCCCGGGGACGCCCTAGCTTGTCCTGAGGGGGCTGCAGGAGTGGGGAGAGCGTCAGTGTTCTTCTCTTTGGTGCTGGGATGAACCAATGCTGGGCGACTGTGACACAGCTCGGCACGGAGAGTGGACAGTCTTGAGGCGGCTCTGATAGTCAGCAACACGGATTGGGTCCACACAGCATGGTGCCCTTACAACAGGCTGACAGGTGGCTGGCAGGGGCAGGGGCATTACTGAAGGATAAAGGGGAGTCAGAGGGGAGCCCAGTACGACCATCAGGGTGCTTTCCAGCCTGCCGGACTGAAAAAAGGCTTCTTTCTGCCCTGGGACAGCTCCCCAGGCCAGAACTACCCCAGCAGCTCTGACAACAGCCCATTAATCCCTCCCCGCTGGCAGGCTCAGTCGCTAGGGAGAGCGGCAGCTCTCAGTAGAATGGACTGATGACGGGCCTGTGTGTCTGGGTAGAAAACCCAGAGCTGGAGAGAAGGGTCCTGGGTGGGAGGAAGGACAGGTGGCGACCAGTTTGGGACTCCTGGGGAAGAGGGGAGGCAGTTCCCACTGGACCTTCCCATGGTCAGGATGGGGGGGCAACTCCTCCCGCTGCAGGAAAACAGGACAAGAACAACAATGGGGAGTGCCAGGGCAGCTGTGAGACCCCAGAAATGCCCAGGGGGACTTCGGTGTGAGCTGGAGGGTCTGCAGAGACGGGTCTCTTACGTGGCGAGCGTGAGACAGTAAACCGCTTCACGGCCTTTGGGCCACTGCGGCCCCTTCTGCACTGGAGAAAGCCGACAAGGCCATGCCCCAGGCAGCCACCTCCCGACCTCCAAGAGTCTGTACTTTGTTTCACTGGGGGGGGGGGGGGGGGGCGGATGGGGAGCGGCCTGACTTTCTGAAGGACAGAGGTGGGAAAGGCGCTGGGGTTGGCCAGAGGCCAAGGGATTGAAGGCTCCAGCAGGGTCTGGAGACACCATCCGAATTGGAGGCACGGGGAAGCTTCGAGCCACAACCGCGGCAAACGGGGCTCCATAACCTGATCATAAAAGGATTTCTATCAAGTTCAGCCACGGGTCAAGCCGCACGTCAAGCACTCCATCACTACTGCTCATTTAATCTCTGAAGTCTCCCTAGGGGGAGGCAGATGAGGAAATGGAGGCTCAGGGAAGGTAATCACTCGCCCAAGGTCATAATGATGAAACGCTGACCAAGGCCTTGCTCCCTCAGACACCGATCTAAGTGCTTTGCATATTGACTCGACCCTCCCCCAAGCACGAGGACAGGGAAGCTGCCCTGCGCAGGACGCCATCCTCTCTGCCACCCCTGGGGCCCGGAGGAGGGAGGCTGGGTCATCCTCCTTTGCCCTGCCACAGGAACCCATCAGCCCCTTGGCCGCCCCCGCTCCGGGAGGACCTGGCCCGGCTCCAGGTCAGGAAGCACATTGCGGGTCAGGGATTCGTTCCGACCTCAGGTAAGAACAGCACAGGGGCAGCGAGGCAAAGCTCATGGGCCTCAGCATGGCTCCCCACTCCCCCGAACAAGGGCATCCAACTCTGGACTGACCTTCATCTCCACTTACCCTGGCTCTCTCCCAGGGCAGCTTCTGTCCTGCAGCCAGGAAAAGTGAAGCATGAGGAGACCATCCAAGGACCAGGCTGGCCAGAGCCACCAATGGCACCGTCCCCGGAGGAGCAACTGGCAGGGACACACACCTGGAGGCATCCCAGCAGGTGCCGATGTGGGCTAGAGGAGGCCCATAGGGCAGCCGGGCCCAGCTAGATCCACAGAAGGTGGTACCCAAGAGGCTGGGTGCCCCGTGCGGACTGCAGGAGCAGGGCCTCAGGGCGTAGGCCTGGTCAGCGAAGCCGGACGACCAAGTCTGGAAGTTGCCATTGGCAGCTGCTCACTGCAACACAGTGCCTGCCCTGGCGGCCATGGGCCTTCACAGAGAGCAAAGGGGGCCCTGGGAAGTTTGGGAAGAGCCCCATAGTCAGGCAGGGCAGGGGGGAGGAGGACAGAGAGGACAGAGCGAGAGTATGGGCATCTCATGGAGTCACTGGTTCTCAGCCCAATGCTCACCAACACCTGGTATATGGTTCTGGAAACCCACAGCCCTTGGCAAGGAGCTAAGTGAGCTGCTGTCCTCTGGGATACCAGACATTTGAAAAACCCCTCTGTTAGGAGTCCCTGCACCGGGGCACAAGGACAGGTCTTCTCACCCATCCCCCATCAGCGAGGTTATAGCACACACGCCAGCCTGCGGACACCAGGAGCCTCGTCCCGGATCACGGGCGGCCTCTGCTGCAGAAACTTCCCCCTTCCAGACAGAGGCTTCCTCGTGTGGGAAGCAGGAATGAAAAACCCTGGGTCCTCCAGAACGCAAACATGAACGCCGCGTGTCCACAATACCTCGCTGGGTTCCAGCCACATGTTCCTCCCTTTCCTTCCTCACAGGGCAAGTCAGGTCCCACCTCCAGGCACATCTCCCATCACCCAGCTCTGAACTGAAATGTTCCCTCCCGGAGGGTCTTCCCACCGGCCCAGGAGGGCGGAGAGCATCCTCTGTTCACTCCCAGGACGTTTAGGATCCAAAACCATCTGTTTGCCACTTACTCTCGGCTTCTACATTTGACCCCCAAACAGATGTGCACAGTACAAGGGACCCTATGAGTCTTCTGCTCCCCGCTGCGTCTCCAGTCCCCAAACCGTGCCTGGCAGTCAATAAATCTTTATTGGATGAGTCAGAGTGAACACTTGAATGAACAAAAGCTCTTTCACACATACGTTCTGGTTAAATTCAAGGCCGTGAGTGTCTTTTTTTCCAGCTAATAATTTAACCACTAGTTACCTAGTAAAAGCAACTATAAAACATTTTTTTATTCTGAAAATCCTGAAGTGAATCAGACTTAAGCTTCCTTGTGCCGTTATCAGGACACTTAACAGAGGCACCCAACGGGGACAAAAACGTCCTTCAAAGAGCCGAGGCACAGCGACGGGCAGCGTTTCCAAAGCGATGTGTGAAGGACAGAGAGACCTCGCTCAAAAGCGGCTGCCATCTCGCCAGCCCCTGCTGGAAGCAAACACAGGATTTCTGAAGCTGAGGAGGCGCTGGGATGCGGTCACATGCAAAGCGGGGAGGTGCCCTGCAGCTCCCGGATTCCGCAGACGGGAAGTCAGCGGAGCAGGGCTGGTCCTACCCCAATTCCTTCCACAGCCGTCTCTCCCCATACGTGTGCCCCAGTCCACACTCAGCCTGGGCTCCGCCACCATCCTGTTTATGAAACTGGGGGGACTGGTCGACGCCTACACCCCGTCCAGTGGCAGGGCAGGCGGGAGCCAGGGAAGGATCCTGCCTTTCCCCGGGATGCAGCTAACGCGTGGCAGCCGGACCCAAAGCCACTTCTCCCCGGGCCTCTGCAGGTGACACACGGAGACAAAGATGACGCACCCCCGAGTCCCGCCTCCACAGGCTGCTTCTGGACAGACAGGGAGCCAGCCGGGCCCTGTTGATATCACTCCACAAACCTGTCTGTCCCACAAGTCAGGGGCTGAGTCACCCCCGGGGCAGGCGGACCTACTGTGATTATTTCAAAAAGAGAAACAAACCAATCCTGCCTGGCCTGAACTTCTGTTCATGAGCTCAGTCTTCTCTGCAGTGGGTGCTGGGTGGGGGGGGGGTCTCCCAGGCCTCACCAGGTGGCTGTGTCCAAGGAGGGAGAGCCGCGAGCCCTAAGGCATCCACAAAGTGTGTCCCCTGAGCCATGTGCTCCGAGGGGCTAGGGCACCAGAAGGACCAACAAGATCCTGCCTGAGGATCTTGGGGTTCAGGGAGTAGGACTTCGGGACTCAGAGCGAGAAGCAATGCCATCCTTCCCCATGCGCAAGCGCACAGCTGGCCACATCTAATGGGCCAGCTGCCGTGTACGGGGGGGAAGGGGATGATGGCTTCACAAACGAGGTGATACCTGAGTCCACCTGGAAGTCAAGTGGAGGGGAAGGGCATCGCCAACAGTGAGGCCCGGCTGGCAGAGGCATCTCTACTCTTCGGGCCAAGTGTCTCAGGTTAGCAGACTGGGTTTTCCTGAGCCTCGGCCAACAGGCCTAGACTCCAGAGTTTCCACCGCGAGCTGTGGGAAGGAGCAAATGAGCTCCCAGTTGGGTTCCATTCACAACTGGACCCGCCTGGGGCTGGCTGGGACGCTGGGCTGGGGACAAGAAGTGACCTGCTGGCTTCCCCCCAACCTCCCTAGGGTGTCCCTGGAAGCAGGGGCCTGCAGCCCTGGAGAAGGGGGAGTGCTTGGAGAGCATGAGCTCCTGTGGGCTCCTCCTCCCAGGAAGGGGCTGTCCCCCCACTTTCCTGCTTCTCTCCCCGACCGCCCTCACTTCCCCTTTACAGACAGCTAAACTAGGCACACAGGGACAGAATCCAACAGGGACAGGATTTCGATTTCTTTCTGTCCAACCTGCTTTTCCGTACACAAGGCAACAGCTAACGACATCCAGTGTTTCCTCCGCACTAGGCAGTCCCGCAAAACCTCACAGCCCCTCCCCGGGAGTCTGGCTCTGACCTCCTCCGCCACAGCACCCCTGGCCCCCTCACCCCTCTCTCATTTCCTTCACGGAGATGGAAACTCCTGGAGAGGACAAGAGTGGTCTCTACCTTCCTGTGGCACAGCCCAAAGCACCAGACCAGCCATGCAACCAACGACCCTCAGGAACGTGCCGGGGCACAAGCGTACACAAAGGATGGGAAGGGCAGGACTGGCAGCCCCAGCCCCACCCGGGCCGACCGGCCACCTGACACCCAGAGAGCAGAGGAAGATTCTGGGGGATTCTGGTGGCTTGGGGAGTTAGGAAGTCAGCCACCTGCTTAGGCATCACCAAATGAAGGGCGTCTGGTGCCCTGGCAGGAAACGGCGGTGACCACGGTGGAAAGGGCACAGCTCACCACCCAGGATCCACCCCAGGTGACTCGGGCCTTGGGTCACCTCTGTTCTTCAGCCAACCGGTCTGTGCCAGGTACCATGACTGAATGTGGGGACCTCATGCCCTCCCACACAACCATGGGGGGACCCAGTGGGGTTGGGGGGTGGGGAGTGCTCTCTGCCCACCACATGGTTTCAGTCTCTTCCCAAACTCGGAGGCCAGGGGAAATTTTTTTCGGTAAACATTTACAGGAGGCCCAGAAAGGGTCGGTGACTTGGGGAGTGTTAGAACACCACGGCATTTATAGGGAATAATGAAGACACAAAGGTGGGCGTAGGTAAACCTGGTCAGAGGAGACTGTGGACGGGGTGACGGACACCCGCGGGACAGCAAGTCAGGGCAGAAGGGTCAGCACATCACATATGGGAGTCGGAAGGAATACTGCATTTGGGGGAATGGTTCTCAAACCCAAACTCAAGGTCCCAAACACACGTTTGTGTCCTGTGGGGCGCCTTCAAGGAGACTCCCTGGTTAGGGGACTCAAACAACAAAACAAAAAACCACTGCCTGGGGCTTATCTAGGCCCAATCACTCCTAATCTCCAGCACCTTCACTCGGACATGGACACGTTCAAGACACCCCCAGGTGATTCTACCACCAGGCGGGCCACGGGGCTCCGTGCACCTGACGCGTGAGCCCAGACAGATGTACGCTGTTAAACACATGACACATGGAAGACTCAAGAGGAAAAAAAACGTAGAAGATCCCATGCCTAATTTTTGCAGCGATTACATACTGAAAGGGTTAGAATTTGGGAACGCTGGGGTCAGCAAAATACACGGTTAGGATGACCCCCACCTGTGTCTGCGTGTTTGCCCTGTGGCTACAGGGAAATCTCAAATTACACATGAGCCGTGTGTTCCGCTTCTACGGGTCAGTGTCGCTCTAACGTGAGCCAGCGCTGACAAGTCCTGGACGTCAAAAAACATTACTCTTCAGAAGATTTCGATTCCCCGGAGGGTGCTGAAGGGATGTGTCATGGACCGGGAAAATGGGCCCTATGAACTGTTTTCGACCTGCTCTGCCCTCCTCACCCCTGCACAGGGGGGTCCTCCTCAATGGAAAACCCCTAACACCTGGGTAGTCTCGCCTCTCTAATGAGCGCCCGCCCACTGGGCTTGGCTCCCCGAGCATCATCGAGCATCACAGCCCCCTCTCTGTCCTGGCCTGAAAAAAAAAAAAGCTTTCGGGTTCGGTGTCTCTATCTTGCAGAGGAAACCGAGCCAGAGAAGCACAAATACTCCTAGATAAGGAAAAAGCAAGTCTGACATTCAGCATTTCCACGACTCCTATCTGCCGAGTCCTCATCTGTGATATGCCTCAAAGATGCTGTCTGCTCTAGTTGAAGTTCTGGGAAGAGCTCTCAGATGGTAAAGCTTGTGGGGGGTGGGGGAGAAGGGAGAGCGACGGCTGGCTACCGGCAGAGCACAGAGCACCGGACCGTGCGTTTTGTAGTCTGGGTGTATCAGCCACCTGGGACCGCTGCAACAGCTCGCCCCAAACCGAGCACCTCCAGCCAACACACACTGCGATCATCTTACGGTTCGGAGATCAGAAGTCCAAGACCGGTCTTCCGGAGGTGCCAGCAGTACGTCATGTCCTTCTAGAGGCTCCACGGACAACTCCATTCCTTGCCTTCTCCACCATCTACGAGACGTCCACCTTCTTTGCTGAAGGGCCCCTTTTCCCACCTCAAAGCCAGTTCCTCCTTGCAGACCACTCCTCTGATCTCACCACAGGTTAAAGGCCCTAGGAATACACTGGGCCCACCTGACAAACCCAGGAGAATCGGCCTATTTTAAGGTCAGCTGATTGGCATTTTCTTACCGAGTATGATAAAGTATTCACAGGTTCCAGGAATTAGGATGGGGCCATTTTTGAGGGCCCGCCTGTCACCCAGTGTTTCTCTGTACCTCAGAACAGCCATTGGGGGCAGGTGGAATGAATCTGTTTTTACAGGTGAGGAAACAGACTCAGGAGTTAAGCAACTTGCCCAAGGGCACAGGCTAGCAGCACTCAGGTCCACCTGCCTGTAAGCCATTCCCATGACACACCATCTTTTTTTTAACGGTATGGCTAGTTTGGGGTTCAAAATGCAAATATAATGTATTCCACAGCATTCTGTACTCAGAATGTTACAACAATAAAAAGTCAACACTATTGTGTCATCTCCATTTTGAAAAGGGGTTTTATCACCAAAAGGACCAAAGTCGTGGGGAAGAACAGACCAACTTTCCAGAGGCCCCCTCTGGGATTACACAAACACACCATGCAACCATCCCAAGGACCGGTTACACAAAGGAAGCGTGACTGCTCTCCCTTAGCACTCCTGATGGGGTAGGGAACGGACCTTTGCAAAAATGGGGTGTGGCCTGCCGAGAAAACTAATGTGGAAGTATTCCCCCCCCAACTCCCCCAGCTCTGGATCCAGGAGCCCAAGGAGAAAGGTGAGGCTGAATGATGCCAAGGACAAGTTCTAAAGCAAGCCAAAGTGCACCGCCCGCAACACAGGGCACGGTAGTCAACGTGAAGACAGAAGCAGTGTAATCCGAAGGGAAGATGGGTCCGAGAATTGGATGTGCTATTTTCTGTAAGTAGCAGCCTCAGCTCTCTGGGTCCTTTCCACCAATGGGACCTCACTGACAACTCACTAGATATTTCTGGGAGCGAGCTAATTAAATATTAACGATGTACAAAATCTTTATCCTCCATCCCTCAGTAAGTCATTCTGAAGACAAGCAAATCTAGAGGCTGAACCCAAACCCCATCTATCCAGAAAAAAGGCGGCGGGGGCGGTTAGGGATGGTAAATCCTATGAGATTCACCTGTTACAAAGTTATTCATTATCAAGTAACCCTCTGAGCCCTGTAGAAAAACCCAACTAGAAAAACAAAAAGAAAAAAAAAAAAAAAAAAAAACCCACACCCGTTTACCAAACCAACCACTAAAATGTATGGATCTAGATCAGAGATACTTTGTCTTTCATATTAAAGGTCGCCCTTGATTTATAATAGAAGAGTAAGATTAGTGAAACGGGCCCTTTAAATTTCATCTCTATGTATCAATCAGACCTCTTTATACCTCCTCAAAAGCGGGGGGGGGGGGGGGGACACACACACACACACACACACACACACATCTAAAAACAGTGAATAAAGCTCTGACAACACCCAGATTCTCTCTTCCAACTAAATTTTCCTCTCCATCCTTACACAATCTCCTGCCACAATTAATTATGTATTAATGCCTTTAAATTAAATGCCACATTTGTTTTGATGATGGGCTATCCAAGCTGAAAATAGGCCAGATGAGGAGGATCACGAGGACAAATTAATAATTTTCAGGTGGGTCGGTTCCAACCCTTGGCTTTCATAAAGCCCCAGTGTTCCAAAATTTCATTATCGTTTTCACTGCTAATGGTAAGCACAAAGGTTAGGAGGTCCCCTTGAGTTTTCCTTATTTCAAAATGAAAGCTGTTGTAGATAACTCAGTTTGAAAGCAACCGCGGAAGTCCCTGCTATGGGCAGGGACAGGTGGGAAGGAACTTGCTACAGCAAGCCGCCACAAATGTCACCACCATTCGGCTTCAGACAGGAGGGGTCCTTTCGGCTTCCTTTATTTCTAAAGTAAAATTGTTCTGCTATTTCGGTCTTGGGTGACCTACTCTGGCAAACAACCAAGCGCGCTCTCCCCTCCCCCCAGGCAGACGAACACCTTAATAGTTGTAAAATAAAAAGGAACAGAAAACTAGAGGCAGAGCGGCGACTGCGATCTGTGTTCTCGGCAGGAACACATGCACCAACACACACCCGCGCCATTGCTGAATTTTCAAAATAACCTTCCCAGGATAGGCGCGTGGGAAGCGCAGGAAGGGAGCCCGAGGAAGTTTCTGTCTGTCAGGCGCCCGTGCTTAATAAGGGGGTGTGAACCTATTTATACGTGGGCCAGCGCTCAGGCAAACAAGTCTGGCTACATAGGTGAAACTTTTCGCCCGGCGTATAATAAGATATTGTGCGGCCCTGGAAAACAGCTCCGGCGAAGAGGAAACTGGGAGTTTCCTTCAAGGAAACGCTCTGCTTCCCCGAGGTGGGAGCGTCTTTCGCAGGGCCTGGAAGGTGGTGGCAGGAGCCTGGCTGCTGGGGCCGGGGAGGGACGGCGCGGCCGGGACAGAGGAATCCAGGCAGGCCCCGCCGGGAGGCGCACCTAGGCCCGGGCACACCTGACCCCACCTGGCTCATCGCTGCATCCTCCCCCGCCCCGCACCTGGGTCGCCCGCCACCTCGCTCCCGGGCCACCTCTGTCCCCTCCGCCTAGGTCGCCCGCCACCTCGCCCCCTCCCGGCGACCTCAGCCCCCTCCTCCTGGGTCGCCTTCCACCTCGGCCTCCCGGCCACCTTCGCTCCCCCTCCACCTCGCTCCCGGGTCACCTCGGTCCCCTCCACCTGGGTCGCCCATTGCCTCGTTCCCAAGCCACCCGCCTCCCCCCACACCCCGGCACCCCGCCACCTCAGTCCCCCGGCGGCCTCTCGGTCCCGTCACCGCGCGCGCGCTTCCGGTTCACCTGCGCGCGGGGCGGCTCGGGGGGCGGCGGCCCGGGCGCAAGGTGGCCGGTGGCGGCCGGAGCCCGGGAGCTGAGGAGGCGCGCAGCCGGCCAGGCCCCGAGGGGCGCCCCCCACCCGCCCGCGGCCCCGCCGCTCGCCTGGGTCTTGTCGAACTGCTCGCGCTCGGCCTCCAGGCTATGGCCGGGCCTGCGGCTCAGCACCCGCGCCGGCACGCTCTTGATGCTGTTCATCTTGCCGCCGCCGCTCGCGCTCCCGGCCCGGCTCCGCGCGACTGAGCGTCACGGCTGCCCGCCCCAGCCTAGGCACCGCGAGGCCGCCGCACGGCGCCCGGCCGCCCCGCCCCTGCGCGCGGGGGCGGGGGAGAACCTCCCCCTCGCCCGCCCCGCCCCCGCCCCGCCCCCGCCCCTCGCCGGGCGGAGCCCCGGCCGAGGTCCCCAGCCCCTCCACACCTCTGCCTACCTCCCTGGGCCAAGTCTCTTGCCCACCTCCACACCCCGGACGCACGAAGTCCTTTCTACACCAGAGGAGGATCTGGAGAAAACTTGGCCTCAATGAATCTGAACAATAGAATCACAACTAGACTTTTTTTTTTTTCCTTTTTAGTCTTAGTTTATGTGTGAAAATGCATACAAGTAAGCCGTCCCCTTTGCGCATCTCTAACCTAACAGCAGCTCTCTTCCACGCGGGGCCGTGGGATGAATCTTCGCAGGCTGCAGGCTCCGCATGCGGACACCTTGCCAGAGCCGAGGCACTGCGAGGGGAAAGAGGACAGGCAGGGCCCGGACAACCTGCAGACAGAGCTGAACACAACACAGGGCTGGGCCGTCAAAGCGTATCGTTAACAACGCCGCAGGAGGTCGTGGGAGTCTTTAAAAAACATTGTTATTATTGGTTTCTTTTTTAAATTATCCGTCACAAGACTGAAGTAAAAGAAAAGAATACATAATGTTTTATATATTTTTTTTATATTTATAAATATATATTTTAATATAATATATATTTATATACATATCTATATAATCACAGTTCTCCCAAATGTATGCTATCAAATAATTTTTTTTGCTGTCCTCAGTTTTTCTCTCAAAATATAGGTGTGAAATTGCCCAATACATGTACTAAAGACCCCCCTTGAAGAGGAAGTGTGATGCCTGAAGATGGTCTCCCCTTCTGTAACTTCATGGATTAATCTCGTCTTGCCCCCAGATGGACACTGGATACTTGAAAAGCTGTATCTGACCAGGTTCTTTTGACTCTACCAAAAAGAAATTAACCATGCTATATCTAATTCCAATCCCCGAAAGATCTCTCTACCAGAATAACAATGGCTAATGTTTATCGATTGCTTATTATTTGCCAGACACTGAGCTAAGTCCTTCATATATACTGTTTCATTTTTAATCCCCAGCTCCCCGGTCAAGAGCTGTGGCTTGGTGGCTCCAGACCAGCTGTTTCTCAGACTCTTTTTCCATATTGAACAAAACCAAGTTATCCCATGAACTTCATACTTAACACAGCACCTTCTTTCAAACCAGGCAACGACCTCTCTGGGTTGAGAACATCTGCCCCGGTGACTTAACATTAGCAACCAACTACCTCTCTCTCTCTTTTTTTTTTTTTTTTTTTATAGGCAGCAAGAAAAGTCTTTATTGATAAGGGTTTGGTAATTAAGAAAGGAAAAGTTTTATTCAGAACTACACAGCTCCTTGGTTGTAGCTAGAAATCAAGACCTGTAGGCCAAGTCCAGGGTCTTAAGGTAAGAGATGTGCAAGGATAGCAGCTCTTAAAGATGGGAGATAGAGCTAAGGCACTTTGACTTCTTGGAAAAGGCTCAGTAGTGGGCAGGGACAGTGTCCAGAGCTTCCTCAGGTTCTCGGGTGATGTCCACATTCTCAGGTTTCTCCCGATGTGTGTTTACGGCTTCCACGTTCAGGTAGATGGACTCCACTTCGCAGCCATAAGCCACAGGTGTGAGTTTAAGCACTGTGTGCAAAGGACACTTGAGATATGGCAGCTCATCTGAACTCTAATCCAGGAAGTAGGCCAGGAGGCACCGCATGACAGCCTGATGACAGATCACCAGTACATTTTCCTGCCGTTCTAACTCCATTATAACTGGCTCCAGACGCTGAACCAGATCCTCATAGGACTCTCCCTTGGGATAGCGGTAGCGATATTTATCTTGGTCCCGTAGTGCAAATTCTTCAGGGTAGTGTTCCTGGATTTCTTCATAGGTCATCTCCTCACAGACACCCTGCTTGCCCCGAGCTGAGAGGCCAGAGTCACCTCCGATGCGGCCTCTGAGGTTGAGTTCACTCTCTCCGTGACGGCATAGGTAGATGGATCGGGGTGTGACGTGGATGTTCATGAGATAGTAGACTGTGCGGCTCTGGATGTGGTCCTGTACTCGGTTCACCATGTATCTTGTGCCCACATCGAAGATCTTGATGTAGGATAGGTGGCTGTCCAGTTCATCATCCAAGGGTTGGTAGTTGACCTCATAGCATTCAAGTCTCTTTAGAAAGTCTTCCAGAACCTTTTCCCGGTCACAGTCTATGTAATCAGGGCTGCCAAGTTTTACTTGCCTGATGTTTTCTGCAATGATGCCAGGGTCATTACAGATGGACTCAATGAAAAAGACCTTGTAACCATGTTCTTTAGCAAACTGCAGAATTAGTGACCGTCGTTCTCTGGTTGTGTTGGTGGCATCAAAAACTGCAACATGACCTTCCTCATGGCTGAGATAGTCATGGACATCCTTCAGGGCTGCCAGGGCACACTGCTTCCTGATATGTAAGGCCTCCATGTTGTCTGGAAGAAAAAATTCGTAGTTCTTGTAGCTCACTGCCTCTCGTCGGTACTGGCCTAAATTAAACACTTTAGTTGGTGTTCCTATCCAGTTGAGATATCTTGTGAGCTTCGTGGAGATATAGGTCTTTCCTCGAGCTGGTAAACCCACCATGATCACCATTGTGGGGGAATTGGTAAACTGGGGTATTGATGCGGTATTAGAACGGGGAAGCCGGCTACAGAGACAGAGCCGAGGAGTGACTCTCAGCTCGGGGTTGCCTTGAACCGGTCGCAGGCTCGGTCAGCTCGGAGCGCGGCCGGAGGCCAGGGTGGCGGGAGTCATTGGGCGCTGTTCTCTGAGGGCGCACTGAGGAGTGGGGCCCCAGGCTCCCCAACTACCTCTCTTTTTAACAATAGTTGATTATTGGGGTCCGAGAGCACTTGGCTAAAATATCTCTAGTGACTTAGAACGCATCTGCTTGTATGGAAGCTTTTGAGCCCCTGGAGGCAAGGACCACACCATCTTACTCCGTTTTATGATCTCCGTGCCTAGCAGAGTGCCTGGCACATTAGCAATGTTCAATAAATGTGTGAAATGCAAGGTTGAAAAAGTGAGTAAATAACCTGCTGTAATTTAGTACACTTCAACACATGGCCTAGTTTTATAAAACGAGCAGCCGGGACACGAGGATGTAAGCTTCCCCACTCTGAATTTGTCCAGGTTCATTGCTGGTACCACCTCCAGGCAGGAGACCCAGTTCTAGCACTGGCTCGGTCACTGGTGGGCTGAGATTCTCCATATCATCAGAATCAGGGTGCCATTTTGGTCTATCTCCAGGGCTGTTTCATGCTTCCCAAAGGCTATTACAAAGGCAGAGGATTTGGGTTATGAACACCTCATTTAAAGGAAAACCCAAGAAAGATGAACAGTATTTACGTCATTGGGTTAACTAGATGATGGAGCTGCCATGCCCACACTGCCTCGCTGACGTGTATCACTGGCCCCAACCTCTCTGTCCAGCTTCATCTTGCGCCATCCTCATCCATCAGGTCTGAAAATGTATCATGCTGCTTTCCACCTCAGGGCCTTTGCGAATGCTGTTACCATTCTGAGGAATGCTCTTCCTCTTCCTGTTTGCTGGTTAGCATCTACTTATCTTTCAGCTTTTAGTTCAGGGAAGCCTTCCCTGAAGCCTCCGCCTTTGACCTATGCCCCTGATGTATGTTGTCACAGTAGCTCCGAGCTTTATTTCATAGCACTTAACCAGTTTTTCATGACCTATTTGTGATTATTTAATTAAGGTCTGTCTCCTTCACTGTAAACAAGGATTCAGTCTGCTTTGCTCACTGTTGTGTCTCCAGTGGCCAGCAAAGCAGTACTTACTGTGGGCTCAAATTATTTTTGTTAGATGTCCTAAGTGTGCACTTGGCTGAGAACCCAGAAATCATCCTTTATGGGACTGACTGAAGTGCCCTCCTCATCTGATAAACTCCTCTCAAAGACCACTCTGGTTCTTAACCTACCTTGTCTGCTGTGGTCCTGATTAATGTGTCTGGTTTCTTCATCTGAACCAACTTTACCCCACAAAGCTTCTGAATACCAGGCTTTTCTACTACAACTTTTAAGGTAAAACTGTTGTCAGTGTTTACATATGGATTCAGAATTTCTTTCTTTGGGGGTATTTCTGTTTCTCTTTAGAAGATCTGTCTACAGATTCTGAAAGCACCCTTACACCAGTCTCTTCCGATGGCTGAGATAATTTCTGGTGGGGGAGTTACAGTACCATTCTTAAGACAGAAGAATGCCGATGACAAAATATAGCAGCTCAGTTTTATCTCACAACTCTTTCAGACAGACTGAGGGCTGACTCTTCCTAACAGAAACTGCTCACATATTTAAGTAACTTTCGGATGAGACAGATAAGCTGCTAATAATATTAAGATTCCCCAGTTTTTAGTTACATGTGCTATAATTCAAAATAACATGGTGGGGTGAGATGGGTACTTAGATACAATAATCCTATGAGCTCAAATACATTTACCCACAAAATAATTTTTGACCTTTTCATTCTTTGGTTTCCTGAAATTTTCCTACTTATTAGCATCTCATCAGTGTTCTACTTCTCTTTTCCCTGGGCAAGCTGGCATGCAGCCACGAACCCAGCATAAAGAGAAGGAGAAATTTTCATATTTTGTATCTCAGACTGGAAATGAGCCTCTCCGGGGACATTTTAGGTTTCCAACAGCTCAGAATCAACTGCACCTTTCTCAGACTTCCTCTGCCCAAACCGGCCGTGCCTGAGGGAGAAAGCAAGCATTTATAAAGAACACAGCCAAACCTCACCCAATTTCCCTTTTCAGCACCCTAATTAAAAAGGCTAAATGGGGTGGCTCCTCCACTCTCTTGAAAATCATCTCTGAAGTACCACTGAAACCTTTCAACAAAGGGGCATTTATACAGCACAACAGAACCTTGATATCTGCAATGCTTAGGAAAAAAAATACATTTCCATTCCCGAGGAAATTAACTCGCCAGGTTTGGTTTCAGTGACTAACCTTCCTTATTTTGCTCCTGTATAATAAAAAGAAACCCCAGAAAATTCTTCTTTATTATTAAAAATATTTTTTATTGAATGAAGCTGATCAATTCTCTTACAAGGGACAGAAATGCACTCAGTATATTCTTTAAAAAATTAAATTATAAGTTAAAAGGGAAGTGTTTTAGTCTCTAATGATAAAAAAAAAAATGCATATAAAACCTGATCTTCCAACAAGCTTTTGTTTGTGTAAGTAGATGGGATCTACTACAGACCCAGATGAGATGGGGCTCTGTTCAGCTTTGGGACAGAAGGACCTCAATTGTCAGTAACTGAGGAGATACGTTCCAGTTAAAAATATTTTGTATCACATATCATTTTATGTCTATTCTACACAGCAAAATCCAGGGGTAAAGCCACCAGTGAAGAGAATACTACTTCTCATAGATTTGCAGCTGACTCTGATGAGCTGTTGGTTATAATTTAAATGTATGCACAGGTTTTTTTTTAAAAGCAGATAGTTAAAACAGCATTTTACATGCAGGGGTTCTCTATTTGATGTCCACACTTTTAAAGAGCTTCTCTGGTATTTAACGTAGTCTGCATCTTTACAGAGAAGTCCTTTTCTCTCTGAGCAGAATTCCAAGTTTGTATATAGAGAATACACAGTAAGGTCTAATTTCTTACACATTAAAAAAAAAAAATGTCCTCAACATGAAAACAGTCAACTTGAAAGCAAACAAAATATAGATGTTAAAAAATTAGCTTTCAGTTTCTGCTTCCCTTTGGTATTAAATGTTGCTTACAAAGGACTACAATCCCCTTTTTGTTTTCAAGGTTAAGTATTAGGTATTGATGTCTGCTTCCTGCCTTCCAAAGATGAAAAATCGGCTTCTGCAGGAAGGAAACACAGAGTTAATAAAATCAAGTCAAACAGAGCATTGGGTAGTGTGCTCCAAGTTCTGAATCTCTATGAAATGAATTATACATCCAGATTTTTATCTACATAAGGTCATGTAAAATACCATAAATATGAAAACTTCTCAGCAAAGAGAGGAAAAGCCCAGGAGAGGAAGAGGGCTATCTACACTTCATGCTTTCACAGTGTTCTTGAGATGTTCTCTGCTTACAATGAAAGCATCTGAAATGATTACACTTTTTAACTTACCAAACTGGATTTTGAAGAAATTTTACATTTGAAATGCAGGTTTGATAGAAGGAAACACATTATCAAGAAAGTGCTTACTACATCAATGAACCTTTCTTTTTTAAGTTTTTATTTTTAAGTAATGCCTACACCCAACGCGGGGCTCAAACTCACAACCCGGGGACCAAGTGTCCCATGCTCCATGGACTGAGCTAGCCAGGCACCCCAGTCAATGAACCTTTTTATAAAACCTGAAACCCCATGAAAACACTTCTTTTCAGACAGCCAACTGAAATGCTTAAATGTTCATTTTAAGAGAGAAGCAGGAGGGAGTGGCATGGAGAGGGAAAGAGAGAGGTAGGTTCCACACCCAGCGTGGATCTCACCACCCTGAGATCATGACCTGAGCCGAAATCAAGAGTTGGATGCTTAACCAACTGAGCCACCCAAGCACCCCTGAAATGTTAATTTAGATTCTGATTTTGAAAGCTGTCTATAGCTGTGCCTGGGTGGCTCAGGTGGTTAAGCATCTGTCTTTGGCTCAGGTGGTGATCCCAGAGTCCTGGGATGGAGCCGTCAGGCTCCCTGCTCAGTGGGGAGCCTATTTCTCCCTCTCCCTCCGCTGCTCTCCCTGCTTGTGCTCTCTCTGGCCTGCTCTCTGTCAAAGAACTAAATAAAATATTTAAAAAAATTTAAAAAGCTGCCTGTATTTACTTCCTTGTGTCTAAAATTCTGGGCACTGAGATCAAGAACTTTTTGATTTGCATTTCTCATACAAATAACTGACACTTTACTGATTAAATTTAGAAGGTATGTATAAATAGGTCAAACAAGAGAAAGGATTACAGATCAAACAAATGCATGGCCTTGACTCTACATTATCAATGTTCCCAAGTTACTTGTTAAATATTAAGGGAGATAGAAGGGGAGATACACACAAAGGTGACTTACCTACGACCACAATGAACAGTCAAGTTGACTTTTGTGTTCTTCAATTACTAAGAAAGGTATTTTTCTGAGCTGACTCTTCTGCGACTTCTAAGTTCTATAATACAACTTCAAAATTAGTACCCAGGAGAGAAAAACTGGACAGTACTTAAGACAATACACAAATATAGCAGAAATGCCTTTAGAACACCTTAAGGAATTAATGAAATACAAAGAAGTCATTTTATACAGCTACCATCTATCCAGCAAAGAGGTACTGATTTCCTATTCGTGTGTGGGGCCCTTTTGGGTCTAACTGCCTAGTGGTGAGGTTGTGTTTGCTTTTCCATGTATGCTAAGCCTTCAGCTACGGCAATCAGCTAATGCCCAAATATAACTGACTCTTTGTCAGCCTTAATATGGACTATGTCGTGAGCCCTTGAAAGAGACAGTGGTCACCAACAGGAATGAACAACTCTAAGTACCCCTGTTAATTAAAGTACCTACTAAAGGCTTGGTTAGCATTGCTAGTTGTTTCAGGAGAGATGTTTTTAAAAAGCAGCAGCAAAAAAAGGAAAGAGGAGGAAGATACCTGGAAAGACATGGGTAGACGCAGGTGGTAAACTTTCGCACCTGGTAAGCCCCCCTTCTCAGCCCCTTTCTCCTCCCCATGGGGCCTGCATTTGAGCTAGGCTAGGGTTATTCTCTGGGCTTTCACTCATGCCGCTTCCTCTCTGCTCAAACAGCCTTCTTATGTATTTTATAACCTGATGTATTTTATTCATTTAGAAACATTATTCTAATGGGAGAAGATATTTGCAAATGACCTAGTGGATAAAGGGCTAGAATCCAGAATCTTTAAGGAACTCAACAAAATCAATATCCCCAAAATAAGTAATCCAGCTAAGAAATGGGCAGAACACATGAACAGATTTTTCTCCAAAGAAGACATCCAAATGGCCAACAGACACATGGAAAAATGCTCAGCATCACTCATCATCAGGAAAATACAAATCACAACCATGGTATCACCTCACCCCTGTCAGAGTGGCTAAAATTAACCACTCAGGAAACAACAGGTGTTGGTGAGGATGTAGAGAAAGGGGAGCCTTTTGCACTGTTGACTGGAATGCAAACTGGTGCAGCCACTCCGGAGAACAGTATGGCAATTCCTCTAAAGTTAAAAATGGAGCTCCCCTACAACCCAGCAATTGCATTAGTAGGTATTTATCCAAAGGACAGAAAAATGCTGACTCAAAGGGTTCCATGCAACTGATGTTTATGGCAGCACTATCAATGACAGCCCAATTATGGAAAGAGCCCAAATGTCCACTGACTGATGAACGGATAAAGAAGATGTGGTGTATACAGACAACGGAATGTGACTCAGCCATCAGAAAGAATGAAATCTTGCCATTTGCAACAACATAGATGGAACTAGAGTGTATTATGCTGAGCGAACTAAGAGAAAGACAAATACCATATGGTTTCACTCAAATCTGGAATTTAAGAAACAAAATAGATGAACATAGGGGAAGGGGAGGAAAATTAAAATAAGATAAAAACAGAGAGGGAGACAACCATAAGAGACTCTTAACTAGAGAGAACTGAGGGTTGCCAGAGGGGAGGTGGGGGGGGGTAGGCTGAATGGGTGATGGGTGTGGAGGAGGACACGCTGGGATGCGTACTGGGTGTTATGTGTAAGTGAAGAATCACTAAATTCTAGTCCTGAAACCAATACTACACTACATGTTAACTAACTTGGATTAAAAAAAAAATACATATCAAAACAAATAAACATCATTCTAAAGGGGATCTATAGGGTTTATCAGCCTGTGATTAAAAAAAAAAAAAAGGCTAAGAGCCCTAAGAGCCCTGGCAGACAACACCAACAGTTTCAAACCAGCCATGAAGGGTGTCCAGTCCCATGTACTTGTCAAAAGTCCAAATTCAGATTCCAGTGGAATCTCTCCCTCTCCCCACCTCTCAGGTAAGTAGAAAGCCTGCTGTAGGGAAGGTGATGTGGTCAGCTGTGCAATGTTTTATTCCGTCTTTCCTTTTTTCCTCTTTTTAAATTATCGGGGGCTCTTGTTAAATAGCTAATACGCTGACATAAAATAAACAAACATATATTCTTCTCCCCATCCCCTTTGTACATGTGAAGAATACCATAGAGACCCTTCAATATCTCGCTTCTATTCGCTTATGAATAAATCCCAGGAGTATTTCCACGTCCCAGGTCTTCCTCATTCCGGTTAACGGCTCTGTAATGTTCCATTGTGGACGTACCATCATGACTCCCTCAACTCCTTTTTGCTGGACACCTGATTGCTTCCGAACTTTCGCTACTACAAAGCAATCCTGCAACGAAGAACTTGTACCCAGGCCACATTATACACATGTGGGTATACTTGTAGGAGAGAGTCCCAGAGTGATATTGCTGTGTCAAAGGATCAATTTTTAGGAAACAGTGCTAAGTTCCCCACTAGAAGGTCTGGATCACTTTTTGTACCTCCAGCGATGTCTAAGAATGTGCTGCAGAAAAAGGTTTTGAAATAAGACCCTTGTTTTCAGCACCAGATGGCAAAAGAGGGTGAGGCACACAGGCCTCTCAGAACCTTATCCTGCTTCCCTATCGCAAAAATTAAGGATCTTTAACAAATTATTTGCTTTTTCCTGTAACTAGCTACACCCAACTCACAGGACCAGAGGGAGGGAGCTGTAAAATATGTCGCCAAGTAGATTTCTTTGTTTTGTTTTTTTAAAGATTTTATTTATTTGAGAGACAGAGAATGTGTGAGCAGGGGGAGGGGCAGAAGGAGGAGGAGAAGTAAACTCCTCACCAGGCAGGGAGCCTGACGCAGGGTTCTATCCCAGGACCCTGGGATCATGACCTCAGGCAACGGCAGAGAGACACTTAACCAACTGAGCCGCCCAGACACTTTTAAATTTCTGTTAATTGAATTGTTTTTGCAACATTTCCAGAATTACTTAATAATCTTCTGGAAGGGGCGCCTGGGTGGCTCAGTGGGTTAAAGCCTCTGCCTTTGGCTCAGGTCATGATCCCAGGGTCCTGGGATGGAGCACCGCGTCGGGCTCTCTGCTCGGCAGGGAGCCTGCTTCCCCCTCTCTCTGCCTGCCTCTCTGCCTACTTGTGATCTGTCAAATAAATAAATAAAATCTTTAAAAAATAATAATAATCTTCTGGAAAATGTGTTCCATCTGCAGCCAATATTTTTTCCAACTAATTCCACATGATTATCTGATTCCGGTTGCAGGGATGTTAAGTAAGAGATTTCATCACTCTTCCTCACCCCTAAGATGAAAGGTTGAGATTGTGTACCTCTTCTGGGTCTTTCTAGCTCAAAAATTCTCTTAAACCAAGTTTTCATCAACATCAACAGCTTGAGCATGTTTTCAGTCTAGAGCTAAGGTTACTGTTTTGTCTTTTTCCTGTTCTTCCTGTTCACGTCCATCACAGGTGTTTCCTGGGCAATCTCTGGACCAGGTACAGTGTGTGCTACAACTAGGGGGGCCAGGGTGGGGAAGAGGGGCTCCTGAAGGGGCTCACAGAGGAGAGGGAGACAGGCATGTAACCTACCACGCACTGTGACCCGCATGCTCACGGAGACACACATGCAGAAACACACAGCCGTGCCGTGAAGACCAAAGTGAAGAAGATCTCAGATTTTATCTCAGATAGGAATTTAACATAAAATCCCACAGAAGAAGGTAAGAGCCTGAGGCCATGAGAATGAACAGGAGTCTGTCCAGTAGATCATGCTGAAGGACGGTCAGTTCTGCTGGAACACGTGTTTTGAAAATATCAAGTTGTTCTGACACAGCCAATGTATTACGGAACTATTTGGGCATAATTTGAAGTTTACCTTTATTTATGTGCAACTTCGTCCATGAGAAACACTAGGTAACCCATACCCAGCTGGACCGAGCCACGGCACGCAGGAATACGTACATCCACCCGCACCCCTCAAACATCCGCTGGCCCCCTCGGCTTCCCAGGTGTGCTATAAGCCGCCCCCATTCACATCGGCGTCCGGTTACCTTCCCGCCACTTCCCAGTGAATCACGAGTTGCCACTTCCCGGACACCTAAAGTGCCATCTTTACTGCAATATTTATGTATTTCTTAACCACCTAGCAGGTATAAAAACTCCTACCATTTTGATTACATTCCTATCCTTTAAAAAAAAAAAATGTATCACTGGCGAAGTGTTTGAGTGTTACGCTCCTAATCCCATTTTTCCTGTAAGCCTGTGAGGTTTTTATTACAAAATTTTGCATTGTGTGGTCATATTTAGGAATCCGTAAGTTGTATTACAGAGGTAATGTGGTTATCAAAATAAGAAACAAGGCTGTGATATAATAATATGCACTTTTTAAAAAGTTTAAGTAATCTCTATACCCCATGAGGGGCTCAAACTCACAACCCCAAGATCAAGAGTCACACACTCCACAGACTAAGCCAACCAAGTGCCCTTTGCACTCTCCCCCTACCTTTTTAAAAAAAAATATTTTATTTGTTTATTTGAAAGAGAGAGAGAGAGAGAGAGAGAGAGAGAGAACACGAGCAGGGAGGAGAAGGAGAAGCAGGCTCCCCGCTGAGCAGGGACCCAGGCGCCGGACTTGATCTCGAGACCCTGGGATCATGACCCCAGCCAAAGGCAGACAGATGCTTAACTGACTGAGCCACCCAGGCACTCCATACTTTTTTCTTCTTTTTTTAAAAGAGATTTTATTTATTTCTTTGCAAGACAGAGACAGAGAGAGTGAGCATGAGCTGGGGGGGGCGGCAGAAGGAGAAGCAGGCTCCCCCGCCAAGCAGGGAGCCTGACACAGGGCTCGATCCCAGGATCCTGAGATCATGACTTGAGTTGAAGGCAGATGCTTAACCAACTGAGCCACCCAGGCGTCCCTGTACTCTTCTTTATTAAAGCATTAAATAATAAGATCTAGCAACAGGTCTACTATTCTATAATTCTGAGGTCGTGGTAAGTTCTAAAGGGTATTTCAAGATATCTGCAATAACTATAATGTGATATGAAACCATGTGTGATCTCTACTGGGGACAAAGTCATAGGTTTTACATACTCCTGTGGCTTGTTTTCTATATTTATAATTAAAGGAAATGCTAAATTTCAACTAGAGATTAATTTAAATAAGCTTATGTGTGATTTCTATTCCCATCAAAGTTTATGGATCCCCTGAATTCTATTCAATAAACTGATTAAAAATCTCAGCCCAACAAATCCATAGAGAAAAAAAGTAGATTAATAGTCGCCAGGGGCTAGGGGAGAGGGAATGGGGAGTGACTGCTAATAGGTACAGGGTTTCTTCTGGGATGATGAAAATGTTCTAAAATTGGATTAGGGTGACAGTTACACAATTCTGTAAATATACTAAAACCACTGGATTGTATATTTCACATGGAAGAACATTACATTATGTATATTATATCTCAATAAAGCTGTTTAAAAAAAAAACCCTTATGAATACTGAAAAACACTTTCTTTCCCAAAGTAAGTAAATTGCTTCACTAATGCTTTTTGTCAAAAGAAAATCTTTCCAGAAAACACCACAAAGTCCATCAGGGCTTCCACTTTGAAAAGCTCACATGGCATAAGTGGCATATTTACTTCAAAAGTCACTATTTTGGGGGCCCAAATTATTCTTTGAGGTAATCTTTGAAACTACATTGAAGGTCATGGCCATGAGTGTGTTGATTCTAGAATGGTTAATGTTCTTGGGGAGCCTGGCTGCCTCAGTTGGAGTGTGCAACTCTTGATCTCAAGAGTTGTGAGTTCGAGCCCTACATTGGGTGTAGAGATAAAATAAAATAAAATAAAATAAAATAAAATAAAATAAAATAAATTAAAAACAAAATCTTCAAAAAAATAATAAAACGATTAATGTTCTAGTTTCATATCTGTGTCACATGGAAACAGCTCCATGGAACTCTGAATCTAATAAAATACCAGTATGATAGAAAGCTAAGCAAGCAATGCCACCAGAGAGCATTTCATTGAACAAGACAAGGATGTCCACTCTCAGCACTGATATGCAGGTCTTAGCCAGAGCAATAAGGTAAGAAAAAGACATAACCTAAAGATTATAAAAAGAAATTATTTACAAATGACATGACTGTCTATGTAGAAAATGCTAAGAATCTACAGAAAACCTAATAGAATAGGTGAATTTAGTTAAAAACAATTTACAAAAGTCAACTGCAGTCCTCTATACCATCAACAGACAAGGAGAGAGTGAAATTTAAAATATCATGTATAATAGAATCAATAAACAAAATAATAGGAAGAAAAGTAACAAAAGATATACAAGACCCCCATGAACGCTACAAAATATGATTAAGAGAAATGAAGGAAGACCTAAATAAACGGAGATATAAGCTGTCCACAAATGTCAATTCTTGGGCACCTGGGCGGCTCAGTCGTTAAGTGTCTGCCTTTGGCTAAGGTCATGATCTCAGGGTCCTGGGATCGAGTCCCGCATTGGGCTCCCTGCTCACTGGGGAGTCTGCTTCTCCCTCTGCCACTCCCCTGCTTGTGCTCTCTCCCTCTTAAATAAATAAAATCTTTAAAATAATGTCAATTCTTCCCAAAGTTATCTATAAATTCAATGAAATCAGAAAATCAGAGTGTATTTTTGTAAAAAATTGACAAGCTGGCTCTAAAACGGCTACGGAACCGCAAAAGAACTAGGATAGACAAAGCAATTTTGCAAAAAAGAACAAAGTAGATCATGCATACTACTTGATTTCAGGACTTTTTTTTTTTTCAGATTGTTAGCTAATTTTTTAAAAAGATTTTTATTTATTTATTTGAGATAGAATGAGAGAAAGAGCACAAGCATGGGGAGCAGCAGCCAGAGGGAGAAGCAGGCTCCCTGCCAAGCAGGGAGCAGGATGTGGGGCTCGATCCCAGGACTCCAAGATCATGACCTGAGCCAAAGGCAGATGCTCAACTGACTGAGCCACTGAGGCACCCCTGATTTCAGGACTTTCTACAGAGTTTATATAATCAATACACTGTGGTCTAAGGAAAACAACCAGATCAATAGGACTGATCAGAGAGTCCAAAAATAGACCCTTGCACATACAGGCAACTGATTTTCAACAAAGTTGTCAAAAGTAATTCAACAAAAACAGGACAGTCTTTTTTTTTTTTT
Source organism: Lutra lutra (assembly GCF_902655055.1). Taxonomy (NCBI): domain Eukaryota; kingdom Metazoa; phylum Chordata; class Mammalia; order Carnivora; family Mustelidae; genus Lutra; species Lutra lutra. Next base: position 84,097,150 of record NC_062289.1, read on the forward strand.
TTTAAGATTTTATTTATTTATTTGACAGACAGAGATCACAAGTAGGCAGAGAGGCAGACAGATAGAGAGAGAGGTGGAAGCAGGCTCCCTGCAGAGCACAGAGCCCGATGTGGGGCTCGATCCCAGGACACCGGGACCATGACCTGAGCCGAAGGCAGAGGCTTTAACCCACTGAGCCACCCAGGTGCCCCCAGGACAGTCTTTTCAACAAATGGTGCTGGAACTGGATATCGATGGGAAGCAAAATGAGCCTGATCCTTACTTCATATCATCTGCAAAAATTAAACTGATATGAGCCAAAAACCTAACAGAACTTTAAAACTTTCAGGAGGAGAAAATATTTACACCCTTGGGGTAGATTCCTCAGGATACAAAGAGCACCATCTGAAAAAAAATTGATAACTGGACTTCATCAAGATTTTGCCTTTCTGGAGCACCTGGGTGGCTCAGTGGGTTAAAGCCTCTGCCTTCGGCTCAGGTCATGATTCCAGGGTCCTGGGATCGAGCCCCGCATCGGGCTCTCGGCTCAGCGGGGAGCCTGCTTCCCCCTCTCTCTCTGCCTGCCTCTCTGCCTACTTGTGATCTCTGTCTGTCAAATAAATAAATAAAATCTTTAAAAAAAAAGATTTTGCCTTTCTGCTCTTCAAAAGACACTTAAGAAAATAAAAAGGCAAACCACAAACTGGGAGAAAATATTCACAATATATCTGACAAAAGACAAAGGCCTGTGTGCAGACTATGTTAAGAACTCTTATAATTCAGTAACAGAGGAAGCAATTCCAATTTAAAATGGGCAGGAGGCTTGAACAGACGCCTCACAAGAGAAGATATGTGAAGAGCCAATAAGCACGTGAAAAGATGCACATCATCCGATTATCAGGAAAATTCAAGTGAAGGGGCAACCAAATGTCACCTCCCATTTACTAAGACGGCTAAAATCAAGCGGACCAACAAAAGCAAGTGCTGACGAGGACGCAGAGCCCCTGGGACGCGCATACACTGCTGGTAGGGAGGGGAAGCGTCCAAACTACCTCGAAAACCAATGTGGCAGTTCATTAAAAAGTTAAACATACGATTGTCCTGTAACTAGTGATTCTACTTCTAGGTATTTGCCTCAGAGCAATAAAAACTTATGTACGTTAGAAAGGACTCATATAGGGCACCAGGGTGGCTCAATCAGTGAAGCGTCTGCCTTCGGTTCAGGTCATGATCCCAGAGTCCTGGGATTGATCCCCGTCAGGCTCCTTGCTCAGTGGGAATCTGCTCCTCCCTCTCCCTCTGTCCCTCCCTCCCCCCCAAGAGCGCCCCCCCAAGAGCGCGGGTACTCTCTCTCTCTCTCAAATAAATAAAATCTTAAAAAAAAAAAAAAAAAAAAGACTTATATAAAAACATTCATAGCAACTTTATTTGTAATAGTCCCAAACTGGAAACAACCCAAATGTCCCATCAACAGGTGAAGAGACAAACCATGGTCTAGTCATACAACGGAACACTAATCAGCAATAAAAAGGAGTGAAGCACCAACACTTAAGACAAGGACACACTCAATTCTACTAAAGAAGCTAGACAAAGAGCATATATTGTATGAGTGCATTTATATTACGTTCTAGAATAGGCAAAACTATTCTCTCATGATAAAAATCAGATTGTTTGTTTCCTGGGGTAGGTATAAGGAAGGGCTTCATTCCAAAAATCATGGAGGAACTTTCCTGGGGTGACAGAAATGTTCTATGTCTTGACTGGGATATTGGTTATGTGAGCATGTATACATTTGCCTAAACTCACTGAACTAGTGATCTGTATGGTTTTTTCTTTCTTTCCTTCCTTTTTTCTTTCTCTCTCTCCAAGAGGGAAAGAGAGAACTCAAGCTGGGAGGAGGGACTCCCCACTGAGCAGGGAGCCAGATGCGGGGCTCAATCCCAGGACCCTGAGATCATGACCTGAACTGAAGGCAGACGCTTACCTGAGCCACCCAGGCACCCCACAGACTAGTTTCCATTAAAGAATGAGCATATACACATTAAAGTCTACAAACAGTTGATTTTAAAAGAAGCATTCCAGGGGCACCTGGGTGGCTCAGTGGGTTAAAGCCTCTGCCTTCGGCTCAGGTCATGATCCCAGGGTCCTGGGATCGAGCTCCACATCAGGCTCTCTGCTCAGCAGGGAGCCTGCTTCCCCCTCTCTCTCTCTGCCTGCCTCTCTGCCTACGAATGATCTCTGTCAAATAAATGAATGAATGAATGAATGAATGAATGAATGAATGAATGAATAAAGCATTCCAGGTTCTTACAGACCTTTTTTTACTGTAGTTTTTTAGTCAGGGATACAAAAAAGTTCAATTTGATGGCTTTCAAGTTATCTTTATGCACACAGCACACCCAACTAATATACCTGGTCTCTTAAATTTAAAGCATCAATTCCAAGCTCTTTCTTTACAGTTTAGGAAAACGGAGCCCAGGTATCCTGATTTCAAGTTCAACGTTATTTTCCTATTTACGTTAAGGCTATAAAATCCACAAAGCAACTTATACCCCTGCTATTGAAATGTTACTGTGCTTAGAAAAACCAATCAAAATTAACATGTAAAACACTCCCTGAAGGACTGACAGATTTAGAATGACTATTTTGCAATTCCTAGTGAAATAATAGATCTAGAGATACCTGGGTGGCTCAGTTGGTTAAGAATCTGCCTTCAGCTTAGGTGATGATCTCAGGCTCCTGGAACCAAGCCCCGTATCTGGCTCCCTGCTCAACGGGGAGCCTGCTTCTCCCTCTCCCCCTGCCCCTCCTCCCTGCTCTTGCTCTATCTCAAATAAATAAAAATCTTTTAAAAATTAAAAAAATAAATAAATAAAAGAAATAATATATCTAAGTAATAATAATATAAGAATGCTAAAATCATTATGTGAACTTTATGATAATTTTAGTTCAGGCTGACAAATTTTTGATCAAGCTTTACATCCACAAGTCACACAACCAGGTATTAGGCGCCTCCTGACATGAAGGAACCGGCAGCAGGTTCCTGATCCCAAGTCTAATCAAGTCACTAGATCTAAACACCAGCTCCTAGGAGTCATGCAGGATAGAGGAATGTGTTAAATAACAGTGAGGACAGTCACCAAGACCCAGAATGTGGGAAATTCTACAGGACAAATGACCCAATGTTTCTTCCACAAATAAATGGCATTAAAAAATGAAGAAGGAGGGGCGCCTGGTTGGCTCAGTGGGTTAAGCGTCTGCCTTCAGCTCAGGTCATGATCCCACGGTCCTGGGATCGAGCCCCGCATCAGGCTCCCTGCTCAGCGATGAACCTGCTTTTCCCTCTCCCTCTACCTGCTGCTCTAATTGTGCTATCTCTCTGTCAAATAAATAAATAAAATCTTAAAAAAAATTAAAATTAAAAAATTAAAAATAAAATAAAAAATGAAGAAGGAGAAGAAGAGGAAGAAGTAAGAAGAAAGATGGGGAAGGACCTGTCAGTGATTAAAAGAGACTTTATTATTTCTTTCGAGTTTATTTTTTTTTTACTAATCTCTACATCCAATGTGGGGCTCAAACTCATAACCCTGAGATCAAGAGTTATATGCTCTCTGATTGAGCCAGCCAGGTGCTCCTTAAGAGATACTTTATTGGGCACCTGGGTGGCTCAGTGGGTTAAAGCCTCTGCCTTCGGCTCAGGTCATGATCTCAGGGTCCTGGGATCGAGCCCCGAATCAGGCTCTCTGCTCAGCGGGGAGCCTGCTTCCCCTCTCTCTCTGCCTTTCTCTCTGCCTCCTTTTGATCTCTGTCAAATAATTAAATAAAATCTTAAAAAAAAAAAAAGAGAGATACTTTTTTTAAAAAATATTTTATTTATTTATTTGAGAGAGAGACTGAGAGAGCAAAGGCGGGGGTAGGGGTAGGGCAGAGGAGAGGGAGAAGCAGGCTCCCCAGCAGATGCTCAACCAACTGAGCCACTAGGTGCCCCGTAATATTCTACTTCCGTATTTGACATTTTCTATAGTAAAATGTATACTTTTTATAGCCCCAAGAATTCGTATTTATGTGCCCAGGCGATCAGAAAGAGGAAGTCTGAGTGCAGTGACATTTGAGTGTGATTCTGCACTCATCTTTGAAACCAGCGTGCTACCTCTCTGCGTCAGAGACACAAAGGAACTTTTCCTTTATGGGAAGGATGGGATCCTGACCCGTGAGGTACACCGATGAGTACTCAGTGGAATATTGAGATACATAAATGGGGTCAAAAGAAAAATAAGCACATACGTTTCTGGCACTGCTGCTGAGATTCTCGGAGCTGATGGGGAGCAGAGTACTCAGCTCCAGGTCCGTAACCATCTGGCGAGACTCTGCCAGCAAACGCTGAAGCTTGCTTGTGGGCGAAAAGTCATCCTGGGTATACAACACAACATAAGCATTCAAGGAATCAGGAAGCATTTTTATTTATTTATTTATTTTTTTTTAAGATTTTATTTATTTATTTGACAGACAGAGATCACAAGTAGGCAGAGAGAGAGAGGTGGAGGCAGGCTCCCCGCGGAGCAGAGAGCCCGATGTGGGGCTCGATCCCAGGACACTGGGATCATGACCTGAGCTGAAGGCAGAGGCTCAACCCACTGAGCCACCCAGGCGCCCCTCAGGAAGCATTTTTAAATGTTTATGGCTATAAGCACAATGTTATAAACACAAATGTTAACTCCCCATAAATACTTCTCTGATTTTAGGCATTACATGTCAAAGCAGGACATTAAGTACTAGAACAGCCAAATTCCATTTATTTCTTAGAACCTACTTAGCTAGGGGCACGTGGGTGGCTCAGTCGGTTAACCATGTGACTCTTGGTTTTGGCTCAGGTCCTGATCTCAGGGTCATGAGATGGAGCCCCAGGTCTGGCTCTCCACTCAGTGTGGAGTCTGCTTCAGTCTCTCTCTCCCTCTCTCAGTTGAGTGGACTCTCTTTCTAACAAATACATCTTAAAAAAAAAAAAAAAAAGGACCTACTTGGCTAAATAATTTGACTTCAACAGAACTTACAACTAATTAAGTAATATCTATGTGATGAAAAGAATTGCAGGCTAGGGCACCCGGCTGCCTCAGTAGGTAGACCATTTGACTCTTGATCTTGGGGTTGTGAGTTTGAGCTCCACACTGGGTGTAAAGATTAAAGATAAAAATCTTAAAAAAAAAAAAAAAAAAAGAATCCTAGGCATTATTTAGCTCTCTTAAATAAATTTTCTTTTTTTTTAAGATTTTGTTTATTTATTTGACAGACAGAGATCATAAGTAGGCAGAGAGGCAGGCAGAGAGAGAGGAGGAAGCAGGTTCCCCGCTGAGCAGAGAGCCCGATGTGGGGCTCGATCCCAGGACCCAGGACCTGAGCCGAAGGCAGAGGCTTTAACCCACAGAGCCACCCAGGTGCCCCCTTACATCAATTTTCTAAAGCCATAATTAGCTTGCTAATTCGTGTTAGCCAAAATACTGGCAAAATGTAGCTCTGACACTAAAAGCTTGTAAGCTTTTTAAAATAAGTGGGTATGTGCCTTAGTTTGTTCTTGTTTAATTTTCAACTTTGGTATATGAAGTTTTAGCATGACAACCACACTCCAAGATACCTAGACTAATTTTTTCACTAAGGAAAGTTGATTCTGGGCGCCTGGGTGGCTCAGTCGGTTAAACATCTGCCTTCGGCTCGGGTCACGATTTTGGAGTCTGGGATCAAGCCCTGTGTCGGGCTCCCTGCTCAGCGGGGAATCTGCTTCCCCCTCACCCTCTGCTCCTTCTCTTTCTCACTCACTCTCTCTCAAATAAATAAATAAAATCTTAAAAAAAAAAAACTTGAACGTTAACTCTAGGGGTTCCTGGGTAGCTCAGTCAGTTAAGCATCTGACTCTTGATCTTGGCTCAGGTTTTGATTTGGGAGTTGTGAGTTTAAGCCCCACATCAGGCTTCACGCTGGGTGTGGAGCCTACTTAAAAAAAAAAAAAAAAAAAGTTAATTCTAATTTTCCAGGAACAAAGATGATCACTACTGACCTGGCTCTAGACGATACCTGTGGGCGCACACGTGTATACACACACACCTAAACATATATGTATATATGGACAATGTAAGCATGAGATGTCAAATACTGCTTCAGAAAAATAGGTACAAACATTGAAAAAAGGGTCTCATGAGAGCTAAAAAAGATAGTAGCAAATATCTGAACCCATACCCACAATGAAAGGGATTCTATTCACCAAAGCCTATGCTCCTTTGGAATTCTGGCCTCTGAGTCCCTCCTCTCATTCCCAGGCAACACTGATCTGTTTTCTGTCACCAGAGACTAGTTTGCATTTTCTGGAATTTTATATAAACGCATTCATCCTTTCGTCTGTCTGGCATCTTTCACTCAGCATAATTATCTTGAAGTTCACCCATGTTATGCACGCATAAGTAGTTTATTCTTTTTTGTTCCTGAGAAGTACTCCATCGCATGGATACACCACAGTTTGTCTCTTTAACTAATGATGTGTATTTGGGTTGTTTCTGTTTTTGTTTTTTAAGATTTTATTTATTTATTTGACAGAGAAAGATAGAGCACAAGCAGGGAAAGTGGGAGAGGGAGGAGAAGGCTTCCCGCTGAGCAGAGAGCACGATGTGGGGCTCAATCCCAGGACCCTGGGATCATGACCTGAGCTAAAGACAAAAGCTTTAACCCACTGAACCACTCAGGTGCCCCCATTTTATTTTATTTTTAAAGATTTTACTTATTTGACAGAGAGAGCATAAGCAGGGGGAAAAGCAGAGGGAGAGGGAGAGGCGGGCTCCTCAGTGAACAGGGAGGCTGACAATTCGGGACTCGATCCCAGGACCCTGAGATCATGATGTGAGTCTGAGGCAGACGCTTAACCAACTGAGCCACCCAGGCGCCCTTATTTTAATTTATTTATTTGAGAGAGAGCACACACGTGAGTGTTCAAGAGCAGGGGGAGGGCAGAAGGAAGGAATCTCAAGCAGACTCCCCGCTGAGTGTGGGGCTCAGCCCCAGGACACCAAGATCATGATCTGAGCCAAAATCAAGAGCTGGAGGCTTAATCAAACAAGCCACCCAGGTGCCCCCATCTGTGTACATTTTAAACACAAAACAACATTATGTAATGCTTAAATATGTTTTGACATAGGAAAAGTGTAAGAACAAGCATAAATGCAACTTTAGGATGATGATTAACTGGTGGGGGAAGGGGGCAGGGGACTCACACTTTATCTACATTTCTCAAACAAGAAAAATTAAGCAAATATGGCAAAATATAAACATGTTAAATCTGAATGTAGGTGCATATTGCTTGTTATAGCCTTCCTTTTTTGTTATGTTTAAAATATATGTGTGTGGGATGCCTAGGTGGCTCAGTGGGTTAAGCCTCTGCCTTTGGCTCAAGTGATGATCCCAGGGTCCTGGAATTGAGCCCTACATTGGGCTCCCTGCTCAGTGGGAGCCTGCTTCCCCCCTGCCTGCCACTCCCCCTGTTTGTTCTCTTTCTCTCTCTGAAACTAATCTTAAAAATATATATATAACATAAAGTACAATAAAATATATGTGTGTATATATGTATCTACCAATCACCTGGATGGCCTGAGGGACATTTTAACTAGACTTGTAATCTATAGGATAATATTTTAAGGGAACTCTGACTTTGGTTAAATGATATCATTAAAATTCCATAATTAAAAAACAACAACAACAAAACTGAAAAATGACCAAAATTAAGCACACTAAAAAGCAGTACTACAGAAGAATTAAAAGTCTGTTGAGGAGGAGTTTTGCTTAAATAAGCCGGGTAATTTTTTTTTTTTAAGATTTTATTTGACAGAGAGAGATATCAGAAGTAGGCAGAGAGAGAGGGGGAAGCAGGCTCCCCGCCAAGCAGAGAGTCCGATGCAGGGCTTGATCCCAGGACCCTGAGATCATGACCTGAGCCGAAGGCAGAGGCTTAACCCACTGAGCCACCCAGGTGCCCCGTAAGCTGGGTATTTCTAAGCAAAATACAAACCTTGTCACTGGATGATGGTGCCTCTTTGTTGAATAACAAAATCTTAGGTGAGTTCTTTGTGTCTGAAGAGGGCTCTGTCTCTATCAATTTCTCATCCTCTCTAGGGGCAGATTTTGAAGAACCCGAACAGTGGGAATGCTGGATGGCAATTAGCTCACTATGAATAATAAAACCAAACAGAAGCAGACATCTTAATATCAGACATATATCACCAATACTCTTTTACTTAAAAGTATCAAGAGGGTAAAAAAAAAAAAGTTTTTTTTCTTTTTAATGAAGAAGCTCAAGTCTGAGTAGAACATTATAGATTTGAATAGAACACTTAAGTAGAATGGTATACATTAATGCATACGCTGTGCAGTAAGAATTAAATCAGAGTTCTTTTTTAAATTTTTAATTTTTTAATATTTTTTTAAAGATTTTTTAAATCTATTTGACATACAGAGAGAGATCACAAGTAGGTAGAGAGGCAGGCAGAGAGAGAGGGGGAAGCAGGCTCCCCATTGAGCAGAGAGCCCGATGCGGGGCTTGATCCCAGGACCCTGAGATCATGACGTAAGCCGAAGGCAGAGGCTTTAACCTACTAAGCCACCCAGGCGCCCCATAAATCAGAATTCTTAGTTGAAAGGTTAACAACAGAACAGAGAATTTCCCTCCCCCTTCCCAAAACAAGAAAACAAAAAAGAAGGTTCAAGGCACAGGAGGCATCTAAAAGGGAGGAAAAAAAATTAACATAGATTAAACTTTTTTTTCTTTTTTTTTTTTTTTTTAAGATTTTATTTAGTTATTTGATGGACAGAGATCTCAAGTAGGGGGAGAGGCAGGCAGAAAGAGAGAGAAGAGGAAGCAGGCTCCCCGTCGAGCAGAGAGCCCCATACGGGGCTCGATCCCAGGACCCTGGGATCATGACCTGAGCCAAAGGCAGAGGCTTTAACCCACTGAGCCATTCAGGTGCCCCAACATAGGTTAAACTTGTAAAAATTGGGGGTTTTTGGTTTGTGAAGTTGATTTTTATTAATGCTTTGAAAAAGTCCTTTTGTCAAAGTAGAACAGCACTGTCAGCTACTAATTCTCCGTGGGTCCTCAATAGTAGAGAACAGACACACGCAGCCAAGCTTCTAGGTGTGTTCTTCAAAGGTGGGCTCAGAGCGCAGTGACCTGTGAAAGCTGTTCTGGAACAGACCAGGAGCACTGGAGCCGCTTCCTCCCATGTTCCCTGCAACCGAAGGAGAACAGGCTGCCACCGCTTCTCCCTCTACAGCTAAACCCCTATCTGTCCAACAGAATGGTGGTCTGATAATAGAGCAGGTACACAGTAAGTTCTTATAATCTAAGGAAAACTAGGAAAACACAATTATCTTTTCTATTTAATCACGTATTTGTCATGTGAGGTCCTGGCATGTGCCTTTGCCGGCGGCACAGGTGGCTTGGACTATTTCAAGCCAGGGAGGTCCACAGGGTCTTGAAACAAAACTCCAAATTTAAATTTGAATTTGTTTCACATGTTACATTTAATATATGTCCACTAGTCTTTTAAATCTACCATAAACTGTTCCCTTACTATATGTGTGTTCAGTAGTGAACAATGTGCAGGTGTGCCCTATTCCTATTCCAATTGTTTAAAGAAAATCTTTACAAAACAAATATGAACAGATAACATTTAGTGGGACGGAGCGCCTGGGTGGCTCGGTGGGTTAAGCCTCTGCCTTCGGCTCAGGTCATGATCCCAGGGTCCTGGGATCAAGAAGCCCCGCATCAGGCTCTCTGCTCAGCAGGGAGCCTGCTTCCCTCTCTCTCTGCCTGCCTCTCTGCCTACTTGTGATCTCTGTCTGTCAAATAAAAACAAAAAAACATTTAGTGGGACTTTTTTTTTAACTTCACAACTGACAGAATAACTATCTGTATGATTTTTAAATGACTCAGGCTTCTCAAAGGGCCAAAGAAAAATCCAAACGATGAAAATATCAGGAAGAAATTTTCATCATCAAGTCCTAGGACAGTCGGTGTGAGATTAAAATAGGTTCTCGATATAGCAACTTTGTCCTTTCTGTAATTGAAGATCGAAGAGCTAGGTTTTATTTAAAAATAGCAGACATTATTACGGTGCCCTCCACCACAAGATTCAGCAATTCTAACAGTAAGACGAGTTCGAATAACACAGCCTACGCTAATAGCTAATCCATTTTCTTCTCTTAAAAAAAACTACTTTTACCAACTTGTTACATACAAATATTCTTTTTCTTGCATGATTTTAAAAAATAATAAAATTTGGGAAACTTAAAGGGAACAGGAAGGCAAAAGCAGTCGGACATTTAACTGTGCAGTTGGGGGGGTGCTGGGGAGGCTGTGGGCAAAGTTCTTATCTGGGGTCTAGGGACTGTGATCTCTGCACAGAAAGCTTATCAATTCACACTGGATCCAGGGCTGAGGAATGCCCCAGAGCAGCATTCTACTCTGTAAAGTAACCCTGCTGTTAGTTTTTTTTTTAAAACAACATATTTACCCAACTCATAACAACCAGCTTTGTTTTCAAACAAAACCTCTGCCTCAGAAGCTGTTCTAGGTACAAACTCTTCACAGTGGAAAACTCAACAGCCTTGGTGCTGATGAAGACAGTAACGGGTCCCTCCTACACGACTTGTGTCTGCAAACGCTGCTCTCCGTTGAGCAGTGAGCAGGCAGCCCGACTGGAGCCCCTTCTACGGCCCAGCAGTGGCGGTGCCCAGTACAAAACATCACTAACCTCGTGGCGGAGTTGTACTTCCTCCCACCGGCACTTTCCGAACAAGTACACACAGATTTGTGGCGAACGATCCTTTGCACTTTAGAAGGCTTGAAAATGCTCATCCACTCCATGTCAGACATGGGGCCTGGGGCTTCAACGATGAAGTTACTCGGGTGGCAGCACCTGGATTCATACATGTCACTCTCCCCCAGACAAGTCTCATTTTTATGGCAACAGGAGACTCCAGACCTTTCTATGTCATCTTGACTTTCAACATCCGGCTTTTCTGGTTGTCTGGAACCGGAGCAGCTGGCCAGGCCCAGGTACACGTTGACATCATGCCACTGTCTCTCATCAGATGACGTGGATGTGTCGGAGAGTTGTTTCTCTTCATTCTGAATCCCGATCCCATTACCTTTTGGTGACTTGGCGTGGATCTTGAACAATCTACTTTGGTTTTCCGGTTCGATCTGCATTTTTCCTCCCAGAGACCAAGACTTTTGCTTCTCCAGTAAGTCTTTTGTAAACAGAGATGAGATAGCAAATATACTTTTTTCCCCAAACGAAGGATTACCCTGTCGCTTCTTCTCTTTGCACACATCACAGGGGCTCCTGTCTGACCGATTTTGCGGGAACGTGGTCTCAAATTTTGCATCTTTAACCAATGACCTCTGATTTTTCTCCCTCTTGATGTCGACTTTTGGGCGGTGATTCTCAAGGTCTGACAAACACATGTCTCTGCTATGGTGGCGTTAACAAAAAAACGGAAGTTGTAAGACACACTTGATACTGTCACTCCAGATACTTCACCCAAACCTCATTCACTGAGCTAAATCCTATTAAGACCCATTTGTCTGAAATGAAAACAGAAGGGAGAACGTGGATTCTTTCTGCAGAGCCTGATTTCAGCCCAGCTTCCAGAAGTCTCTCCGACCACAAGCCCACACGCTCACTTTGCCCTCCCTGTCCTTAACTCCCACCACGCTTACTGTCCACACCATGGTCCTTGTATTACTGTATCATCTACTTAATCACACAGTGAACTTCCTATCATAACTACATCGTTCACTAACTTTCATGCATATGTCCTGCCTTTTGAACAGACTACTAGGTTTCTTAATATGTAGAGCCATTTTAATCCTCCTGGCACTTTAGGATAGGCTTTCACAAACATTAAGTGTTCTGTAAATACTTGTCGATTGATCTGTTCCCTTCATAATTCTATTAGTTTCACAGAAAAAGAGGTAAAGCCAGGACTGAAAGGGGACAGAGATTCAAGGGACAGAGACACAGTGGAAAGTGCCAATTATGTCTACCATACAGCACTCACGACCATCCCAGTTACCTGCTAGATATTTACATGGCGACATACTGAAAACTGGTTTAAAGTAAGAATGACAGGTGTGCATAAAACAAAAATTAAGAAAAAAAAAATTAAGAATATATACAAACGTGATAAACCTTTTCATAAACTGTCTTCATGTCCCATGTATTCTGTATTCAGGCATTCAAATCTGGAGAGTTCTGAGCCCACGAAAACTCAACCCCCACCTCCTGAAAGGGCATAGGTCATTTTACACTCTTAAAGAACAACCTCGATTGCCTAGCCCAAGGGCCTCTCAGGGGCAACAAAGTATATAGTATGGTAGGGGCTTTTGCCTGTGAGGGCGCTCTGGGTCTGTGTGGTATGTTCCCGCAGCAGCAGCAGCCAAGGCACAAAGCTAGAGTGTCAACACCCCCCACAGCCAAAGGCCTGGAAAGAAAAGGAGGCCCGGCACAGCGGTCACATTGCCTGCCTTCCAACAGCTCTTACAACTACCACCAGGCAAAGGAGCTGCGGGCAGCCGGCCTTCGTGGTTACATGGTCACACCTAGTGGCCGGGAACTTCCCTAATTCCTGCTCCCATTCAGGACTTCTTGTCATACTTCTGCTTGGAAAAGTAGACTAAATTTAACTGTGGGACAGTTATACGCCTATTAAATTAAACCACACCTCATATATTTATATTTTAACTTTACAGAAACCAATTGAGTTCACACACCGCTTATTATAAGCAAGAAAAGGTGTCTCCTATTAATAAGGAAAACAGGAAAATCCAGCTAAAAGCAGAGATCGCCCTCGGCTAGCTGAACTCCTACAGTTATTTACACCATTTGTCGGTGCTCTCTCTTTTAGGCAAGGACCATGGCCTCTGTATCTTTATTTTCCCCACTCCCAGCTCAGTGAGTGCTCAACACTAAACTCGGAGTCCTCACGAAGGAGTAAGTGAGTCACCTCTGGTTTCTGCTTGAGCTAAAGCCTGTACACAACAGACATACAAATAAGGCTAATGCATTTCCTTTATCAAGAGGCTAAAATCAGGATCAGGCCTAAAATTCTAAGATCAGGTCTCATTACAACCCGGAATCATAATGACAATTACTAGCTCACATGTGTGGATTTCCTACCATATAAGGAATGATAGTAGATACCTGCCCATAGTAAGTACTTAATAGATTGAATGATAAAATAAAATACAAGATCATACTAATAGCATCTCGCTAAGATTACCTGGACTCCAGAACCTTTGATTCCTCCATCTTTGAGTCATATATCTGTATTAATTCCTGAGAATTTTCCACATTAAAATTAAGAAACTGCAGATCACTCTGTTGTTTTACATAAATCTGCCGTAGATATTGATAAATCAATAAGACGTGACAACAAAACTATATTGAGCCAACATTCAAATGCTAAAACAGATCAGTGATAGAGAAATATGCTAAATATGTTTGCTTTTATTTTTCCTATGTTAGCATTCAGATTTGTTAGTGTCACTAGTTTCCAAACCTTTCATTTCCAAAAGCAAGACCCTATCAGCTATGCTAAATATGACACACCTTTAACGTAGTTAGGGTCCCAAAAGCATGACAAACAAAAACTGACACGTACTTTTCCTTATTTGTTTGTTTATAAAAGCTTCCCAAATAGTAAGAACAGTGTAATTGGGGACGTACCTGTCTCAGATTATGGAGTTCTGCGTTTGTGCGCTCTTGCTTTGACTTTGCAATATCAAGTAACTCATCTTTCCTTTTTTCTCTCTCTGCTATTTAAGAACAAATATTATTAAAATATTTTTCATCAGCCATATCAACACAAACCTCTTCACTTCCAAAAATTTAATGTTCCAGTAACTTGTTTTCCCCTTGTTCCTCAAGTTAAAATTTGCAAAATGCGTGGCTGGGAAGAGCTTTAATCTGTGATTCTGGCTAGATATTTCACCAAATTTGAAAATTTTCACAATATAATTAATGCTGAGTGACAAAAGGATTCAGAATTGTATCAAATGTATGTTTTGTATACATAAACACACAAGAAAAGTCTGAGAGCAAATACACCTAAGTATTTAAAGAAGCTTTTTTTGGATGGGAGGATTAATGACAATTATTTTCCTCTCTTTTTTTAAGGGGGCCATGATAAAATACATATTATTTTAATTTTTTTCACATTACATGAGTAACTTATGAATGCATTTTGATTGTAAAACCCAAATAACATACTACCTCTAACAACAGAAAAAAATGAACATTACAAGGGACAAAAAACCAAAATCATGATTTCTACCAGTATGCAAGCCAGTTGATATAATCTCATAATCAGGCCCTTCCTATATATGTCACTGACCAAAGACCAAAGACAATTGTGTCTATAAAGTGCCCGCACAGCAGATAAATTTGTCCAGCACTCCTTTAAAGACTTCCTATTTCTTGAAAACGCTTCACCTGATAGGTAAGATTCTGAGTTCTCTTGAATACACAGTTATACACTCAATTTTTCTCAGTGCAAAGAGAATTTAAAAAAAAAAAATCCTCATTATTGGGGCGCTTGAGTGGCTCAGTTGTTAAGCAGAGGCTCAGGTCATGATCCCAGGGATCCAGCCACGCATCGGGCTGCCTGCTTGGTGGGAAGCCTGCTTCTCCCTCTCCCTCTGCCCCTGCTTGTGTTCCCTCTCTTGCTGTGTCTCTCTCGGTAATTTTTTTTTTTTTTAATCTTCATTCTTTTACCAAGACCATCAACACTTTGCTGAAACACGGACACTCCACTAACTACAGCTAGGGCACGAGAAAGCTATATTCTAAAAACAATTTCAGAACTTGGTAAATGAGGGATGCCTGGGTGCCTCAGTCAGTTAAGCGTCTGCCTTCGGCTTAGGTCCTGATCCTGGAGTCCTGGGATCAAGCTTTTTCTCCCTCTCCCTCTGCTGTCCCCCTGCCTGTGCTCTCTTGCTATCTCTTTATCAAATATTTTAAATAAATAAAATCTTAAAAAATAACCCTCTACATGAATAAATTTTAAGTAAATCTGATTCAATTATAAATAAAAATTTATAACTTAAATCTATGGTTCTTTCATAAAACTCTTTACATGTCCTTTTTCTCATGGATGAAAAAGCATAAACATTTTTATTATCACTTCACATCTGGACATCGCATAAAACCTTTAAGGACAAAGGCAAGCACTTTGCAACTCCACTAGACTGCTGTTCTGTTGGCCTGGTCAGGGAACCAGGCAGAGGAAACTGATGGGGTCTGTGCACAGCACCTCCTCTCCCCAGCGTGGTTCATGCTCAGCCCTTCCGATGGGGGTCTGTAGTATCACCCCACTTTCAAAGGTAATCCTTGTGCACAAAATCGAAAATGTGAAGAGAAGCCCGGTGAAAACCCTGTGGCCAGGTTTAAACTACTCCATCTTTTCTATTCAATTCTGAATTTATTTCTTGGCATTACGTGAGTCAATGCCATAATGAAAGCACATAAATGTAACGGATTTGCATTAGTTATGCAGAGCTGCATTTAGTTTACGAATTCAATCATAAGCACAAAGAAAAAAATTTTAAAAAGGAATCACAGCTACTTTAATAGTAGAAGCAATGCCCACAAGGCATCTGTGACTCTCTCCTGGTCTCGGTTCTACTTCCCTCTTGTACTAACAGCACTGTGACACGCTGGGTGTAATTCCTAGTGTTTAGAGATACTTGTTTTGAATATAGTATGGCCCCTAAACAAAAGCCAACTACTTTATTTGGAGCTCAAGGATAATTTTATTTATTTATTAAAGATTTTATTTTTAAGTAATCTCTACACCCAATGTGGGGTTCAAACTCATGACTCTGAGATCAAGGGTTGTATGCTCCAACCACCAAGCCAGTCAGGCACCCCTCAAGGGTAATTTTATTTATTTATTTATTTATTTATTTATTTATTTATTTATTTATTTATTTAAAGATTTCATTTATCCATTTATCAGAGAGAGAGAGAAAGCACAAGCAGGGGTAGTAGCAGGCAAAGGGAGAAGCAGGCTCCCCGCTGAGCAGGAAGCCCGACGTGGGACTCGATCCACGAACCCTCGGACCATGATCTGAGCCGAAGGCAGATGCTTAACCATCTGAGCCACCCAGGCGCAGCTCAATTTTAAACATATCTGAGTTTTGCCTTAATCTGACTTTAGAATAATCTATTACTGCATAAGAGGCAACTCCACTATAAATATAAATGTTTTCCTAGATGAAATACTTTTCTGCATGTCTGGGTTTAGCTGAGAGATCCAAGTGGAGTGGGGCTGCCTATTTTCACAAAGCGGTCACAGAAAACAAAGAGGTATTGTACACCCGGGATGGATGTCTGAGCAAGCAGCCTGAATAAGACAGCGCAGGGGAAAGGGGCCTGTAAGTCTGCAGCTGCCACATTCCGGCCAAGGCTCTACTTTTACTGCCTGGGAGAACGGAGGCAATCACTCGATCCCATGCGGCCTCACTTACAGGACTGTCAGGGCCCCAGAAATGTGAACTGGTTTTCTCGCTTTATTTGCAAACTTCTTATAAGCAGTTATGTACAAACAGATGAAACATGTCTCTAAGCTTATTTACATGAAGAGCTTCATCTTCAATGAGAGGGGGAAAAAGTTTTGAACATAACAGAAAAGTGTATTTTTAAGACATCTTCCAGCTTCAAATAAAATACGCACTATTTTAGCCGGAGCACCTGACAGCATATTATCATGTTAAGCCTTCTAAAATTATTTTTAGGCTTGGGATGCCTGGGTGGCTCGGTCAGTTAAGCATCTGCTTTGGGTTCAGGCCATGATCCCAGGGTCCCAGGACAGGGTCCCACATCAGGCTCCTTGCTCAGCAGGGAGTCTGCTTCTCCCTCTGCCTGCCGTTGTTCTTGCTTGTGCTCTTTCTCTCTTCTCTCTCTCATACACAAATAAATAAGTAAAATCTTAAAAAAAAAAAATTATTTTTTAGGTTTAATTCACTTTTATAATTTAAACATACGAAAATTGTTTTGAGACGGTGGCATGAATAGAAAAAGTATTTAAGAAATCAGCTTGGGGGGGGCGCCTGGGTGGCTCAGTGGGTTAAGTGTTCAAATCTTGGTTTCTTGAAGATTCTCTCCCTCTGCCCCTCCCCTGATTGATGTGCTTGCTTGCTCTAATAAATAATAATAAATCTTTAAACAAAAAAGAAGTCAGGGGCGCCTGGGTGGCTCAGTGGGTTAAAGCCTCTGCCTTCGGCTCGGGTCGTGGTCTCAAGGGTCCTGGGATTGAGCCCCGCATCGGGCTCTCTGCTTGGCGGGGAGCCTGCTTCCCCCTCTCTCTCTGCCTGCCTCTCAGCCTACTTGTGATCTCTCTCTCTGTGTCAAATAAATAAAATCTAAAAAAAAAAAGGAATCAGCTTAGGAAATGATAAAAATCATTATTTCACAAAATGGATTTTTTTTAAAAGATTTTATTTCTTTGAGGGGTACCTGGGTGACTCAGTTCTTAAGTGTCTGCCTTCAGCTCAGGTCATGATCCCTGGATCCTGGAACAGAGCCCCGCATCGGGCGCCCTGCTCAACGGGAAGCCTGCTTCTCCCTCTCCCACTCCCCCTGCTTGTGTTCCCTCTCTTGCTGTGTATCTCTCTCTGTCAAATAAATAAATGAAATCTTTTTTTAAAAAAAGATTTTATTTATTTGACAGGGAGAGGGAGAAGCAGCCTCCCTGCTGAGCAGGGAGCCTGATGAGAAGTTCAATCCCAGAACCCTGGCAGACACTTAACCGACTGAGCCCCACAAAATGGATTTTCTGTGAGCCTACGAGTTTCTTTTTTTTTTTTTTTTAAGATTTTATTTATTTATTTGACAGAAATCACAAGTAGGCAGAGAAGCAGGCAGAGAGAGAGGGGGGGAAGCAGGCTCCCCGCTGAGCAGAGAGCCCGATGTGGGGCTTGATCCCAGGACCCTGGGATCATGACCTGAGCCGAAGGCAGAGGCTTTAACCCACTGAGCCACCCAGGCGCCCCAGCCTACGAGTTTCTTAGCAACTAACAGAGTCCCTGGCACACAAAAGTTGATCCAAAGATTTTTTGTAAATCAACTGTTAAACTATAAATATACATATATATCTTTATATATATTTAAATATGTGTTTTTAGCAATAGAGTAACTTTGAGAGAGCATTCTAGAAATAACAGAAATAGTGACCCCTAATGGTAGAAAACTGCATTTTCCCCCAACCTTATCATATGACATGAAAATTAAGAATTCTATTTTATGTGAAAAAATGTTAATAATGCATTTTGCCCTTTAGCTTATAGAAATGCACTCTCCTCCTAGAAGGAAGGACATTGAGGGTATATATAACTAGACCCCCAAAGTATCAATTTAATTAATTCTGTTTGGAACTTCACCTCCAAATCTACGATTTTCCTCATGCTAAATACAAAGCCTAATAAAATTTGGCTAGCGGGGACAGAGATAAGATCTATAAATCAGTGATTCTCAACTGGGAGCAGACAGGGAGAGGTCTGAACTAGCAGAAACTAGTGGGGTGTGTAAGGGACAGTATGGGAAAATGTGGATGGGGAGAAAGAATGCAATTTTTATGTTTATCTGGAAGGGGCCCAAGGCAAACTATTGATAAATTTGCTATTTTTAATCATGAAAAAATTCATCCTTAACATTACTACTTCAGGTTCATGCTGATATAACAAAACACATCTGCATTTCTCCAACTGTAATCACAGGTGATCTCTTTGCAAAACTGAAAATTGTTGAATTCCCAATTTTTACCTAGTATTTGCAAAAGTACAAACATCCTTCCTTCTTCAAATCAGAAGATCCTTTCTTAATGGATTTTTAAGCACACATACTATGTTTTCAGTGAGAAGTGTAGTCACGCACTCACGCTAGAAGAGAGGGAAGGTAGCTCCTCGTTTTATATAAGAGGAAACAGGGTTAACTGGGAGGCATGATAACAACTTTAATATTCCCTGCCTGGTCCCGCCTGGTCCCTCCAAGTGTATTTAAAAAGTTACTATTTTGAGAGAAGTGTAATTCCTTTATAGTTGTGCCACAGAACGTTTAGGCTACAATCATAGAACTATTCAGTCACTTAAATAAATGATCTAGTTTTACCAGTAAAAACCAATTCATCATGCAGGCAACTTTTCTCTTGCTTGAGGCGAATGATCTCTTCCCGTTGTTCATTATTTTCTGTTGTCTTTTCATTTAGATCCTCTTCACAAATAGAAAAAAACAAAAGTCCTTTAATAAATACTACTTGCTAGAAGAATATAAACTGTGAGGACCTCTCATGCCCTTGGCACCCCAATGTGAAGTCCCTTTGGAGCTGTAGCCGACATATGTCTCGTATCCAAACCTTGCAGCATCCCTGGCAATGACCTTGTCAGGCTTCCCTATCCCTGACTGGTCTCTCTGCTCAAACCATGCCTCTCCTGTTACCGCCTATTGCCCACAGAGCAATCACGGTTTTGTTTTTTTTTTTTTTTTGAAGTAAACTCAACCCCCAATGTGGAGCTCAAACTCACAACCCTAAGATCAAGAGTCACGTGTTCTTCCAACTCAGCCAGCCAGGCGCCCCAGGGCAATCTTTCCAAAAGTAAAAAATCTGTGGGATGTCTGGGAGGCTCAGTCTTAAGTCAAGCGGCTACTTTCAGCTCAGGTCATGATCCCAGGGTACTGGGATCAAACCCTGCATCGGGCTCCTTGCTCAGCAGGGAGCCTGCTTCTCCTGCCTGCTGCTCCCCCTGCTTATCCTGACAAATAAATTAAAAAATCTTAAAAAGGGGCGCCTGGGTGGCTCAGTGGGTTAAGCCGCTGCCTTCGGCTCAGGTCATGATCCCAGGTCCTGGGTTCGAGCCCCACATCGGGCTTTCTGCTCAGCAGGGAGCCTGCTTCCTCCTCTCTCTCTGCCTGCCTCTCTGCTTACTTGTGATTTCTCTCTGTCAAATAAATAAATAAAATCTTAAAAAAAAAAAAATCTTAAAAAAAAAAATGCAAAAGATCTCCTCATGTCACTTCTCTCCTAAAAACCCTTCTAACACTCTTAGGATGAAATCCAAATTACCCCTAAGCCCCCAATGGCCTGGTTTGGCCTGTCACTCTACCCCTTCTTTTGTTTTGTTCCTTGAACATGGCCCAACCTCAAAACCCACCCAGGGCTTTTGCATTTGCTGTTCCTTCTGCCTGGAAGGCTCTGGGCACAGATATTCACATGGCTAGTTCTTCCCGCCCTCCAAGCTTCTGCTCAAATGTTCTCCTCAAAGTCACCTTCCAGTCCACCCAAACTGAGTTGATTGTCCTCACTCTCTAGTTCACTGTCCATTACCTGGTTGTCCTTTAAAGAGATGACAGAGTCTGTCCCTGCTGTCAAGAGGTGTATAGTGTGATTATGGTTTTAGATGAAGCTACAAACATAGACAAAACGTATAATTTGCCACAAGTCAGGGCATCATAAGATTTTATGGTCTTCTAAATTGACCATAATAAACTTTGGCAATTTCAATAGCAACTTGCTGGCTCAGGGTGTAGGAGTGCTGAAAATCCCGACTGCATCCTGGTCATGTCTGTGCAACGACCTCCCTCACGCCCACGTGGCCTGAACAGAATTGGGGAAGGCTTATTCTGATCTTCCCCGCAGTGCACAGATGGCACCACTTTAGATAACCACCCTCTGACCTCACCACAAAGCCCCCCCCCCCAGTTCTATAAAAGCTGTGGATTAAGGTCTGGACTTGGCGGAGAGTAGCACCAGGATCATGGTCTGTCCAGTCCCCCCATCAGTAAGTTACCCTGAATAAAACTCCATGTAAACAGCACAGAGTGGCCTCCTTTGCTTTTCAGTCTCAAAGTGCCTTCTCGGTCTGCAGGGTCCTTAACTGTTCCCCACCCCAACCTTCTAACAATGAGGCGCCCCACTGTGGTCAGAGGTGAGAGCAACTTCCACCAAAACATGACTTTGTCGTTCTAAGGTTGCTTGTCGCACAGTAGGAATCTGTCTCTGCGTCTCACACGATGACCACTGACTCTGCCCTGGGTGGGGAAAGGCCAGAGAAAAGTCGACCTACCTCCATGCCCTCCGCAGGCAAGTGTAAGCTCTTACTGCACCCCCTATATCCACGTTCACATCAACAGAACTAACCTATGTGGTAAACCCAGCCTCCCCTTCTTTATAAAATTTCAAATAACATTACGTAGAAGGAAATGAATCATGGAGTTACTCTGAGAACAAAAATAGAAAAGGAAAATGCAAAAGGAATTTTCAAAAATAGAACATGTGCCAAAAACCTCCCTGGCAGGCTGTGTTAGTGGCGGTCCCTCATCCGTCCCTGCATTCCTCCCAGAGGGACAGGTATTTCTCCACTGCCTGACTTGGGGTTTAGCCACATGATGCTTTAGCCAACAGAGGGAGGGTATGTTGGGTCCTTGCATGTTTCTGCTTCTCTTTTTTTTTTAATCTATTTATCCATCCATCCATCCATCCATCTAATTTTAAGTAAGCCCCACATTCAAGGTTGGGCTCCAACTCAACGATCCCGAGATCCAGAGCTGCCCTGCTCTCCCACCTGAGCCAGCAGGTGCCCCTGCTTCTCCTTGTAAGTTTCTGCCTTTTGGGGGGCGCCTGGGTGGCTCAGGCAGTAAAGCGTCTGCCTTCGGCTCAGGTCACGATCCCAGGGTCTGGGATCAAGCCGGGCGTTGGGCTCCCTGCTCAGTGAAGAGTCGGCTTCTCCCTCTCCCTGTAGGTCCCCCTGCTGGGCTCAATCTCTCTCTCAAATGAATAAAATCTTTTTTAAAAAGATTAAAAAAAGGGGTGCCTGGGTGACTCAGTGGGTTAAGCCTCTGCCTTCGGCTCGGGTCGTGATCCCAGGGTCCTTGGATGGAGCCCTGCACCTGGCTCTCTGCTCAGCGAAGCCTGCTTCCCTTCTTCTCTCTCTGCCTGCCTCTCTGCCTCCTTGTGATCTCTGTCTGTGAGGCAAATAAATAAAATCTTAAAAAAAAATTTTCTGCCTTCACCACAGGGGAAAAGTTCCCAGACCAGCCAAATGGCGAGAAGTGAGACTCGGGATGTGGAATTGCCCCAGAGCAGCAGCTCGGCTGAGCCCAAGCGGGATAAGCCAATCCCTCCTGGGCTGATACCTACGCTTATCAGATGCTTCTGGCTGACATGGCACCAAGATGTTGTTGCTGATTGTTATGAAGCATAAATTAACAACATCTAACTGGTACAGCAAAGGCAGCTTATTTTAAAAATATAACTCATTGTACACTTGCCCCCAGTCTGTTATTTACCTCTCATGACATGAAAACTGCAGCATAATTCTGTACAAATGAAATGAACATTTCACGGTAGGATCTAAGGCCGGCAACAGACCTCTCAATCACAAGATGAAGAGATATGTGCCCAAGACGAAATGCTTGCATTGATATCTCTTCCTTACCTTTCAGTTTATTGACTTCAACTTTAAGTGTCTTCAATTTCTGCTTGTAATCTTGCTTTTCTTTCACGATACACGTCTCCACCATCTTCGCGTCACGCAAGGCATGCTCTAACAGTTTAAATTTTCCCGAGCAGTCTGCAATGTGGTTGACGGCCTCGATAATATCTTTGTCCTAAGAACCAAATTTGAAGACTGTTCTGTAAGGCTTTTAAGTTTCAACTAATCAGTGTAAGAAGATCTCAATTGTTAAGTCCCCACCATGTGCCAGGCTTTGTTCTAGACACCTTATTGTCAGTAACTAACGGGACCTCATGGGAACTCTCTGAGATGGTATTACCATTATCCCCACGTGACGGACGAGTCAAGAGTAAAAGGTCCACGGTTCCACAAGTAGGTAGGGACGGAGCTCCGATTCGCTCCGATTCGCCCCGAGCGAGATGGTCCCTCTCACCATGCGTAAACCACCAAAGCTTAGTGTTTCAGAAAGTTTACAACCACAGTGTGGTTGCTTAAGAGACTGTAATTGCAGTACGAGAGCTGGTGGCCCTTGGAGGGGGGGCCTACTCTCTGCACTACAGGTAAACCCACGGGCCTCTTTTCTACCCCTTTATTCCAGCTTGTTAAAATGGCAGACTCCAAGAGCGGATTCCCAAACTACCCAAATCAGAACCTCTTATTGTTGAGGTGATTGTTTTAATTACAAAAAAAGTATCTGCTTGTAGAAAATTCAAACAACACCTAGAAGTATAAACATACTAAATAAAGGTTCCCTCCCTCCCCCACTCACATGGAATGACTACTATTACAGTAACTGTAATACAGAACAATTCTCAGAAGCAGGTGTCACCCCTGCTTAAGGACAGCCACTTCTCCTACAGCACCATATACGCATTCCTAGAGATGCTCACGGTCTGCGCATCCCACACCATTTCAATTTACAGGAAAAACAGGGTTGGGAGACCAATGGAACTTCGTGATTAGACTGGTAGCAAAAAACAACAGGTCCATTAAGTATGCAAACCTGATGAGTCTTTTCCAGCATTTTCATTAGCACTCACAGCCTCACCAGGAGTTTGCCACAATGGAAACCAGGGTAGTTGTCAAAGCCACTAAATCGGTCACTATTTGACTAAAGACAATTCTGTAGATTTTAATATTTTCTCTTCAATTTTAAGAAAGCTTGCCCATGACCACATTAAAACATTAAAATGCAGGGGGAAAATCACATAGGAACTGGCATGAGGGTCCCATTATGCCTAAACCATTCCCTAGTCACCAGCTGCCAAACACATGTTACAGCAGAAGAGACAGTCAGTCACTCGTCATGGCATGTTAGTGGCTCTATCGACTGCCAGATTGCTAAAAGTTCCTCTCTCCATTAAAAAACAAAGAAACACTAACAAACGGTCTGATTGTCAATGACTTTATGAGAACTAACACTGGATACCTTGGAAGAAAACAAGTTAATTCAGACATGCTAAACCATGGAGTAAGCCTTGGAGGTGAGACTAAAAGTGGAGTCCTGTCTCCTCCTTCGGTGTCTTGGGGACATCATTTTAAACTTGTTTCCCTCATTTCTAAAATGTGTCTTACTTTAAAGATTCATTTACTTATTTGAGAAAAAAAGTGCATGTGTGTGCATGTGGGGGGGAAGGGCAGAGGGAGAGACCCTTCGAGCAGTCTCCCCACTGAGCCTGGAGCCCAACATGGGGCTCGATCCCACAACCCATCCCACAACCCATGACCTGAGCCAAAATCAAGTATCAGACGCTCATCTGACTGAGCCACCCAGACGCCCCTAATTTTTTTTTTTAAGTTTTTAAGTAATCTCCACATTCAGTGTAGGGCTCAAACCCACAACCCTAAGATCAAGAGTCACATGCTCTACTACTCTAGCCAGTTACCCCTAAAATGAGAATTTTATTTTGCTTTATTTTATTTTTAAAGATTCTGTTTGAGAGTGAGTGAAAGTGAGAGAGATCACAGAGGGAGAAGTGGACTTGCCGCTGAGCAGGGAGCCCGATGTGGGACCCAATCCCAAGACCCTGGGATCATGAGCTGAGCTGAAGGCAGACGCCCAACTGACTGAGCCACCTAAGCGCCCCCAACCAAAATAAGAATTTTAAAAAAGACAGTAACGTTGGTAGCTCTTCCATCTGATTTGCAAAGGGACTTGAGGAAGATAATATAATGTATGTGACTACACTTATAAAGTACAAAGTGCCCTGGCAAATGAAGGTATCAGTATTTTGAATTACCTTTAGCTTTATCATTGTAGTGAGAGCCTGTTCTCGAGCTTGTAATTGTCCTACCTGGGCAGAAAGTTCCACTAATGTGTTGCTGAGATTTTCGTTTCTAGCCTACAAGGGAACAACACATAAAATACTAATTGAGTCATTTAAAAGTTTTCATTAGCATCATTAGCCACAGTCTGTGCTCATTCTGTTTTGTTTTAACATTCATTTAGTAACAAAGTGGGCCAAGTAAGCAGTCATCAAAAAGAAATACAAATATCTCTCTCCATTACCTCTAGCATCCTCTCCATGCTTATGTTTGCCCTACTGAATCATATTGGTTATGCTTACAAATGTCTATTTCCCAATATGTTTAATTCTAGGCTGGCAAGAAAGAAATGAACAAAAATTGGATTAGTAAGAAATTTACTGAAATAAAGTAGCATTAGTGAACATCTATGTGCACGTGTGTGTGTGTGTGTATACATATATAAAATGTTTACTCTATGTTGAAAGACCTTCACTTCATACTGGGGTATTCCCACGTATCAGGTTTTTTGCAGGTTTTTCTGTTTTGTTTTGTTTTAACCACAGAACTACATAAGATATTTACTGGTTGGAAAAAAAAAGAATAATGAGGGTTTTAAGACAGTATCTTCATGAAGAAATTTAAATACATGTTACTAAGTAAAAGAAGCCAATCTGAAAAATCTGTATTCCATATGACTCCAACTATATGACATTCTGGAAAAGACATTAACTAAAAAGGTCAGTGGTTCCAGGGGTTGGGAGAGACAGGGATGGAACACAAGATTCTTAGGGCAGGGAAATTACTCTGTACAATACTACAATGGTGGATACATGTCATTATGCATTTGTCAAAACCCACAGAATATACAAACCAAGAGTGAACCCTAATGTAAACTATGACTCTGGGTGACAATGATGTGTTAACAGATTCACTATAACAAATCTACTCCCATGGTGCAGAATGTGCATAGTTGGAGAGACTGTGTTTGGTGGTGGAGGCGGGGGTAGAGAAGAAATGTACGCATTCCACTCTGTTTTGCTGTGAATATAAAGCTGCTCTAAGAAATAGTTTATTAATAAAAAAACAAAAAATAAAAATAATTTAAAAATAATTTTAAAATCTTCTTGCTATGAACTGAATTGCATCCCCCGAAAACGCTTATGTTGAAATCCTAACCTTCAATATGGTGTTATTTGGAGATGCTCCTTTGAGAGATAGTTAGGTGCGAAAGAGGGATTAGTATCCTTATAAGAAAAGACACCAGAGATCTTTCTCATTCTCTCTCTCTCATACATTTCCTTTTATTTTTTTATTTTTTTTATTTTATATTTTATTTTTATTTTATTTTATATTTTATATTTTATTTTTTTAAGGTAAGCTCTACGTCCAATGTGGGGCTTGAACTCACCACCCCGAGAACAAAAGTCACATGCTCCACCCACCGAGTCAGGCAAGTGCCCCCTACATTTCCATTTTTTAATACAACATACCAATAGTTTACTTATTTTATAGCTAGAAACTGTCTAGAATAATAGCCTGAAAAAATAAAAAAGGCATTTTACGAAACCAGAATATGAAGGCTAGAACAACAAAAATTTGGCTCTCTGTGCTGCTCATAAAACATGAGTTCAAAAAACACCTGATGACCAGTTAGAATTGAAAAGTGAAAAAAATCAGTCTTACAGATTTTATTCCCAATACGCCACTCAAATGATGTAGATACTGTTTATCGTATCAGAGAAGGCACGTTTAGAAAGCATCACGTGAAGCTACCAAAACCTGATGCTATTCGTCTCAGACTTTGAGAAAGGCTTTCTAAAATAACCCGTTGTTCATAAAGTGACGGATGCTCCTAGACCAGATGGGCTGACAGTCACAAAAGGTGGTAATGAAGTTCATCTCCCAGACAACACAGCCCGGCACAGCCAAAGCCGTACAGTGTTCAGATGGATGGATCGACTTTTACACACACACACACACACACGTACGTACATTTTAATGGAAACATTTAAATCTAATTTCTTGATAACCTGAAACAGAATTTGGGCTAGCGAAGCTCATCACAAAATAAAACCAACCTCGAGGTCTTCAGAGAGGAGAGAGGAATGGGTTGCCTTTTGAGCCATTTCCTGAAGCTGTAGCTGAGTCTTCTGAAGAACCGCCTGGCATTCAATTTGATTTGATTCAAGAGTTTTTACCTTCTTTGTGAGTGACCTGATTATTTCAGTTCTTTTATGTAGTTCACCTGAGGGAAATGTCATCGATGACTACCTTTTGATCAGACTGGAAGCTAAAATGCATTTTCAAACACACGATTAAAAGGTTAAGTGGGCTAAATAATTTTTTAAAGGATAATTTTCTTAAGATTGTATTATGGAACCCACGATACTGGACCCTAGTCAAGAAACAAAAGAGTCAGCAACCCTGCCCCCTGGATGTCACTTCCTAAGCACGATGTCTCCAATTCCCACCTTCCCAACCACCGTCCTGCTAATTGTTTGCCTGCTTTTTAATTATAGTGTTGACACCTATGACCACATCCCTAAAAAGTTTGATTTTAGCCATATATAATTGGGACCATACTCTATGAGTTCTTCCCTTGATTCACCCACAGTGTTGTACGTGACTGGTATTTGCGCACTGTTGTCACTACATGATATCCCATTATAGGACTACGCCAAAATGTATTTACTACCACTGATGGTCACTTGGATTGTTTCCACTTTGCAGCTGTTATGAACAACACTGCTCTGAATATTTTTATACATGTATCTTGGTGCATGTTTGCAAGTTTCTCTAGAGCCTTGCTACTCCAATGGGGTCCTTGACCCAGCAGCGTTGACATCACCTGGTTAATCTGTCAGAAAAGCTCAGGCCACAGACCTGTTGTATCAGAATCTACATAATAAGATCCTTAGGTCAATCACATGTACTCTGAACTGTGTATATATTCCTAAAAGTGGAAATGCTGGGCCATGAGCTAGGTGTAACTTTAACTTTACTAGATACTGTCAAATGATTTTCCAAAGTAGTGGTACCAACTGACACTCCCACCAGCAGGGAATGAGTCTTCCCTTGGCTCCACAACACCCGCTACCTTTACACATACCTGGTAATTTTTGCCAGTCTGGTAAGCGTAAATCATATCTCATTGTGGTTTTAATTTGCATTTCCCCAATTACTAATGAGAATGAGAATCTTTTTTTCTAAGTAGGCTCCATGCTGGGCTTGGAGCTCCAACACAGGACTTGAACTCATGACCCTAGCATCAAGACCTGTGGTGAAATCAAGAGTCAGATGTTTAACCAACTCAGCCACCCAGGCGCCCCTCAAGTTTCTTATTTTAAAACCAGATACTGTTGGCTATGTGCAATGTCATCTTCGTTCTCTTTAACACATTTGTATAAGGTATTATATCACATCTAATGTGAGACCAAATCAAATACGATGTGTGTGGCTGGGTATGGTGAGAGGAAAATCAAATGATCATCAAAGAAATGGAAAACTATGCATATTTAGATGGTCAAGTTTACCTAGATATCCAACAACAGATGAATGGATAAAGAAGATATGGCAGACTGTCAGGTTTATAGAATCCTTTGGGTAACAGAAGATAAAAAAGGAGGTGCAATGTAGTTATCTATTAAACAGATCTAAAGTTTTCCCTTCTGATACTGATGTCTGGTATTGATGTAGTATCACTAGAACATTCAGACCTTAGGGCAGCACTGATGGGATGACAGAATTAAAATATGGTACAAAGAAAATTTTTGTAAGCCATTTTTGAGACTGCTATATTTTTAAAAGAGGACTATTTTAGATACTTAAGATCAAGTTCAATACCAAAAATTTAAAATCTTTCTATCAGTTCAACAGAAATGGCTAGTCCCATGGCATCTTTATTCATATTCTAGCTCAAAACTAATTTATTTTTCCTTTTTTTTAAAGATTATTTATTTATTTTTTTTTTTTTTAAGATTTTATTTATTTATTTGATAGAGAGAGATCACAAGTAGGCGAAGAGGCAGGGAGAGAGAGTGAGAGGGAAGCAGGCTCCCTGCCGAGCAGAGAGCCCGATGCGGGGCTCGATCCCAGGACCCTGGGATCATGACCTGAGCCGAAGGCAGCGGCTTAACCCACTGAGCCACCCAGGCACCCCATAAAGATTATTTATTTTTTTAAAAAGATTATTTAGGGGCGCCTGGGTGGCTCAGTGGGTTAAAGCCTCTGCCTTCAGCTCGGGTCATGATCCCAGAGTTCTGGGATCGAGCCCCGAATCGGGCTCTCTGCTCAGCGGGGAGCCTGTTTCCTCCTCTCTCTCTCTCTCTCTCTGCCTGCCTCTCTGCCTACTTGTGATCTCTCTCTGTCAAATAAATAAATAAAATCTTAAAAAAAAACTTTTTTTTAAGATTATTTTATTTGAGAGAGAGAGAGAGAATGAAAGAGAGAGAGAGAGCATGAGAGGGGAGAAGTCAGGGAGAAACAGACTCCCCGCTGAGCAGGGAGCCCGATGTGGGACTCAATCCTGCAACTCCAGGATTATGACCTGAGCTGAAGGCAGCTGCTTATCAACTGAGCCACCCAGGCGCCCTCAAAACTAATTTCGTTCAGATTCATTATTTATTTATTTTACAGAGAGAGAGAGATCACAAGCAGTCTCCCTGCTGAGCAGAGAGCTCCATGTGGGGCTCAATCCCAGGACCCTGGGATCATGACCTAAGCTGAAGGCAGATGTTTAACCCACTGAGCCACCCAGGCGCACCTCAGATTCACTCTTGACACTTCAGGTTAACTGGAGCTCACTCCACACCCTTTCTACATTTAAGCTGTCTGCCCAACTTTAATTCACATTGTGTTTGTTCAACTCTGAGTGTTCATAAAGGCCTCCTACCTTCAGTTAAACTAAGCTCTAGGGCAGCAGGAACGGTGTTGAGATATTCTTTCTTTCTCTTATCTTTCCTGTGAGCCCCCTTTTTTCCCCTAACATATTTAATATTTAAATACATTTGTGTCTCGGATGCCAGGGTGGTGGTTGGTTGAGCATCTGACTCTTGATTTCGGCTCAGGTCATAATCCTGGGGTCCAGAGACTGAGCCCCATGTCGGGCTCCATGCTCAGTAAGGAGTCTGCCTAAGGATTCTCTCCCTCTCCCTCTGCCCCCTCCCTGTTCGTACGTGTGCTCATTCACTTTCCCAAATAAAAATATTTATTTTAAAATAAATACATTTGTGTCTAACCCATGAGTCCTTTGAATAGGCTGGCATATAGAGGTGCGTAACAGATACTGCTTATGTATTTCTGACCTTCTAATTTGCTGCAACGTTCTTCCAAAGTCAACACTTTCTGCCGATCCTCTTCCCATGAAAGAAGTTGTCTCTGATGTACTGCAACCATATCATTGAGCTCTTTATCACGATCTTTTAATTCTCCAATAAGCAGCTGCAGCTCTTTCCGTTGTTTCTCGATAGTGGAAATCTCAACTTCTGACCCGATGTTCTAAGCAAAGAAAGTGGTTTTACATCAAAGGAAAACTAATCAATAACATAAGTCAGCTGAGGCATTTTTTCCAAATAATTGTATCTTCTTTTGCGGCCAATTCAAGGCAGTTAAATTATTTTTTATTCACTGGTTATAACATGGCATCAAAATTGTGTAGATTTGGGCGCCTGGGTGGCTCACTGGGTTAAAGCCTCTGCCTTCGGCTCAGGTCATGATCCCAGGGTCCTAGGATTGAGCTCCGCTTACGGCTCTCTGCTCGGTGGGGAGCCTGCTTCCACCTCTCTCTCTGCCTGCCTCTCCGCCTACTTGTGATCTCTATCAAATAAATAAATAAAATCTTAAAAAAAAAATTGTGTAGATTTAAAACGAGTTCATGCCGACTGTGCACTTTGCCTCTATAATTTCCTGTGATACCACACATGCCATTCTTAAAAAGTGGGACCGTCTGTAAAACCTTCATTAGCCTATCACAAATAAACTCATTTTGGCATTTTGGTCTTTGCTGTCAACCCATTCCTTGTATCAATCAACAATATTACCCCACACTTTGCCCCAACAATTCCAGATCAATCAAGTAAAGGAAAACATGAAATAATTACTGTTTGAACGTAAATAAGTCTCATAATATCTAGCACGTAATCAATCTACCAAGAACAATGTAATACTGTGATTGGTCCAAACTCAACACACCTATTTATAAAGGAAAATTTTCAAACCTACACAGAAGACAAGAGAACTATACAATAAATTCTCTTATGTTCAGTACCTAAGTTCTACCATTATCAAGATTCTGTCACATTTCAATTTTCCTCTTTTTGTTGTTAAAAAGAAAACTCTCACATATTTTGGCATACCTCTCTAAAAATGAACACTTTTTATATCACCATGATGCCATTTCATACTAATAAAATTATCTACAGTGACTCCCTTTATGCATATGTCATTTTATTTTTAGTCTTTATTTTTAAAGATTTTATTTACTTATTTGAGACAGAGATCACAAGTAGGCAGAGAGGCAGGCAGAGAGACAGAGAGGAGGAAGCAGGCTCCCTACTAAGCAGAGAGCCCGATGCGGCGCTCGATCCCAGGACCCTGAGATCATGACCTGAGCTGAAGGCAGAGGTTTAACCCACTGAGCCACCCAGGCACCCCGCATATGTCATTTTAAACTAGATCGTGAAGTTGGTCTGACCTAAGTGTGAATCCAGATTTAATCACTTTAGTGGATCTATAATATTGCACAAGTTACTTAAGCTCTCTAAGCCTTGGTTTCCTCACCTGTAAAACAGTAATAACAACACTTCAACTTCTTAGTTGTGTGGATTAAGCAAGATAAACTGTGTAAAGCACTCCACATTACCTGGCACAGCGTAAGCACTCAACAAACATGAGCTATCTTTTTTTTTTTTTTTTTTTACGGAAATGTAAGGAAATATAAGGAAAATAAGGAAAAATACCGTTACATTTTTTAAGGAAAAATTTTAGATAACAACTTAAACATGTGAAGGGATACATAGTTTTTCCAAACAGCTATTATTCATATTTCAATATGGTACAGCTATTAGTACCATATTGAAATATGGTACTGCTCCTTAGCCAAGAAACAAAGAACTGAAAGTGTTACTTCAAGAATTCTATCTTAAAAATAGTAGTTAAGGGGCGCCTGGGTGGCTCAGTGGGTTAAGCCGCTGCCTTCGGCTCAGGTCATGATCTCAGGGTCCTAGGATCGAGTCCCGCATCGGGCTCTCTGCTCAGCAGGGAGCCTGCTTCCCTCTCTCTCTATCTCTCTCTGCCTGCCTCTCCGTCTACTTGTGATCTCTCTCTGTCAAATAAAAAAAAAAAAAAAATAGTTAAAAGGAGCGCCTGGGTGGCTCAGTGGGTTAAGCCTCTGCCTTCAACTTGGGTTATGATCTCAGGTTCCTGGGACTGGCTGGAATGGGCTCAAAGCTCGGTGGGGAGCCTGCTTCTCCCTCTCTCTGCCTGCCTCTCTACCTACTTCTGATTTCTGTGTAATAAGTACATAAAATCTTTAAAAAAAAATAAATAAAATAGTAGTTAAAAGTTCACCAGAGGCCCATGTATATCAATACTGCTTTCTGGAAAATAGGGATTTTTTTTTTAAACATTTTATTTATTTGAGAGAGAGAGACAGTGAGAGAGAGCATGAGCGAGGAGAAGGTCAGAGGGAGAAGCAGACTCCCCGTGGAGCTGGGAGCCTGATGCGGGACTCGATCCCAGGACTCCAGGATCATGACCTGAGCCGAAGGCAGTCGCTTAACCAACTGAGCCACCCAGGCGCCCGAAAATAGGGATTTGTAAATAAATAATGATAAATGAATCACAGTTACTCACTAATAAGCACAAAAAACGGAATTTGGGTCAAGTGATATCAAATCACAAGATTTAAATTCTAGTCTTTGATAAACCATTCATTAATTCACTGGACAAATCCTTGCTGAGCGCCAGGTGCTTGGGGATGCAGTAATGAGCGCGCCGGCAAAGAGCACAAATTCTGGCATAGGAAAACCGGCAACACGTCAAACGTGTAAAAAAAAGAGAGAGAAAAGGGAAAAAAGCGCATTTCACCGTACTGATGAATGCCAAGCTCACTTTTCATCTACACTCATAAATGCAAAGCTCGTTTTCAACCCTTTTTGGGACAACGGAGTCACGAGCGTGCTCCGCCCCTCGCAGGTCACTATGAAGGAAATTCAGGTCAGGATCGAGGCGGCGCCGAGAAAAGCCCTCTCCAAACGCCCGGGAGTCGTTACAAAGTGAGCACCTCGTTACTCGCCGCTCAGTCTCGGCGCCTGGGCCGAATGTCGTTCCTACTAAGGGAAGGGTGCAGACGCTCTGTTTCTCCTCTTCGTACAGTGTATCGTCTTCCATTTTAAGGAGAAACCGTTCCTTAAAAACCACCCGGGTTCGGCCAGAGTGCTCCCCGTCCCGCGAGGCTCGCTGTCCGCTCGCTCCCGGACGCGCCGGCGGGGACGCTGAGCCCGCGGCGGCCGCTCACCTGGCGCCCGGCGAGGAAGGTCGCCGAAGGGTTCATGGGTGCTTCCTCCGCCCCCGGAGAAAGTCGGTGAGCGCAGGGTCACCTTACAAACGCCATAGGCGCTCCTGCCCGGAGCGGGGGGCGAGCCCCGAACCCCGGAGCCCCGCGCCCTCGGCCAGTCCGAGCAAGCACCCAAACCGCCCGCCCAGAGGAACGCGCCCGCCGACCCCGCTACGGCGTCGCCGAGGGGCCAACCCTGGCTCTCGCGAGACCTCAGGTGCGCCGTCCTGGCTCTCGCGCGGGCCGGTCCGGGGGCTGCAGGCTCTTGGAAGGTTTATCTGCGGTAGTGAGGTCCACCAGCCACGGTCAGCAAAGAAACGGTTCTTCACCGCTACCCAGAGAACCAGGGCTTAAATTAAAGGCCGTTCCTGCCCGTCACCCCAGTTTATGACGGTTGACCTGCTCACTTCTCTCCCGGTCTTGTTGGCGGGCACTGAGAACGGTGCCTGGCCATTCACACGAATGCCTGGACTGACGCAGACGCCAGTCCCGGGAGTCAGATGCTGGGCAGCCAGCAGAAACGAATAATTAACAGATGGCGGGGAGAGGGCGATTTTTTGTTGTTGTTGTTGTTTTGGCTCTTGATGAATCTTTTGAATAGCAATGAGGACTTAGACACTTGGTCATGGCAAATTCTACCACATTCTGGGGTGAATCTAAGCTTTTTCTCGTGTTATCTCATAGTCCCCCTTCTTCCTTTCACTTGTTATACAGGAACTCGACTAAAAAAATGAAATTTAACTACATTCAACCCCTGATCGCCCACCCCCTACCGTTTAACCCATAACCTGGCATTAGTGGCAAGACAGATTACCAAATATGGTGTGATAGTATTTCACCTTTGACTATGAATGAACAAAGCATGCCCTTGTGTTCATAAAGGACAATCTCAAAAAAGGAAAAATTAACATGTTTTGAGGCTTTACTGATTTGAGTGGCATTTGCCTCCTTAGGATAGGACTGTTGAGGAGAACCAACAAGACAATGTCTAAGATCTAAAATCAGGAAAGCCAATCCTGACTAGTTAAAGACATCCTATCAGTAGGATGTACAGTATCAGTAGGATGTACATCCTACAGTATGTAGGATGACTGTACAGTTAAGTCTTGGTGGAATGAGAAAGATAAAAAGGAATGTGGTTGAATGTCAACTTTCCAGTTAAGGAGCATTTCAATTCAGGTTTCCCAAATGCCACCATTCCAAATTCCATTGTTAAAATGTGGCATTTTTCTACCAGGCAACCACATGCCTAAAACTCTCTAAAAATATGTATACAGGGGTGCCTGGCAAACTGGGTGACACTTTTTTTTAAAAAAAGATTTTATTTATTTGACAGAGATCACAAGTAGGCAGAGAGACAAGCAGAGAGAGAGGAGGAAGCAGGCCCCTGGGTGGCACTTCTATTCTTGATCTCAGGGTCCTGAGTTCAAGCCCCACATCAGGTGTAGAGATTACTTAAAGATACAATCTAAGGGGTGCCTGGGTGGCTTAGTTAAGAGCCTGACTTTGGGCCATGATCTCAGGTTCCTGGGATAGAGCTCCCTGTTGGGCTCCCTGCTCATCCAGGAGTCCGCTTGTTCCTCTGCCTCTCCCTCACACTCTCAAATAAATAAAATCTTTCAAATACATAATTTTTAAAAGTATGTGTACAGGGGCACCTGGGTGGCTCAGTGGGTTAAAGCCTCTGCCTTCTGCTCAGGTCATGATCCCAGGGTCCTGGGATCGAGCCCCACATTGGGCTCTCTGCTCTGCAGGGAGCCTGCTTCCTCCCCTCCCTCTCTCTGCCTGCCTCTCTGCCTACTTGCGATTTCTCTGTCAAATAAATAAAATCTTTAAAAAAAAAAAAAGCATGTGTACAGACAGAAAGTAGTAAGAAATGAGGCTCACTTTATGGGATTATAGTTGGTGAGTAAATAGAATGTGAGAATACAATGACTAGTTGCATATCAAAAACCTCAGTATTTTAAGTTCACTCACTCCCATAGGTTTTCTTTAAAACAGAAAAGAGGGACTCCTGGGTGGCTCAGTCAGCTGAGCGTCCCACTCCTCATTTTGGCTCAGGTCATTTTCTCAGGGTCATGAGATCCAGACCCACCTAGGGCTGTGCACTGGCAATGGAACCTGCTTAGGATTCTCTCTTCCTCTGCCACTCCCCTCCTCAAAAAGTAAATAAATAAAACAGAAATGACCTTTGAAGTTATCTTTTAAAAATACAGAAAATGTTTTACAAAATCTCCAAGCAGGGATACCTGGGTGGCTCAGTTAGGAGTCTGCCTTTGGCTAAGGTCATGATTCCAGGGTCCTGGATTCGTGCCCCACGTTGGGCTCAACGGAGGGCCTGCTTCTCCCTCTCCCTCTGCCCCCTCCGCTGTTATGCACTCACACTGTCAAATGAATCAATCTTAAAAAAAAAAAAAACTCCAAGCATTATACTGCTTCTGAATTTACTCAGTCTGATGAACTAAACAGACTTATTCCTATCTCCCTATTTCCTAAGTAATTTAAAAAATAACAAAAACAGGATCTAAATGATAGACTTCATCTTTAAAATTGTAATTTATCAATTTTTAACTAAGAGCAAAAAAGCTATCAAGGTTTTTTTGGGGTTTTTTTTTAGGATTTATTTATGGGGTGCCTCAGTGGCACAGTGAGGTAACCATCTGACTCTTGGTTTTGGCTCAGGTAAAATCTCAGGTCAGATCTGACCCTAGCTCAGGGTCCTGAGATGAGCCCTTTAACAGGATATGCACTCAGCACAGAGTCTGCTTGGTACTCTCTAAAATGAACAGATTTAGACAGAGAACAGGAGTAGGAGGGACAGAAGGGCAGAGGGCAGGGAAAGAAATCAAGCCAACTCGACGCTGAACGCAGAGACTGATGGGGGGCTGGATCTAAGGACCCTGAGATCATGACTTGAGCCAAAACCAAGCACGTTTACCATGTATTTTATCTTTTTTTTTTAAGAGATTTTATTGATTTGACAGACAGAGATCACAAGTAGGCAGAGGCAGGCAGAGAGAAAGGGGTGGGGAGCAGGCTCCCTGCTGAGCAGAGAGCCCCATGCGGGGTTCAATCCCAGGACCCTGATATCATGACCAGAGGCAGAGGCTTAACCCACTGAGCCACCCAGGCGCCCCTCATGTATTTTATCTTAAGCAACAGCTGATTTACTCAGGCTTCTATGTAGTAACTAAAATGGAATGTAAAATCACTTGTCTGTATCTATTTTTTTTAAGAGAAAATACTGCATATCAAAGCTGGGTTTGCATTTAAGTTGCCAGCTTAACTGTGGCAAATCGCTTACAACTATGACATAAGGCTGTTTTAAAGGTTTATACTCTTTTTGCTAAAAATACTAGACTGCAAAAACATTTACGTAATACATACATAAAGGGAATGTATGAATTAAAGTCAATCCTTGAATTTAGCACATTTTCATCAGGGATTAAACTAATGCTCCATTTTAAATTTCAGGTCGAAGAAAAAGATTCACACGTTATACACAAGGACAATTTTAATCCTCCATTATCCTGCAGTAACATCCACTGCTGGCTTTATATGGATTAAAACTGCATTTGCCAAGAACTGTGAACATTGAGAATCTTTACATGAAGTCACATGGTTGATACAGGCACAGACATCTTCCAGCACCAACAGAATACATACACAACACATACCAAATGGTCTTGATGGATAAATTTGCTTCATCAGATACTCCTACTATTTAGTAAAATTCACAGTTAATGCAGAATTTCGTTTTCTTAATTTGCATCTTTATTACACATTTTTTCCTAAGATTTTAATTATTTAAAAAAAACATTCATTCGAGGTTGTAATTTGCATGGCAATAAACAATGGGTTCTGAATTTCTTAAAGGTGTCTATAGCGATTTAAAATACCAGGGGTTTTCTTTTAAATTTGCAGAGCCTAACTTAAGACCTTTATAAAAACAAAGTTTAAATTCATTCAGTGCATTCATTAAAACTCACTGTCACTGTTTCTCTTCTGAGGAAGACTCATTTCAATTGCTATTTCCCAGATTTCATATATATATTGAGTATTGGTGTATATTCTTTTCAACTGGCTACAGGATTTCACTCCCAGAATTGATAGCCAGAACAAGAACTCGGCGGCATCTCTGAATGACCTTCCACTCAAAACAACAGTAATAGTAACATATAAAATGAATTTGGGGTCTGCCCACCCCCCCACTTAAAATCACCAAACAGGTTTCCCAAGTATTTCTGGAAAATATTAAAAATATATGCATAATATTTTACCATATGGTGCACCATCATTCTTTAACCATTTCCCAATTGTTCATTTGTATCAGTTGCAATTTTTTTGTATTTATGAGGAACACTGCGATGACCACCCTCACCCACAGTTTTAAGCAAGAATGATTCTATCTTTAGGATAATGTCAACTAAGTGGCTTACTGGGTCAGACTGCAGATGGTTTTAAGGCTTTAATATACTTTACCAAATAATCTCCAGAAGAGTGTGAACAAGTCCTACCAACATTAAGTTAATGTGACCACAAAGTGGACTTGGTTGCTAACAATGAAGCAAATTCAACCACAAATCTATCAGATGCCCAAGCATCTCAAAACTATCACACCAAAGAAGCAAGGAGACAATTATTAATGGTGATGAAGCCAAAATTCAAATTCTTCAAAATATTACTCAGCTTTAAATCATGATTTCACTAAATCATGATTAAGATAATAAACAGAAAAGTTTTGCACAAAAAAATCTAGTGTTTTTCCAAAAATAAAAAGTTAATAACAGAAAGAGAAAAGTCAGTACCAAATGACCAAAAATTTTTATTTGACTAAATTCTATTTCATGCATAAGCATGACAGTCTCCCCTGTTTATTAGACTTTGGCAATAAAAAAAAGAAGCAGCCTTATACAGAACAGTGAAAATGCCAAGGGTGAGGGTAATCTACAGTTTTACTGTAGGATAAATATATATATTTTTAAAAGGCCTCTCTCCCTTTGGCCATATCAACTCTCAGTTCAGATCATTAAATAGAGACAAATTTTCAAAATCACTTCTTTACTTCTCCAAGATCTTCAATGCTATCATCATCCACCTATAAAACACAAATAATTACATCTCATGAACTGTGGTATCAGATAAGCAACTTGCTTTAAAAACTTATATCCACAGGTGCACATGTTCTACCTACTCACCTCTGGCCATTTTTCCTGAATGACATCAATTATGTCATCTGTAAAGTCTCCCTGAATGATGATTTCATCCTCTCCTGTTACTGAGGCACCACAGGAGAATTTTTGAGCAAAAAATCTTTGTGCTTCTTTAAGATCAATTTCTGTTATTTTAAAAAAATAAACAAGTTTATAATTAGAATTATATATCAAAAGTATTTTTCAAGTTTGAAATTTTAAAGATTTTATTTATTTATTTGATAGAGAGATAGAAGAGCACAAGTAAGCAGAGCAGCAGGCAGAGGGAGAGGGGGAAGCAGGCTCTCCATGAAACAGGGAGCCCGATGTGAGGCTCCATCCCAGGACCCTCGGATCATGACCTGAGCCGAAGGCAGACACACTTAACCAACTGAGCCACCCAGGCGCCCTCCATTTTAAAATTTAATCTGTATCTTAATTTCATAAAACAGAATGCCTTAACAGGTTTTATATTCCTCTCATTGTAATTACAAACTACCACAGGCAGTGGTCTTAACCATTCAACTTGTATTTTCAAGGTCAAATAAAGCTTTGGTACATAAAAATAGCATTATTTGGGGGGGATGGAGTAACCGGGTATGATGGGCATTAAGGAGGGGAAGTGACCTAATGAGCACTGGCTGTTATATGCAACTGATGAATCATTGAACTCTACCTCTGAAACTAATAATACACTATATGTTAATTAATTGAAGTAAAAATTAAAATAAAAGATTCTCTCTCTCTCTCTCTCTCTCTCACACACACACACACACACACACACACACACACACACACACACACACGTTATTCATACCATTCTTAACTCATATAGTAAGACCAAAATAAATCAAGGAACACATTAATTCCAGGCATTAACATATACATTTCCAAGTACAATGTAGTTCTTCTGTTTATCCCTTTTTACAAGAGCAATAGTTAGAGCAGGGAAACAAATCTATTACCTAATGACTGTTTTTCAACTGTGTTGTCACAGGAAGGGACCTTGGTTTACAATTTCACTGTTCATTCAAGGCCTCCAGAAGGAGCTCTGAAGCAGGACATTCTGCTGATATCCACATTCCCTCACCCTCTGCTACTGTTCTCAGAGGGCACAAGCCATTCTGCAGCCTTTTGCCATCTAGGCTACAGGGACAGAGGAGCAGGACTGATAGGCTTCAAAAGGAATCCTACCTAACACTCCTCATTCCACATAAAATATGCTCAAGCAGGTCTTCTGTAAAGGAAAAAGTTTAACTAGTTCCCTTTGCTAAACATTTTTAAATTTCTTCAAAATCTGATTTTGAAGCTATACTTAGACATGCAAAATCTCATTTTGTGTCTTCTTAGCAAAAAATAGACCTGTAAAATTTTCATGATGCCAGATTAAAAAAGAGACAGAAAGACCAAGACAGAGACAGAGGGAGGGAGGGAGGAAGGCAGAGAGCAACAGAGACTATAGTTCACACATTTTACACATACTTAAACTTGAACTCACCGAAAGTTGCAAGGCCACATACTCTTGTTACATATTTCTTCTTTGCTCTAGGAATTTTGGCTATCGTAACTTTTTGTGGCACAGTCTTCTTTTTTTGCTTTATTTGACCCCTTCCACCTTTATTTATTAAAAAAAGAGTTCCGCATCAATTGTTTTGGTCATAAAGAATACCGTCTTAAGCTTACTAATTTTCCAAAAATACCAAATATTAATTTCTAAAGTTTCTTCTTCTAACACAAAACTAATAAACATATGCGTGAGTATTCGTTCAATAAATATTTATTAAGTAATATGTACCAAGCACTGCACCAAGGGCTGAGGACACAAAGATGAACAGAAGAAAACATAGTCCCTGCCCTCCAGGGACTCTCAGTCTAGTGAAAGAGACAAAAAAAGTTTAATAATTACTACAACTGATATATAATTTAACAGGAACCATGAATACTGCACACCACCATGGCTTTGCAGAAGAATGGCTTATTCAGCTTCTGGAGAACAGAAAAGCTTTCCCAGAAGAAATGGCATCTAAGTTCTTATAGAAGGACTGGAGAGATACAGTAAGAAAGGCTATCCCAGGAGAAGAAAATAATACAGAAATAAGAGAAGGCATTATATTTGAGAACTACAATTGTCTCGATGAAGGATGCTTATGGATATGTTAGGAGATAAAGCCAGAAAAGTAAATAATTACCTACCAGTCAAAGAACCAGCAAGACAAGCTTTGTTGTTTGATTTTATATTGAGGCAGAAGAAAAGCCACTGAATGAATGAAGGAGTTGGAAAAAAAAAAAAAGAAAGAAAGAAAAGATTTAGGTTTTAGAAGATCACTCTATAGCATGGAGGGTGAGCCTTTAAGGATTAAGGCCAGCAGAGAGCTACTGCAGGCTCCTACATTAGTTTAGGTGGAAATTAATCAAAATCTAACAAAGCAATGGTAAAGGTAATATCGACTAGGCACAGGACAGATTAAGGAGAAGAATAACAGAATTTAGAACTCACTGAAAGGAATTAATACTCAATAAATTAAGGAAGATGACTATTAAAAAAAAAACTGATTAAGAGGACCAAAGAAGGGAGGTCTGGGTGGTTCAGTCAGTTAAGCAGCTGCCTTCCGTTCAGGTCATGATCCCAGGGTCTGAGGATTTAGTCCCGAATCACGCTCCTTGCTCAGCAGGGAGCCTGCTTCTCCCTCTGCCTGACACTCCCCCTGCTTGTAATTTCTCTCTCTCTGACAAACAAAATCTTTAAAAAAGAAAAAAAAAAAAAGGAGCAAAGAAAGAGAACTCTAGGCAAGTGTCAGGTTCTGGCTCAGATGAATGGATAAAGTATGCTGTCAATAACCAAAAAACATAGATTTGGGACTTAGTAAGTTTGGTTTTCTTGGAAATACTGCGTTTGAGGTGCC
Organism: Lutra lutra; assembly: GCF_902655055.1. Classification (NCBI taxonomy): domain Eukaryota; kingdom Metazoa; phylum Chordata; class Mammalia; order Carnivora; family Mustelidae; genus Lutra; species Lutra lutra. Next base: position 84,138,571 of record NC_062289.1, read on the forward strand.
TGTGGGACCACACACACTGGCAGAGTCTAGAGATAAGGCCAGGACTAGAAGTACAGATCTAAGAATTTCAAGCGTGTAGAGTGGTGTCAGAAGTTAGGGATGTGTAAGAATCATTCAGGGAAAAAACTCCAGAACGAGGAGGTTCAGAGGGCTGAGCACAAGATCCTGGAAAATACAACTTCTTAGGGACAGAAGGGAGAAGAGAAGCCTGCACGGAAGACCAAAGAGGAGTGAGCGACAGGGAGGATGAAGAAAGTCTGTTGCAAAAACTAAGGAAGTATATGGCATTTCAAAGGGCGTGCTCAGATGCTCTTATTGCTTGGCAATTACTGAGCCACTGATGACCCCCACGAGAGGAATTTCAGTGGTGTGACAGTCAGCTTAGGGTGGAATGAGGCAGAACAATGAAGGACAGAAGAGCAAGGACAGTGAGTCTCTAGTCTTACTACAAAAGTCTGGCTAAGAAGGGCAGGGCAAGGGATAAGGTAAAGAATGGGCTCTTGGGGGAATTTTTCTTGAAAAATGCACAGTCCTTATTTATAAGCTAATTTTTGTCATAGGGGAGAATAATTAAGGCAGAAGGAACAGGCAGGGACAGGATCCAGAGTATAGGAATTCATTTTAGCAGCAGGTAGAGAGGTATTAAAAAAAAAAAAAATTAACCGAGCTGACAACTTGAGAGAAGAATATCTTTTATCCATGTCTTCAACTCTAACTAAATAGAATACACAGGTATTTAATAAGGTAACAAAGTTTTCATGTCATCAACAAGATGGCTGGTTGCTTTTTGCATATGAACACAGCAAATAAAGTGTGTTTTCTTAGATCCAATCTACTGTAAAAGCCCAAATCATATGACAGCCAGTCATCCTGAGAATATGACTCTGTGTGGCTCTGCCAGGTACACATATGGAACTACAGCAGCAGGGAGACATTACTGGCTCTGGGACTGTCATTATGTATTTCCTCTGACAGAGAGAAGGTGTGTTTATATAAATGAAGTCACGGATTTAGGCCTTACCTCTCTTCTGCTTTTTCTTCTCTTCCTCTTCCCCTGCTGTGCCTTGACCCTCTGTAATTCCAGCTTCTTGTTTCGGTGAATTTTCTAGATGTTAACAATGAAATCCAAAAGCATTAACATTACTTCAAAATAACCTTAAAAAAAATCACCTTTGAGCAACTTCATACACAAATAAGGCATCTTGCCAACAACTGAGCATGCGGTTTCTAAAGCAAATGATTACAGTGCTAAATTCCTATCTAGTCTAATTCTGGTCATTATGATTAAGTGCATGATGATATATGAAGATTAGATCCTTTCAGCACAAAAAAGGAGCACAAAACACTCAGACTCTGCAGGCATGTTTACATCTAAACGTACTAACCTAACCTAGGTAACAGAAGTCTGGGCCTAAGGAGTCTTTCCTTCCTCGGGTCTTATCATATCCTAGGCAGGTCACAGGCAGGTCACAGGCAGGTCACGCCTGGGCTGACCATGACCTCACATACTATAACACCCAACTTTAGGGTTCTTATCCAACCGCAGAAATGACTGTAGCTACTATCCAAAAAGACCTTCTATGAAGTTTCAGGGATTGTGCCTCTTAGAAACAATCTGACAAAGCAGCAAAATAGCGGAATAACATCAGGGTCATCTGATAGGCCTGTTTCCAGCCCAGGCTCTCCCTTCTTCCTGCTTCTGCCTTCATTTCCACCCATCTTGTAAGAGAAGCCAACAGTTTTAACAAAATGAAGAAATCTGTTCTCTGCAGTCTTCCTTTCCTCTGGCAACAGCAACTCCATTCTTCTAGTTGCCAAAACCCTAGATGCCTCCTTTTCTCACATCCCACATGCAGTACATCAGAAAGTCCTGTCAGCTCTACCTTCAAAACACATCGAGAATCTGCCTACATTCCCCGCCTCCACTGCTACCACTCTAGCAGGTCACCAGGTCTCCTGATGTGATTATGGCCGCAGCCTCTCATCTGCTCTACCTTCAAAACACATCAAGATGGGCGCCTGGGTGGCTCAGTGGGTTAAAGCCTCTGCCTTTAGCTCAATCATGATCCCAGACTCCTGGGATCAAGCCCCGAATCGGGCTTTCTGCTCAGCAGGGAGTCTGCTTCTCCCTCTCTCTCTGCCTACTTGTGATCTCTATCAAATAAATAAATAAAATCTTTGAGAAAAAAAAAAAAAAAAAAACACATGGAGAATCTGCCTACATTCCCCGCCTCCACTGCTACCATTCTAGCAGGTCACTGTGGTGTCCTGATGTGATTATGGCCGCAGCCTCTAATCTGCTCTCCCTATATTGCCTGTGCCCTCTTCAGTCTATTCTTTAGCACAGTAGCCAAAAGAGATGCTGTTGAAACAAAAGTCGGACCTTATTGCTCTTCTGTTCAAATCTCTCTGATAGTTCCACATCTCATTCTGAGTAAAAGCCAAGACTAGGCCTTTAAGGTGTGGTCCTCCATTAGCTCTCTGACTTCATCTCTGACCCTTCCCCACCCCTTTGATAAGCTCCAGACACAAAGGCTTCCTTGGTGTTTCCCGAATGACAGGTAAGCTTTTACCTAGGGCCTCTGCACTTGCCCCACACCTGGAATATTCGTCCAGATATCCAAATGACTCACTCCCTCACTTCCTTTAGGTCTTTGTTCAAATGCAGTCTTTTCAGCAAAATCTTTCCTGCCACTACCTAAAATTTCAAATTCTTTCCCTAGTAAGTCTTATCTCCCCATTCCCTGATCATCACTATTTAACATACTTATTTATTTTACTTAGTCTCCCCTTTCTGATATAATTTCCAAAGAGCAGATCTTTTGTTTACTGCTTTATCCCCAGCATCTAAAACAAAGTATACATATAGTATGCTCACAAGGAGTAATTTGTTAAATGAATGAGTGAAAACACATTTGCTCCTAAACCTTCTTCTAAACTTCTCCTAAGAAGTTATTCTAAACTGTGTCAGAGAGGTTAAGACACATGAAGCAGTGTATGACTCATTATAAGGAATTTTAACCCGAGAACGAAAAATGGTTTTGAAGCTAATTGGTATAAATACAATTCTGTAATATACTATTTACTGCTACTAAAAAAGCACTTTCATATCTTTAAAATAATGCCTTATGTGCATTTGTTTCATATATACAAACATTCAGATGAAAGAAAAAAAAATGTTCATACCTACAGTAAGTTTTGCAAACTCATTTGGAAAATTCTTCTCTAACCACTGTCGACATTTAGCAACATCGGGCATATATTCACAGTACTGGGGGAGTGGGGGCGGGGAGAACAAATTGAGTCACAACAGAACATTTTCAATCAACCAGTACATCTTAATTCATTCCCTATTATTTGCTATATTAAGAATGATAAAACCAACTACTCCCACCCTACACTTTATCCACAGGAATTCTGTATTCCACCAGGAAATGCCCCATAACAAATTAGGATTTTAAAAAGGATTAAGCAGGGACGCCTGGGTGGCTCAGTTGGTTAAGCGGCTGCCTTCAGCTCAGGTCATGATCCCAGCGTCCTGGGATTGAGTCCCACATCGGGTTCCTTGCTTGGCGGGGAGCCTGCTTCTCCCTCTGCCTCTGCCTGCCATTCTGTCTGCCTGTGCTCGCTCGCTCTCCTCTCTCTCTGACAAATAAATAAAATCTTAAAAAAAAAAAAAAAAAAGGATTAAGCAGCTCCTCACTGTAGTAATCAAAACAGAAGGGCCATTAGAAAAAGGAGCAAACAGAAAAAAACGAGCATGTTCACTTCTTGCTTTGGGCACTCAGGTGTCTCACTATTTTTGTGACTTGCCCACAGATCCTGACTCAGAAGCTATTTACAGAAAATCTTATACATAATTTTAACTTATACTTTCCTCTGCTTAGACATTAGATTTTGGCTTTAAGGCTAATCGTTTTCTTAAGTAACTATTCCTAAGTTCCAAGGAAAAGTCCAAACTGTACAGCCAAGTACAAAAGATGTACACATATGATACAAAGACTAAAGAAAACAATGTGTAAGACCATAAAATTATTCTAACCCAAAGTTCTCTATAAAAAGTTGAAACTCAACTATCAAATGACAGAACATGAAAAATAAAGTTCTCAGGCTAGCTCTAAAAAGCAACGACCTCAAATGCAGAAGGTAAAAAAAGAAAAGAACTTTAAAAGAACTTACCTCTGTTGGTAATGAACAGACTGGGGAAATGGAGAGAAAAAAGATTAGAAAATTTTAATATATAAACACACATGGTTCATCCCAACTTTTATTTTAAATTTGACAAAATGCTTCATTTCTATTTTTTCCTATAATTCTGTATCACTTTTCAAACACCACCCATCTTTTTTTTTTTTTTGGAGATAAAAGCCACATGGTTCATAGAGATATTCTATTTTTTGTTTGTTTGTTTTTAATCTAAAGAAGACCATAACCCTCAGTTGGGGGGACACCAAACTATACTATCCTGCATATCTTAAGGTTTTACCATAACCACTTCAATGGGTCTGAAGTTAAGCTGAGAATAATTCCCAACACAACAAAGCTTGAAAGGAAATGGTCATTTCCTTCGATAGTTTTACCAAAACAGCCACCAGTTTTTATTCATACTAACACATTCATAGACTTCAGTAGCACTTTTGCTACCATTTCTTTGCAATATACGTTTCCTTTTCTTTTTCATATTGTGCTACATAAGATAAGGCAACTGTAAAGCTAGAGGGAACGTGGGTCCAATCCTGTCCTTGTATAGGCTACGTGGGCTAAGAACTAGAAGAACTCAAAAGGTTTCCCAATTCTAAACAGAATTGTTACTGGGTCAACCATTTTGTTTTTATTTTTAAGGTGAAGAACTGAATAGCTCAGTGTGCCCAATATCCTGAGATTTGTGATGGAGAAGAGGGCTGGTACACCATTACTCATCACAGCAATTATCGTTACATGCATTATTATGTGTCACCACCACGACCCTGTAAGTAAGAATCACATCTGCATTACCAATAGATAAGTAACCTGCTGCATTTGGTTAGCAGAACAGGATTTGAACCCTGGTCAGTTTCTGAAGCCCTTACCCACGAAGTCAGATTACATGACACACACAGACAGTGTAGCTGTGTGCCAGCCACGTGACTGTGGTATGCCTCCTCCTCATCCCACCATCACGTTTTTTACAGTTGAAGCTCTAAAAAAGGTTCAATAGCTCAGCCAAGGACTAAGGTAGTAGGTACGTGGCAGAAGAAATTTAGCACCTTTTTATTTCTTGTTGTTGTTGTTTTCTATTTATTTATTTAACTTTTTACTATTAATATATGACGTATTATTTGCCCCAAGGGTACAGGTCTGTGAATCATCAGTCTTACACATTTCACAGCACTCACCATAGCACATACCCTCCCTGCTATCCATAACCCCGCCACCCTATCCCTCCTCCCACCCCCCAGCAACCCTCAGTTTGTTTTGAGAGATAAGAGTCTCATGGTTTCTCTCCCTCCCAATCCCATCTTGTTTCATTCCCCCCCCCACCATGGCCCCCAGCCCTGCCTCTCAAATTCCTCTATCAGAGAGATCATATGGTAATTGTCCTTCTCTGATTGACTTATTTTGCTTAGCATAACACCCTCTAGTTCCACCCATGTCGTTGCAAAAGGCAAGATTTCCTTTCTTTTGATAGCTGCATAGTATTGAATTGTCTGTGTGTGTGCGCCCACGGAGCCGGGCACTCGGGCGCACACACACACACATACACACCACATCTTCTATCCATTCATCTGTTGATGGACATCTAGGTTCCTTCCGTACTTTGGCTATTGTGGACATTGCTGCTATAAAGATTCAGGTAGCACCTTTATATTTCAAGCGTAGAGATCTTTCCACCAAAGCTCTCCCTGTAACCACAGCTCTATAATCCTCACAGTTCAAGTTCAAATACCAGTAGGTACAGATATTCAGCCACACTTTCAGGATAAAATTATAGGTTAAATACCATTATAGCAAATACTAAAGCGATAAAACTTTGTACGCCACTTTAAAGAATATTCAGTTCAACAAAATTCTAATACAATGAAAACATTTGGACAGTTCACTGTTACTTGGTTTTGTTTTGTTTTTTTTTTAAAGGTTTTATTTATTTATTTGACAGAGACATAGTAAGAGAGGGAACACAGGCAGGGGGAGTAGGAGAGGGAGAAGCAGGCTTCCTGCCGAGCAGGAAGCCCGATGCAGGGCTCCATCCCAAGACCCTGGGATCATGACTGGAGCCGAAGGAAGACGCTTGAGGACTGAGCTACACAGGCACCCCTGTTACTTGCTTTTAAAGTCAAATTCCTGGGACACCTAGGTGGCTCAATCGGTTAAGCGTGTGCCTTTGGCTCCGGTCATGATCTCAGGGTCTTGGGATCAAGTCCCTTATCAGGCTTGCTGCTTGGCGAGAAGCCTACTTCTCCTTTCCCTCTGCTGCTGTTCCCCCTGCTTGTGTGCTCTATCTCTATCTCTCTAATAAATACAATCTTTAGTAAGTAAATAATAAAGTAAAGTTAATTTCCTTTCCTGTAAACCACTCCTTTTCGACATGCCGATCAAGCAGTTACCATCAAGCTTGGCATCACTCATAGTGCAATTCCCTGACATTATGTACTTGCTGATGTGATGCAACATGAAGAACAAGTCATCATCGGCCATGAAACTTTCTGCTACGGTCTGAATGTTTGTGTCCCCTCAAAATTACTATGTTGAAATCCTATAATCCAATGTGATGGCGTTAGAAGGTGGAGCCTTTGGGTGTATTATTCATTCTTCCCTACAGCCTTATGAAGTAGGCTCTTTTTTCTTTTATTTTTTTTTAAAGGTTTTATTTATTTATTTGACAGAGAGAGAGATCACAAGTAGGCAGAGAGGCAGGCAGAGAGAGAAGGGGAAGCAGGCTCCCCGCTGAGCAGAGCCGGATGCGGGGCTAGATCCCAGGACCCTGAGATCATGACCTGAGCTGAAGGCAAAGGCTTAACCCACTGAGCCACCCAGGCGCCCCTGAAGTAGGCTCTTTAACAGATGAGGGAACTGGCCGAGGTCACACAAGTAAGTAAATGGCTGGGGCAGGATTCAAATTCAGAATGAGTCTGAAGTCACAATCCTGAAGACAAAATGTCTCCCCAGAAAGCACACCATCCTACCTACCTTTTCTCACTCTACTCCAACCAGCACTGTTACAATCAGCCCTTTCTTTTCCCTCTCTCCTGAAGACACTATATTAAATCTTACCACCATACTGTTCTTGTGAATTCCTTCACCTTTCCTTGCAAATTCCACCCTGTATTTAAGGCTTCTCATTTCCTTGGAAATTTCCCTACTTCCCTCTGAACAAAGATCCCTGCTCTTCCTCAACTCCTAATTCATAGCTACACTCAGTACTGTTTAATTTAGCATTTAATACTGAGTGCTTCTCCTACAACTAGACCATAAATTCCTTAAGGAAGTACCCTGTCCCCAGCTTAGTGCCTGGGACATCAATATAAACTAGAAGGGAAATGAAAATAAACCCTTCTTGAAAAGGTTAGGGACCTCTGGTGAACACAAATTATCACAGGGGTGCTTGCGTGTTTTGTGGAGTTGTTCAAAAGCCACCTTAGCAGTCACATACGCAATTTAACAAGAAGGTTTTCATATACCATATTTCATCAAAGCTTAATTTTTTTTTAAGATTTTATTTATTTATTTGACAGAGAGAGAGAGAGATCACAAGTAGGCAGAGAGGCAGGCAGAGAGAGAGGGAAGCAGGCTCCCCGCTGAGCAGAGAGCCCGATGTGGGGCTCAATCCCAGGACCCTGAGATCATGACCTGAGCCAGAGGCAGAGGTTTAGCCCACTGAGCCACCCAGGCGCCCCATCAATGCTAAATTTTTTATAGGGATTATTTTATAATTATGGCATGTCAATTTGACAATTTTCTTTCTTAGTACAACATAAAATAATGGTGAATCTTATAAAACATGGAATCTTAAATAGAGTACAAAAATCAATAGCTCTTAACTACCATCTGACGAAGATAAATACACCATACTAAACTAGTATAGTTCTCTAATAATAAAACTTATTGTACTATGTTCTTGTGTTAGTTGCTCTATCAGAAGCTTTACCCAAATCACCTTAGGACACAATCATCATTTCACTGTACAGACCTTAAGAAACACACCTTTAATCCTTAACTGAATTAGGAAACTTGCCCAAGGTCACATAGCTGGTAACGCTGGAGTCAGGAGGCAGACACTAGTCTGTGACTCCAAAGGCAAACAAGATGATCAAGTAAGACTAGTATCGTAACAAAACTCAATCAACCCTATAAAAAGTTTCCCTGCCTTATTCTCACTGAGGTATTTTATAATTTTTACTCTCGAAGATATCCGACAAATATCAAGTTGACATTTTTTAACTCAGCGATATCCCCTCTCCTTCTGTAGTAAACTAAACTTCAGATGATGTCTCTATTATACTTACAAAATGGAAAGCCTCCAAACACAAGGACCTTTCCTGACTTATCCAATCACTACTCAGTCCCTGGCACCTGAAATGCTGTGAGGCACCAAGTAAGTGGTCAAAAATATTTCCTGAGAAAAATTAGTATTTCCTTGCCCCCTTTGCTATCTTGTACCTTCAGATTTTTCTGAAACTTTGCAAAATGCTAATAAAATTAGGGCCATTTCCAATTCACAAATATTTCTGCATTGAAAATGAGGGAAATTGGGCGCCTGGGTGGCTCAGTGGGTTGAGCCTCTGCCTTCAGCTCGGGTCGTGATCTCAGGGTCCTGGGATCCAGCCCGCATCAGGCTTTCTGCTTGGCGGGAGGCCTGCTTCTCCCTCTCCCTCTCCCCGTGCTTGTGTTCCCTCTCTCCCTGTGTCTCTGTCAGGTAAATAAATAAAATCTTTTAAAAAAGAAAAGAAAATGAGGGAAAACACTCTAAGAAAAAAAGAATCTGGATTCAATCTAATAGATATATTAGTAATGAAACCAAGACGACTTTCCCAAGACTGTCCTATGACCCACTGTTCCAACCTCATCAACTTCCATTTCTCACTGACACCCTCCCTATCCTAACCCAAAGCTGCTCACTTCTCTGCAGATGTGAATCAAGCCCTTTCTTGCCATAGCTGCTCACTTCTTGTGGGATGCCCTTCCCCACATCCTCACCCAGTCCTTGTCATCCCTTCAGACTCAGTATCTTCCAAGAACTCCTCCTCTAACAGCCAGGCTAGCAAGTAACATTAGATTGAAATCATCTATTCCCAAATCTCTATTCCAACTGGACTGTAAGCGTCTCCAGGCCAAGTCGCAAGACACAAGTCATACACGTCAGGGGAAAAACAAGTTAACCCATGCCTCCCCTTCACCAACACCCCTCCAGCCCCCAACTGAGGATTTCCCCGATAGCAAAGACAGATGAGAAGAGGATTAACAGGATCAAATGCGATACTACTATCACAATGCATAAAAACAAAGTGAGCAAAAAAGAGCCATTTTCTGCTTTGTAACACTTGCCTCCACAGTAAAGGACTCGAAGTGGGTAGTCTGCATCTAACTTGGTATTGCCCCTCGGGTCTCCTTTGCAATCATGCCCACCGGATTCAGAAATATCAGCAGCCATCTCCCAAACCTGTAAGCAAGGAAAATAACACATTTTCACTCTTTTGGACCAAGATCCCAAACAGGCAGTGTTCAGATGTAGCCTCACCCCCTCGCACTAGCAATACCTCACCCCTAAATCTGTTTCGATTCTGTTAAGTGAAGGACACAAGCTGCATTAAGATTCATAAAATATAAGCAATTCTGGGCACACCACTCCCAGCTCCACAGGTCTACAGGGAAGCAAGTGACAGCAGCAAAAAGACCGTGAAGACCTGGGGTGGGAGTGGGAGTAGGGTGGGAGGGGGGAGTTGGGGTGGGAGTGGGAGTAGGGCACTATTGGAAAGAGGAAGCAACGGGATAATAGGATGGGGAGGATGATCCGTAGTGACGGGACAAAAGGTCTGGGGGTGATCTGGGAGGGATGCAAACTGCAGCAAAAAAAAAGGCCACAAAGCAGCTGGAGGAAAAGAGGCTTGAAAAGCCTACGAAGAAGGGGTGGGTGACTAGAGGGACCCTGGGTACAGGGTGTGGGGGCAGCTCAACGCCAAGGGAGGGACACAGGAATCAGGGAAGGGGATGGGAGTAGGAGGGGGCGGGGAGACCAGAATCTGAAGAGAGAAAATGGGGGCAGAAGAATCAGCAAGGGGCAGAATGTAAGAGCACTGGGGCGACAAGGGCGACCAGGACTTGGGGGAAGATCTGAGGCAAAGGGGCAATCCCGGGGAAACCAGAGGGGCCCATGTGGGCGGGGGTGTGGAGACGCCCGGCCCGGCCCCCTTCCGCCGGGCAGCACCTAGGCTTCCCCCACGCTCTCTACGAGCTTCTCGGAAGAGGGAAAGGCACAAGGGGTCTTTACCCGGGCGGTCGCACAACCCCCGCCGCCTCCGCTCCCGCCACTACCGCCAGCTGAAGCGACACATGCAACTCCTCTTCCCCGGCCAGGGCCGCCTGAAAGCCCGTCTGCCAGCCGCGGTCCCGCGAGACAATAAGTCTTTATCGCGAGATTCAGGCCGCCGCTGGGCGGCTGTCGCGAGAAGCCTGGAGGCGGAGGGGACTTGAGGAGCATGCGCGTTTCGTTCGAGGGCGGGGCCAAGCCTCCGAACGGCTGACAGCCAGTAGGCGGTGCTCGTTACCCGCGGGAGAGAATCGGAGGTAGGCGTGCGGCGCGTGGAAGCGGGCGCGGATGCAGTGGGGACGTGCGCCGTAGTCATCAGTGACTCCCTATTAATGAGCTGGGGAATGTTGCCCCGCGTCTGGGGTGCATCCTGGAGTCCTGACTAACCTCCAGCCTGTTGGATAAGTCACTCCTCCGCGGGGAGATGGCAGCTGGAAAAGGCGTTTGGTTTCAACACCTCTCCCTGCACTGGCTGAATTATTCTGGAGAGGATCCTGTCAGCGTTCCTTAGATTGTTCTCATCGCCCATAATCTCACTACCCTAACAGCGGTTTTCATCGCCTTCCTCGTATTTACCTATCCTTACATGGGTTGCAAATTGGAATTAATCTCTCGGGTCTCCGGCTTTCAGCAGCCAGAAGCCGGGTAGACAGAAACACACGCCGGGGAGGGCGGGGGGCGTCTCAGCTCTGCTTCCATCTGGTTGTTTTCCTTCGGGAAAATCCCTTCCTCACCGTGCTCCGCCTGAGTCCCATTTGTGAAATGGGAACAACATGACAGTGCTTGCAGATCTCTGAGGGTTGGGAAAATGATGACCAAAACGTGCTTCGTAGCTGGTGGAGGTCGTTCTTTTGTATTCTGTTTTGTCCTCCACTTCTTTGCTTCCTTCCCTGCCAATTTCCTTATTAATTAATAAGTGAAATAAAATATTTGACACTTGTTTATTTTATGAGATAAGAGTCATGCTTTTATTCTTTTAGAAATTCATCATTTGATACTTCTCCAATAAAAAGACAAGGCTTCATGTTAAAAAAAAAACAAAAAAAAAAACCTTGACCTTTCTTCTTTCTGACTGGAACCTGAACATAAACCGTCTTCAACCGTGAGGGTCTAGCCAGACCATGAGGGTACTTATGCCAAGGATTTGGGATTGGAAATGTATAAAAAAAGCCTGTGTTCCTGATAGCATTATTGAGTTAGCTTGTCTGTTCTTGACTGCCTCCCTTCCAAGGCTTTCTATTGTGAAAATTCCCTGCTCTTCCCCAGCCCCCATCAGTTTAAACCAGTGCAGTGGGCTTTTCTATTATACTACAGAATGCATTCCTAAATTATCCTATCAAAGAGCCAGAGAAAGCAAGCAAGCAAGCAAGCTAGACATTTCCTTTTTTTTTTTTTTTAATAGGCTCCACATGGAGCCTAATGTGGGAGTTTGAACTCAAAACCCTGAGATCAAGACCTGAGCTGAGATCAAGAGTCAGACCCTTAGTCGACTAAACTACCCAGGCACCCCTAGATGTTTCCTTTAGCACAAAATGGAAACCTGTGGTCAAGCAAAACATGGCTGAAAAAAAAGGAACAAAGGTGAGCCCCCGCTAAAGGATGATGGGGAAATAATGTTGCAAGACCCGTCATTCAGATGAAGCATGGACGAAGGGGCATTCCGACCCTCGCTTTCTGAGAAGTCTTCTAGCAAAGAGAATGAAAGAGCTTGCCCTGGGGCGCCTGGGTGGCTCAGTGGGTTAAAGCCTCTGCTTTCCGCTCAGGTCATGATCCCAGGGTCCTGGGATCGAGCCCCGAATCGGGCTCTCTGCTCAGCGGGGAGCCTGCTTCCTCCTCTCTCTCTGCCTGATTCTCTGCCTACTTGTGATCTCTGTCTGTCAAATAAATAAATAAAAATCTTAAAAATATATATATTTAAAAAAAAAAAGAAAGAAAGAGCTTGCCCTGGGCTTCTTGGATTAGGAGCGACTTCTTACCACAGGTGACACCTTGTCATAAGATCATCTATTTTTTGAGGAAGTCATGGGTTTTATTTTTCCACTGTAGGGGCTAGACTGGCCCTTAGCCAGACATTTTCTACGACCTGGTTCCTTCTGGGCATTTTCAAGATGGTCACTTGGGGTGGACTGGATATTTGTTGATTGCCTTTCTAGCATCCACTCTCTGTAACAGGCCCATTTTAGTTTGAAAGGGTTTTCTCTCTCCTCCATACTAGACCTGTGTGGTCCCAATTGGACCTTCACAAGCCCCCATCCAGAGGCAGAGCATGTGACCCAGGTCCAAGGCAATCAGCACGTGGTATCCTGGTAGTAACCGTGATTAAGTGATTCAAGGGTAGACCAATCACAGCGAATTCCAGCACGTCTTCGAGGGAGCATCTAGAAAAGAAGTTCTCTCCTCCTTACTGGACTGAGTCTCAGAAGATAAGCGATAGAGTTGTTGGCAGCCATCTTGCCACCATGTGGCCTGCGAACAAAGTCAATATTAGGGGGGCAGAAGTGAGACATGGAGAACGCTGACCTCTGATTCCAGCCACACTCAAAGTCAGCTCTAACCCGTGGCCCTTTGATTGTAAAAGTCAACAGATTCCCATTTTTGCTTAAGCCAGTTTGCATAGGAATGTCACTTTCAAATTAGTTCCCTCTTTTTTTTTTTTTAAAGGTTGTATTTATTTTTTTGAGAGAGAGAGAGAGAGCATGAGAGGGGAGAGAGTATGAGGGAGAAGCAAACTCCCCACTGAGCAGGGAGCCTGATGCGGGACTCTATCCTGGGACTCCAGGATCATGACCTGAGCCGAAGGTGGTTGCTTGACCAACTGAGCCATCCAAGTGTCCCTCAGATTTGTTCTGATGAACACATAGGTTTAGGGCTAGGAAAGCCTTTATAAGGGTTTATGAAGATCTGTTCCAGGCTAATGTTTCCCAATATTTTTCCCCCACTGTAACACATACAATGGATATTATGCCCTTGCAGAGCACAATCTCATTTTAAAAAGTCTACCTTTTGATGAACCACCAAAATGACTGCTAAGATGACAAGTACTAATACAATTTATAACTTTCAAGATGCCTAGATGGCTCAGTTGGAAGAACAACTTTTTTTTTAAGATTTTACTCATTCATTTGATGGAGAGAGAGCACAAGAAGGGGGCGCAGCAGAGGGAGAGGGAGAAGCAGGCTTTCTGCTGAGCAGAGGACCCGATGTGGGCCTTGATCCCAAGACCCTGAGATCATGACCTGAGACAAAGGCAGACGCTTAACTGACTGAGCCACCCAGGTGCCCTGAGCGTGCAACTCTTGATCTTGGGGTCATACATTCCAGCCCCATATTGGGTGTAAAGATTACTTAAATAAATAAAACTTTTTAAAAAAGTAATAATTTATAACTTTCACAATTACTTACAACTCGTGTCAGATCGGTCGTTACGAACAATGGCAGATTCAATGGACTGTCACTTGTTTTTTTCTTCTCTCCTACTCAAGAGGCTGTTTTAGAGTTGTTAGAACAGGGGTTTGCCTGGGGTCACCGGATGGCTCAGTCAGCTAAGTGTCTGCCATCAGCTAAGGTCATGATCTCAGGTCCTTGGACTCCCTGCTCAGCAGGGAGTCTGCTTCTCTCTCTCTCCCTCTGCCCCCCACCTTGCTTGTGCTCTCTCTCTCTTGCTCTCTAATACATAAATAAAATCTGAAAAGAAAAAGAAAAAGCACAAGGGCTGGTCCAATGAGAAACATCATGGGCTTAACCTTCAATCTGTCTCATTTGGTTAAGTAAATAAGATGTCAAACTCTAATACTTCCATACCTATTAGCAATAAATTACCAGACATGTACAACACACACAACTGAATTCAATATACCAATGGATCGAGAAGCCCATGGGAGAGAACAGCTTAGTGAATCCGGCTCAGTTTATTCCCAAGCCACAGGAGCTACCTTTACTTATTTGTTTATTTGACAGACAGAGATCACAAGTAGGCAGAGAGGCAGGCAGAGAGAGAGGAGGAAGCAGGCTCCCCGCTGAGCAGAGAGCCTGGTGTGGGGCTCGATCCCAGGACCTTGAGACCATGACCTGAGCCGAAGGCAGAGGCTTTAACCCACTGAGCCACCCAGTCGCCCTGAGCTACCTTTAAAACTAACAAATTCTTCATCTGTTAGCCCGGGTCTGAACTGAAAAAGAATTCTTTTTTTTTTTTTTCCCCTAAAAAGAGAGTTTCTATCTGTCAGGTTTCACTCTTGAAGGATGGGTATCCTTCAAGAATTATTCTCTTGGGGCACCTGGGTGGCTCAGTAGGTTAAAGCCTCTGCCTTGGGCTCAGGTCATGACCTCAGGGTCCTGGGATCGAGCCCCACATCGGGCTCTCTGCTCAGCAGGGAGCCTGCTTCCTCCTCTCTCTCTGCCTGCCTCTCTGCCTACTTGTAACCTCTGTCTGTCAAATAAATAAAAAAATCTTAAAAAAAAAAAAAAAAGAATTGTTCTATCAAGAGCAATTGGGTCTTTTTTTTTTTTAAGATTTTATTTATTTGACAGAGACACAGTGAGAGAGGGAACACAAGCAGGGGGAGTGGGAGAGGGAGAAGCAAGCTTCCCACTGAGCAAGGAGCCCAAAGGGGCGCTCCATCCCAGCATACTGGAATCATGGCCCCACCTGAAGGCAGATGCTTAATGACTGAGCCACCCAGGTGCCCCCGGGGTCTTTGATATGCAAACTGGTTTAAAATCGAGAAGCAGATTCCAGTTTCAAGCATGGCTGGATCCTAGAGATGAAACAGCATACTCAAGACTCTATCTTACGGTGCCTGGGTGGCTCAGTCTGTTAAGCCTCTGACTTTGTTTCAGCCTAGGTCGTGATCTCAGGGTCTTGAGATCATGCCCCACGTGAGGCCCCCTGCTCAGCGAGGAGATTAACCCTCTTTTTCCCTCTCCCTCTGCCCTTCTCTCTCTAAAATAAATAAATAAATCTTTAAAAAAATAATCTCTGTCTCAGAGAACAATAAAGCAAATGTGAAAATGTTTATGCTCGGTAGTTCTGGGTAAATGTATAGAAGTTACTTTGTACTGGACTTGCAGCTTTTATGCAAGCTTAAAATTATTTCAAATTTAAATGTTTATTTTTTAAGATTTTATATGTTTATTTGACAGAGAGAGAGCATAAGCAAGGGGAGCAGCAGGGAGAGGGGGAAGCAGTGTCCCTGCTGAGCAGGGAGCCTGAGTCAGGGCCTCCTCCCAGGACCCTGAGATCACGACCTGAGTGAAGGGAGACGCTTAACTGACTGAGCCATCCAGGTGCCCCTTAAATGTTTTTTTAAAAAGGAAACCATTTCTTTTCATCTCTTGGCTCATTCCCTTATGCTTTCTTCACATTCCCTAAATACTTAGGTTAGTTTCTACTAGTTTAGCGATCCCCCCAAAAAAGAGAGATTATCTTTTCCAATAGTTCTAGCAAACAACTCAAGTTAGTATCTGCCATACACTGAATGTTCGTGTCCTCCAAAAATTCGTCTGTTGAAATCCTAACAGCTGATGGTAGTAGGAGGCAGGCCTTTTGGGAGGTGATTAGGTCAAGTGGATGGAGCCCTTATGATGGGATTAGTGCTCTTAGAAAGGAGACCCCAGGGGTGCCTGCGTGGCTCAGTAGGTTATAAGCCTCTGCCTTCAGCTCAGGTCATGGTCTTAGGGTCCTGGGATCGAGCCCCCATCGGGCTCTCTGCTCAGGAGGGAACCTGCTTCCTCCTCTCTCTCTGCCTGCCTCTCTGCCTACTTGTGATCTCTGTCAAATAAATAAATAAAAATCTTTAAAAAAAAAGAAAAGAGACCCCAGGGCGTTCCTTTCCTCGTTCTGCCACGTGAGGATGCAGAGGGATGCTGTCGCTCTGGGAAGTAGACCCTCACCAATGAACTTGCTAGCACCTGGACCTTGGACTTCCCAGCCTCCAGAACTGTGAGAAATAAATTTCTATCATTCATAAGCCATTCAGTTGATGGTATTTTGCTACAGCAGCCCAAAGGGACTAAGATGGTGAATCATTAGCCTTTCAAGTCCAGTGCCCAACCCTGAGCCAATCACCTGTGGGTTGGGAATGAAATGATCTGATTTGCCAGGCCAGGTGGATGGAACCAAATCCTCCCAAACCTCAGAGATGGTCAAAGTTCAGGGATGGATGGATCACCAAAGGAAGTCAGGGTGTTAATGCCAAAGGAGGGCACATGGATGCTGGGAAGGCAAAAACAGCATCTAAGAACCCCATCCTATGAGCTTGGTCCCAAGCTCTTGGGAGAGAGAGCAGGGGACTGAAGTAATAGGTGGGGGTCAGTCGTGACAGAGGCTAATGGAGACCAACCTGTTCTGCTTCTCCAAAAAGCAGATGTTTAATAAGGTCATTTGCTCTTCTTGCAATGCAGGACTGACGAGGGACACAACCAGTTCTGCCACAAGAGGCCCATAAATATTCAACATAGAGGAAGACTCATTTGCAAAGACAATACAATTTTATCATGATGGGCATTGCTCTAAGTTTGCAGTGAAACCAGTCTTTGCTTCGTCTAGCCGAAGACCTCCCCACTCCCTCCTGTAAGGGGCCCAAAGCTTCTTGACATTCGTGTTACAATATGTTTAGAGTCATGTTACAATACATTTACATATATATATATTTTTGTTTTAATTTAAAAATATTACTGGTGCACCTGGGTGACTTAGGGGTCATTTCAGTTCGGGTCATGATCTCAGGGTAGTGAGATCAAGCCCCATGGTGGGCTAAAAAAATCTTAAACAATATAGAAATCTGTATAGTAAAAAAATGAAAGTTTCCCCCTCTCCAAAGTGCTGTTAACAGTTTGGTACAGGGGGCACCTGGCTGGCTTAGTGGGTAGAGCATGACTCTTGATCTCAGAGTTGTAAGTTTGAGTCCTACATTGGGTATAGAGATTATTTAAAAATAAAATCTTAGGGGCGCCTGGGTGGCTCAGTGGGTTAAGCCTCTGCCTCTGGATCAGGTCATGATCTCAGGGTCCTGGGATCAAGTCCCACATCAGGCTCTCTGCTCGGCAGAGAGCCTGCTTCCTCCTCTCTCTCTCTCCACCTGCCTCTCTGCCTACTTGTGATCTTTCTTTCTGTGTCAAATAAATAAATAAAATCTTTTAAAAAATCTTTAAAAAATAGCTTTGTGGGGCGCCTGGGGGGCTCAGTGGGTTAAAGCCTCTGCCTTCGGCTCAGGTCATGATCTCAGGTCCTGAGATAGAGCCCCACATCGGGCTCTCTGCTCAGCATGGAGCCTGCTTCCTTCTCTCTCTCCCTCTCTGCCTGCCTCTCTGCCTACTTGTGATCTCTGTCTGTCAAATAAATAAATAATAAAATCTTTTAAAAAAATAGCTTTGTGCATATAATAATAATAATAGAGATATTAGTTAGACCATATATAGCGTCCACACTGTGTTATGCACTGTTCCAAGCACTTAACCTAGATTAACTCATTTCGCCTTCATAGTAGAATGATGTGGGTAACCTTGTTTCCATTCCACACAAGGAAATTGAGCCTTAGAGAAATGAAGTAGCTTGTAAAATCTCACAGCCTAAAAGTGGGAGAATTAACTTTAAACCCAAGCAGTCTAACTCCAGAGTATGTACTATTCCAAATTTTTCAATTGTGTATGCATATTTTTTGAGTTGCAATTCACATAAAATTAACCATTTAAAGTGTACAGTTCAGTGGCATTTCATACATTGTTGTGCAAACATCACCTCTATCTAGTCCAAAACATTTTCATCACCGCCCCCCTCAAAAAAACCCTCTGTACCGGGGCGCCTGGGTGGCTCAGTGGGTTAAGCCTCTGCCTCTTTTTTTTTTTTTTAACAACATGAAGATCTTGTTATAAATTTCAAAACAAAATGGAGGAATTTCCACATAATATATATAACCTTCAAAGTACAATATTAATACATGTCTGTCAGTTAGAAATAACAGCAGTTTGTTAGGCTACAGGGTTTAACATAAAACCAATTTACAATTGTGAAAAGCAGTAGTGGTCTAATATTCACCATTACACATGAATCTGTTTCTTCCAGAAAATTTTTTTAAAAATTAAAATTTCTGTATCATGAAATATTAAAATAACACCCAAACTTGCCACAATCACTATTCACAAATAAAGTTAAAATGAAATATACAAAAGTTCACTTAATACTGTTAAATAGCAATAAACTACAAGATTTCCTGAACAGAAATGGTAGGACCCCTGAATGTTTTACAGTGAATATCAGGAAAAAAAAAATTAAGTTATGATTATTTTCATGATATATAAGCCAAAAATTTACATGACCATTTCAAAATATACCAATTAAGATTTGTAGTTTGTAAGATGCACTAAATAAACAAATGTCCTTAAAAGTTAACACAAATGCTTAAAACACTTACCAACACCAAGGTGTGTCTATGATGTTCAAAGAGATGCATAATTGAAACTGTAATATTTATTATCTCTGATAAACACATTAATACCCACAATGCTTTAAAACAATCCTATAAGTTCTTGTTTCTCTCATTTGTATTTATCATGGCTCATTTCAAAGACATGAAATGTCTTTGGTGAAATGCCTTCGGCTCAGGTCATGATCCCAGGTCCTGGGTTCAAGCCCCACATCGGGCTTTCTGCTCAGCAGGGAGCCTGCTTCCTCCTCTCTCTCTGCCTGCCTCTCTGCTTACTTGTGATTTCTCTGTCAAATACATAAATAAAATCTTAAAAAAAAAAACAAAAAAAACACCCCTCTGTACCCATTAGTCAGTCAATCCGCATTTTACCCCATATTCAGTCCCTGATCACCACTAATCTACTTTTTGTCTCTATGATTTGTCTAATCTGGATGTTTCCCATGAGTGGAATCATACAATATGTTACTTTTTGTGTCTTTAGGGTGGAATGATGTTCATTTGTATGCATCCACCACAATTTGTCTATCCACCCATCCGTTGATGAACATCTGGGTTGTTTCCACTTGCATTAGTCATGGTTCTTCGGAGAAACAGAACAAAGAGGATGTGTATGAATTTGGAGAGAGATTTATTTTAAGGAATTGGCTTATGCAACTGTGAAGACTGGCAAGTTCAGAATCGTCAGGAGAAGCTGGCAGGTTGGAGACCCCAGGAAGAGCTGATGTTGCGGTCAAGTCTGAGGGCCATCTGCTGGAAGAATTCCTTCTTGCTCCTTCTTGCTCCTACTAGACTCTGTTCTAGTAAAGCTTTCAACTGATTGGGCGAGGCCCACCCTTGTCACAGAAGGCAGTCTGCTTTTTTAAAAAAAGTTTAGGGGTGCCTGGATGACTCTGTTGGTTGAGCATCTGACTCTTGGTTTGGGCTCAGGTCATGATCTTGGAATTGTGAGATGGAGAGATCCAGCGCCATACCGGGCTCCACACGCAACAGGAAGCCTGCTTGAGATTCTCTCCCTCTCCCTCTGCCCCTCCTCCTGCTCATGTGCACAAACGGGCTCTCTCTCCCTCTCTAAATAGATAAATAAAAAATATATTTTTTATTTATTTATTTATTTATTTATTTTTTTAAAGATTTTATTTATTTATTTGACAGAGAGAAATCACAAGTAGGCAGAGAGGCAGGCAGAGAGAGAGGAGGAAGCAGGCTCCCTGCTGAGCAGAAAGCCTGATGTGGGGCTTGAACCCAGGACCTGGGATCATGACCTGAGCCGAAGGCAGCGGCTTAACCCACTGAGCCACCCAGGCGCCCCTATTTTTATTTATTTATTTGACAGAGAGAGATCATAAGCAGGCAGAGAGGCAGGCAGTGGGGGGTGGGGGAAAGCAGGCTCCCTGCCGAACAGAGAGCCTGATGCAGGACTCGATCCCAGGACCCTGAGACCATGACCTGAGCTGAAGGCAGAGGCCTAACCCACTGAGCCACCCAGGCTCCCTAAAATATATATTTTTTAAAGTTCACCAATTTAAACATTAATCTCATCCAAAAGACACCCTTACAGGAACGTCTTAAATATTTGACCAAATATGAGGGTAGAGCCAAGTTGACACGTGACAGAAACCATCACACACCTTTTGGCCACTGTGGTTAGTGCTGCTGTGAGCATTCACGAACGAGCATTTGTCTGAGTCCTGTTTCCAGTTCTCTGGAGTATACAGCCAAGAGTGGAATTGTGGGGTCATGCGGTAGGCCCACGTTTAACTTTTTTTTTCTCCATGTTTAACTTTTTGAGGAAATTCTGAACTATTTTTCACAGCAGCTGAACTACTGTACGTTCCTTTCAGCCATGTACAAGGGCCTATCTATGATTTTTTAACTTCCAAAAATGGTATTATGCTACACAAATTCAGGGGCATTTTTGGTGTTTTGTTTTTGTTTTACACTTAACAATCTGTCTTGTACATCTTTCTGGGTCAATTCTTATAACTCAATCTCATTCTCTATGGATAGCAGAGGTGCTTAGAACAGGGCCCGGCCCAAGGGATTGTTATACAAATGAATTCTGTGGTTTTTTGGTTTTGTTTTTTTAAGTAAATACACAAGTTCAGGGCACCTGGATGGCTCAGTCGTTTAAGCATCTGCCTTTGGCTCCGGTCATGATCCCAGGGTCCTGGGATCAAGCCCTGCATTGGGCTCTCTGCTCAGCGAGGAGCCTGCTTCTCTGTCTGCCCCTCCCTCCACAGCTTGTGCTCTCTTTCTCACTCACTCACTCTCAAATAAATAAAATCTTTTTTTTTTTTTAAAGTAAGTACACCCAAAGAAGAAATAATCCAATCAAGAAATGGGCAGAGGACATGAACAGACATTTCTGCAAAGAAGACATTCAGATGGCCAACAAACACATGAAAAAGTGCTCCACATCACTCGGCATCAGGGAAATACAAATCAAAACCACAATGAGATACCACCTCACACCAGTCAGAATGGCTAAAATTAACAAGTCAGGAAACGACAGATGTTGGCGAGGATGTGGAAAAAGGGGAACCCTCCTGCACTGTTGGTGGGAATGCAAGCTGGTGCAGCCACTCTGGAGAACAGCATGGAGGTTTCTCAGAAAGTTGAAAATAGAGCTACCCTACAACCCAGCAATCGCACTACTGGGTATTTACCCCAAAGATACAAATGTAGTGATCCGAAGGGGCACGTGCACCCGAATGTTTATAGCAGCAATGTCGACAATAGCCAAATTATGGAAAGAGCCCAGATGTCCATTGACAGGTGAATGGATAAAGAAGATGTGGTATATATATATATATAATGCAACCATCAAAAATGAAATCTTGGGGGCGCCTGGGTGGCTCAGTGGGTTAAGCCGCTGCCTTCGGCTCAGGTCATGATCTCAGAGTCCTGGGATCGAGCCCCGCATCGGGCTCTCTGCTCAGCAGGGAGCCTGCTTCCTCCTCTCTCTCTGCCTGCCTCTCTGCCTGCTTGTGACCTCTCTGTCAAATAAATAAATAAAATCTTAAAAAAAAAAAAAATGAAATCTTGCCATTTGCAATGACATGGATGGAACTACAAGGTATTTTACTAAGTGAAATAAGTCAATCAGAGAAAGACAATTATCATGGGATCTCTCTTATTTGAGGAATTTGAGAAGCAAGACAGAGGATCATAGGGGAAGGGAGGGAAAAATGAAACAAGACAAAACCAGGGAGGGAGACAAACCATAAGAGACTTTAAATGGCTGGAAACAAACTGAGGGTTGCTGGAGTGGAGGGGGGTGGGAGGGGTGGGGTGGCTGGGTGATGGGCATTGGGGAGGGTACGTGCTATGGTGAACACTGTTAATTGCATAAGACTGATGATTCACAGAGCTGTACCCCTGAAACAAATAATACATTATATGTTAATTTTTAAAAAAGTAAGTTCACTGTACTTTATTGAATGAAGTCACCATAATTTATCTTACTCCCCACTAATAAAGTTGCTTCCAATTTTTTTTTACCTTTTATTATGGAAAATGCCTACAAACAGGGAGAACAGGCAATGAATGTCCATGTCCCCACAATCCAGCTATGACAATCAAAAACGCATAACCTCTCCTTTCTTATCTCTGCTCCCCTCCTATTGGACTCCTTCGAACCACATCCCAAATATCGTATCATTTTTCCCTCACATATTTCAGTATTTCTAAAAGATAAGGAGCTATTTGTTTAAACATAACCAAAATACTATTATCCTATTGACAATAATTTAGCGATCGTCCCTTAATGAGCCAATCAGTGTTCAGATTTCCCCAAGTGTCTCACACTTAATGGTTAGAATTGATCCAGGTTACAAACAGTTGGTTAATATGTCTCTTGAAGCTCTTGAATCTGTAGTTTCTCCCTCTCTCTTTAATTTCCTTTACACTTGGGGCTCCTGGCTGGCTCAGTCATTGGGCGTCTGCCTTCAGCTCAGGTCATGATCCCGGGGTTCTGGGATAGAGCCCTGCATTGGGCCTCCCCGCTCTGCTTCTCCCTCTCCCACTCCCCCTGCTTGTGTTCCCTCTCTCACTATCTCTCTCTCTGTCAAATGAATAAAATCTTTAAAAAAAAAAAAAAGAAAAGAAAAAATTTCTCTTACACTGTATACGTGGACAAAACCCGCTTTTTTTTTTTTAAAGATTTTATTTATTTATTTGACAGACAGAGATCACAGGTAGGCAGAGAGGCAGCCAGAGAGAGGAAGGGAAGCAGGCTCCCCGCTAAGCAGAGAGCCCGATACGGGGCTCGATCCCAGGACCCTGGGATCATGACCTGAGCTGAAGGCAGAGGTTTTAACCCACTGAGCCACCCAGCGCCCCTAAAACCCGCAATTTTTAAGACACAGCCTTCTCTGGGGCTATAGCCCAGCAGAGCAGCACACACGAAACATACGGTAATTCATTCAGTTCCTAAATTCGTTCAGTGATTCCTCCTCCCTTCCAGAGAGGACGTTTTGAAATAGTTGGGTAGAGAAAGGAATTCAAGGATGCAGACGTTGGCACTGGAAGGGTCAGTGGGTTGCCGTGGGTTGGGCAGTGGTGGGCTGTGGTTGTGGGTCATAAGGTCACCACAAAAGATAGGTCTATGTCCTTGCCCCTGAAAACCGTGAATATGGCTTGATTTGGAAAAAGGGTTTTGCAGGTGTAATTAAGTTAATGATCCTAAGATGAGATCATTTTGGATTACCTGGGCCCTAAATCCAGTGACAAGTGTCCTTCTAAGAGGCGCTCAGAGAAGGCCATGTGACCCTGGAGGCCGAGACAGGGGTGATGTGGTCACAGGCGTACGGACAGCCACCGGAAGCTGGAAGAAGCAAGATGCAAGGGCTTTTCCAGAAACTTGGTGGGAATATTGCCTAGCTGACACCTTCATTTCAGACTTCTAGTCTTCCCAAACGGGAGAGAATACATCTCTTGCTGTTTTAAGCTCCCCCAGCTGATGATCATTTGTTAGAGCAGCCGCAGGAAGCTAATTCAGTCACATCCTAAGGGCCCTAGCTGGGAAAGGCATTTTGGGAAAGCGGGACCCTTAGATTTCTGTGAAATAATGAGAAATATGTATATTGCTCTCTGCCCTTGGTTCCTGACCCAAAGCTCCTAAATCTCTTGGAATTTCCTGGAGCGTCTTTTGTTCTAATGAGGTGATTGGTGGTGAGCTCCTAGATGGAGGCTGGTCCCCACAAAGACCAAGCTATGATTAAAAGCTTGGAATTTTCTTTTTCTTTTTTTTTTTTAAGATTTTATTTATTTATTCGACAGAGAGAGAGATCACAAGTAGGCAGAGAGGCAGGCAGAGAGAGGGGGAAGCAGGCTCCCTGCTGAGCAGAGAGCCCGATGTGGGGCTCCATCCCAGGACACTGGGATCATGACCCGAGCCGAAGGCAGAGGCTTTAACCCTCTGAGCCACCCAGGCACCCCAAAAGCTTGGAATTTTCAACCCCATCCCCTTCACCCACCCATCCCCTGGAGAGGGGAAAAGGGCTGGAAATGGAGTTAATCTATCCTGTCTATACAATGAAGCCTCCATAAAAATCCCAGGGGAATGGGGTTTGAGGGCTTCTGGGCTGATGAACCTCCATGAACCGGGAGGGTGACACACCCCAACTCCATGAAGACAGATGCCCCTGCCCTTGGGACACTCCCAGACCTCACCCCATGTGCTTCTTTATGTGGCTGTTCTTCTTTTTCCTTTATCACATCCTTTATTATATCATAAACTGGTAAACAAGTGTTTCCCTGACTTCTCTTAGCTGCTTTAGCCTATGATCGAATCCAAAGAGAGGGGTCATGGGAACCTCAAGTCATAGCCAGGTCGGACAGAAATTGTGGGTAATCCAGGAACCTACAACTTGCGGTTGGCATCCGAAGTGGGGACAGTCCCATGAAGGGGAGTCTGTAACCTGCAGGGTCTATACTAACTCCAGTTAGTGTCCCAATGGAGCTGAACCGTGAGACACCCAGTTGAGGGCACAGAGCCCTGCTTGACGTGGGAGCAAAACCGCACACATCCCACATCAGAGGTGTGCAGAGCATGGCAGTAGCGGGGAGGGGGTAAGGGAGAGACATGCAGTGGGGAGGAGGTCTTCCCAACACCCCACTCCATGGATGGTTCCTCCTCCTGACACCTGCCAGGCGGCCCCCACTGGATTATCCACTTCCGGCCTCTGTCACATATAATGTGAGATGTTGTCTCAGAAAACACCGGGGGTGGGGTGTCTGGGTGGCTCAGTGGGTTAAGCCTCTGCCTTCGGTTTAGGTCATGATCCCAGGGTCCTGGGATCGAGCCCCACATCGGGCTCTCTGCTCCACAGGGAGTCTACTTCCTCCTCTCTCTCTGTCTGCCCCTCTGCCTACTACTTGTGATCTCTGTCAAATAAATAAATAAAATCTTAAAATAATAATAATAATAATGTGTGGTTAAGTGTATGGGTGCCGAAAAGAGGGCCTAACCCAGACTGGAGAGGGAGCTTCACAGAAGGCGTGGCCGTTGTAGGAAACGGGCTAGCCACAAACCACATATGGCTTTTAAACTTTAATTAAATATTGAAAATTCAGGTTCCACTAGCCCCCTTTCAAGGACTCAGTAGCTACATGTGTATTACAGAGCATTTCCATCATCGTAGAAAGTTCTATTGGCAGATGCTGGTCTAGGTTGAGGGTGACAAAAGGGGAGTTGTCCAGGATTGGGGGGGGACAAAGAATGTCCCCAGAAGTCCCTGTATATACAGAACAGCCTTCAGATACTGAACACAGTACAGCTGCTGTGGGAAAGGTCCAGGCCAGTTCGTGCTGTGCCTTGTCGGTCATCATGAGTGCCCTGCTAATGACAATGGGGTGGGGGGTGGGGGAAGCTGCTGGAGCTTTCAGCCAGGTGAGAAGAGTCATCAGGTGTGAGTTTGAGACAATGGGTCGGAGGAGGACCCATCAGGAGACAGTCCCATTCCTCTAGAATCCTGGACCAGCCAAAGTGGTAGCGACGTGGGTGAAGAGAGATTTAGGGCTTATGGGTGACAGACTGGGGATGTTGTTCATGAGGAAGAAGGGAGCCAAGCTTAGGGCTTGTGTTCTGTGGTTGGTGCTAACAGTTCCCTTCGTCTGGTGTAGAATCTGAGGAAGAGGATGAGAAACTGTTTTTTTTTTAGTGTTGGTACTTAAGTGAGTGGGCTTCAGTGATCCGGAGGCCCTCGTTCCTCAATAGTACCCACTCTGTGGCTCACCACAGACCACACTAGAGAGAACACGAGGGCTTTGAGCCTGGGGGATTCCTGGAGGCAACTGTGGGCAGCTCTGTGGCTCCAGAGTGGGCAGGAGAAGATGGGGTGACAAAAGCCTGTTGGTCCCCTTTCTCTCTTTTTCAACCATTCCTCTGATCCTTCACGCTGTCCCTCACTCCGGAATGGCTCCCCGCTCCCACTGAGGTCAAAGTGCCCCATAAAACAGCTCCACTCGGGGCGCCTGGGTGGCTCAGTGGGTTAAGCCGCTGCCTTCGGCTCAGGTCATGATCTCGGGGTCCTGGGATCGAGTCCCGCATCGGGCTCTCTGCTCAGCGGGGAGCCTGCTTCCCTCTCTCTCTCTCTCTGCCTGCCTCTCTGTCTACTTGTGATCTCTCTCTGTCATATAAATAAATAATAAAATCTTTAAAAAAATAAAAAAAATAAAATAAAAAAAAAACAGCTCCACTCAACATGGCCTGTTTGTTTGGGATGTCTGTTCCTTCTGTTTCTGCTCCCACAACTTTTTTTTAAAGATTTTATTTATTTATTTGACAGACATCACAAGCAGGCAGAGAGGCAGGCAGAGAGTGAGAGGGAAGCAGGCTCCCCGCTGAGCAGAGAGCCCAATGAGGGGCTCGATCCCAGGACCCTGAGATCATGACCTGAGCTGAATGAAGGCAGAGGCTTTAACCCACTGAGCCACCCAGGCGCCCCTGCTCCCACAAATTTTAACAGCTCTCCCCTCATTCACAAAGCTCGGGTGGACCAGTTCTATTTTTTTTTTCAAAACACATTTTATAGTAAAGTTGTAGCTACAAAGTCAAAATATATGTGTATATTACACTGGCTTATCCACAGTAATCTCACATACCATTTGTGTTGTGTCTACTACGTTTTGAAAAATACTACCTCAACCTGCTTATTCAATGTGCTTTTTAAAATTGTTATTTATGTAGCTGTCTTATTTTCCCTAGTAAACACCAAGCTCCAGACAGCGAATAATATCGTCCTCACTTGGAGGATCCTAAAACATCTAGCAAAAACATCTTCCAGATTTGCTGAATATGCATTCTTGAATCAGTAAAGCCTCAATCTGCATCAGGCACAGTGATCAGGAGCTGGGAGTAAAAATAAGATCAGTAATAAAATTTGGGTTTGAATTTTTTAAGACTATTTTATTTTTTAAAGATTTTATTTATTTATTTGACACAGAGAGAGAGAGAGAGTACAAACAGGGGGAACAGCAGAGAGAGAAGCAGGCTCCCTGCTGAGCAGAGAGCCCGATGCAGGACTCGATCCTGGGACCCTGAGATCATAACCTGAACCAAATGCAGATGCTTAACCCACTGAGCCACCCAGGCACCCCAGACTACTACTTCTTCTTCTTCTTCTCCTTCTTCCTTTTTTTTTTTTTAAATAGAGGTTTTAGGTTCACAGCACAATTGAGGGGAAGGTACAGAGAGTTCCCATATACTCCTTGCGCCATACACGCACAGCCTCCCCTATTACCAATAGCAGATTTTCAGGGAAATGGAAACCTTTCTTCCTTAAGCCTCTGCCTTCCAGGGAATTCTGCAGTCAAAGAGAAAGAGAAGGTGACTTGGCAAGAAGGTGGAAAAAGAAAGCACGTGTTAGTCATTTGAGAAGAGGGAAGCACTCGTGTTTACACGAATCTTGACAGTGTCTGCTCACACAGAATGAGGAATATGTTCCATTGGTTGAAAAATCCAGCCTGACCATATTAAGGAATTCACCAAGAACATAGTCTTTGTCTCCCAAGGGCTTCTTGGATTAATGGGGGAGCTAAATGGACATGTTCAATGGACACATTTATTTATATTAGAAGTTATAAGGCTGAAGGGTGAGGAGAAAAGGTAGCAGGATGACATTGGAAAGGCAGTGGGGGAACCATCTGTGAAGGACCTTGCCTATCAGTCTGAGGAATGTGACCTTCAGCCTAGAGCAGAGGTGGCAAACTTAAAATCCCACAGAGATCAGGTACAAAAATGAGTGAAGCCCAGCAGGTAACAGGGAGTGGTGGGGACTGGGGCAAAATGGAGAACGCTTACCCTGTCTCAGGGGAACAGCTACTCTCAGCTCCAGCTGATTGTTATTACGTGGGATTGTTGGCCCAGAACAGCTAGATCTTCCAGTTAAAAAAAAAAAAAAGAAAGTCTGGGAACCCAGGTTTTTATAGGTCAGTCCTAAGTTTTTAAAACATGTGGCCCAGGGGCACCTGGTTGGCTCAGTGCGTTAAAGCCTCTGCCTTCTGCTCAGGTCATGATCCCGGGGTCATGGGATCGAGCCCCGCGTCAGGCTCTCTGCTCGGCGGGGAGCCTGCTCCCCCCCCACCCCCCGCCCCGCTCTCTCTTCCTGCCTCTCTGCCTGCTTGTCATCTCTGTCTGTCAAATAAATAAATAAAATCTTTAAAAAAAAAAAAAAAACATGTGGCCCAAATCCAACCGGCATTAGAACGCAGAATGGCTTATAGGCCATATAGCAATCACTGCGATAGCTTACAAGGAGCGAATGGAGGGGTTTTGTTTTTTGTTTTTTGTTTTTTAAAGGATATGATCCCATCTGTGCTTTAACAAAATCACATGGTGATGTGGGAGAGGAATTAAAGGGAATAGATTAGAGGAAAGGAAACCAGCCGGGAAACTTTCTCAATAGTTTCCACAGGTGAGAGGTGGCAGCAGTCATGGTGGGGTGGGGGGAATGTCATTGGGCTGATCTGGAGTCCAGGATTCAGTGGGAAGACCTTTGCTATAATCAGCATCTGAAAAGGGGCTCCTGGGTACCTCAGTCCCTTAAGAATCTGCCTTCAGTTCAGGTCATCATCTCGAGGTCCTGGGATCCAGCCCTGCATTGGGCTCCTTTCTCAGTAGGGAGCCTGCTTCACCCTCTCCCTCTGCCACTCCCCCTGCTTGTGCTCTCTCTCTGTCAAATAAATAAATAAAATCTTAAAAAAAAAAAAAAATCGTGGGGCGCCTGGGTGGCTCAGCGGGTTGGGCCGCTGCCTTCGGCTCGGGTCATGATCTCAGGGTCCTGGGATCGAGCCCCGCATCGGCCTCTCTGCTCAGCAGAGAGCCTGCTTCCTCCTCTCTCTCTGCCTGCCTCTCTGCCTGCTTGTGATCTCTCTCTGTCAAATAAATAAATAAAATTTAAAAAAAAAAAAATTGTCATCAGGAAGAAGGAGTATATGCATTTTCTCAATGCATTTCCTGCCCCCGCACCCCTTTCCTAAGCTGGGATCTGAAAGGCCCAGGGCAGACAGATCACCTCTAAAGCCAGAGGAGAGGAAGTTTTAGCAAAGGCTCTGCTCTTGGGTGCAGTCTAATTTTACCCATGATTATTTTAGAGATAGACTCCTTGACTAACTGCCCAACCCTCACTCACACCACCAATGGGCTCTGCACGTAGTTAAAATTAAAAGCGTATCTATCATTTGGTATTTGGCTTTTTTGAACAGCCAGGGGGAAACTCAGAGCCAAATCCTCTTTTGCAAACAGCAGAGGAACTGGGTCCCTAAGAGGCAGTTGCTTGGAGGTAGACACGGGAGAGGTGGCTTCGGATCCATTGCATGGTCTTGCTGGTTGACCCAGGGAAGGACGCAAAAGACAGGAGGCATGAATGGAGGGCAGGAAAGCAGATGCATTTCACAGAATTTTTCTAACACCCAGTAAGTGCTATTTTCAGAGCTTTTTTTTTTTTTTCCCCCTCCACAGACCCTTCTGAGTTTTGAGTGCCGTATTTTTGGGTGTGGGCAGAGGAAATGGCCCTGAGGAGCTGTGGACGGAGCAGAGCCTCCCCCCTCGGGCACCGCCCAGGGGAGAGCCCCATGGGATGGGGAGAGGACGGGGCAGTCAGGCAAAAGGTTAGGGGAGGAAAGCAAAGGCAGAGGCCCAGAACGGCTCCAGGAAATGTTTGTATTTCTCCACCGGGAGGGAGGACAAACAAGCTTTTCTCGTGCCTTCTGGGCAGCTTTGCACGCTCCCCAGCACAGGAGTCTGCACAGCCGGAGTGGGGCTGGAAAGAAAAACCGTCCTGGGGCTGGACCCAGCGCCCGCTCTAGGGCATGCATCTCCCCAGACCCGCCGGCCGCTCCCCAGAAATGACCACTTGCCTGTCAAAGCCCGGCCGTGCTCCATGCTTCACCTGCAGGGGAGACAGGTAGCGTGGGACAGCCTGCCCAGAAGGGGCCTCCGGGAGTCTCTCATCTCCTGGCTGAAGTCCAAGGTCGCCTAGCGGTGGCTGCGTCCACCCACACGTGCAGTCGGGACCCGCGGAGGCCAGGGGTGAAGGAGTCAGAAAACCAGCGGCCAGGTGAGTGGGTGGCATTCAGGGAGCATCTGTGTCTTTGCGGGGGGAGGCTCCCGGGGCCACCCGGCCCGTCCTCTGTCCACCATGGACAACGGCTCGTGCTGCCTCATCGAGGGGAACCCCATCTCTCAGGTGATGCCGCCGCTGCTGATCCTGGCCTTCGTGCTTGGCGCGCTGGGCAACGGTGTCGCCCTGTGTGGTTTCTGCTTTTACATGAAGACCTGGAAGCCGAGCACCATTTACCTTTTCAACTTGGCCGTGGCCGACTTCCTTCTCATGATCTGCCTGCCCTTCAGGACGGACTACTACTGGAGACACAGGCAGTGGGCCTTCGAGGACATCCCGTGTCGGGTGGCCCTCTTCATGCTGGCCATGAACAGGGCGGGGAGCATCCTCTTCCTCACGGTGGTGGCCGTGGACAGGTACTTCAAAGTGGTCCACCCCCACCACGCGGTGAACGCCATCTCCAACCGGACCGCAGCTGGCATCGTCTGTGCCCTTTGGGCCATGGTCATCCTGGGGACTGTCTATCTTTTGATGGAGAACCATCTGTGCGTGGATGAGAAGACCATATCCTGTGAGAGCTTCATCATGGAGTCGGCCAACGGCTGGCACGACATCATGTTCCAGCTGGAGTTTTTCCTGCCCCTCGCCATCATCCTCTTCTGCTCCTTCAAGATCGTTTGGAGCCTGAGGCAGAGGCGGCGGCTGGCCAGGCAGACCCGGATGAAGAAGGCCACCCGGTTCATCATGGTGGTGGCCGTGGTGTTCGTCACGTGTTACCTGCCCAGCGTGTCGGCCAGACTCTACTTCCTCTGGACGGTGCCCTCGAGCGCCTGCGACCCCTCTGTCCACGTAGCCCTCCACGTCACCCTCAGCTTCACCTACATGAACAGCATGCTGGACCCCTTGGTGTATTATTTTTCGAGTCCCTCGTTCCCCAAGTTCTACACCAAGCTCAAAATCCGCAGCTTGAGACCCAAGAGGCCAGGACGCTCCGAGACCCAGAGCCCGGAAGAGATGCCAATTTCAAGCCTCTGTCGCAAGAGTTGTGTCAGCGTGGCCAACAGCGTCCAGAGCCAATCCAACGGGCAGTAAGATCTCCAAATGTGCGGGATGACCCTGAAACAGGCAGACAGACAAAACCAGGGAGGACAGACCGATGACCTAGAAAGAGTTTGTGCTAAGGGGCTGAGAGGCTTTTGAAAATACCGCCCGCCCTTAGCTGTATCCTCTCGCTCTGTCTGGAAACGGAATGCAGGTTACTATGCCTTTTTGGAAGGTTCCAACTGAGGAGTGAGTCAGTTGCCTTTCTATGACCCGACTGCAATGACGGGACAAGATGGGCATGAAATGGGGCATGTGTGTATCGGGTGGGGCGATGGGAAAAGCTCGGCTCCTGTGTGGTTTGAAACGGCTGAGTAAAAGGCGTCAGCATGGAAACAGTCATGTTCTCTCTCTAGGGGAGTCGGGGAACTTAATGACTTAGCGGTATTTCCTAACCTCTGACCTTACGTCGTTACTCGTTTTAGAAAGCAGACACCAGAGTAAGTCAGTATTTCAGGCTGAGTGAGGCTCATTAGAGGGGATGTCTTGACCCTGGTGACTGTCATCCTCACAGGGCCCCTGGGTAGAGTTCTGATTTCTGGGTAGCCCGGGAAGATCTGCTCTGACCTTCTCAGAGCTCCACATTTTTCTGCAAGTCTTTGGATTTCAAAGAAGGTCCTGGGGGCTGTGTTTACCTGCCCTCATTTTTCCGGTGGGGGGGGATGGGTAGCTGAGTGCTTGGAAAAAGTCCCGCTGGCCTTTGGGAAGTGCTGAGTTCGGTGTGATTGTTTTGGCCACTTGTTACAGGACTGTGAGTTGAGATTACTTATTCATTCATTCTCCAAGTGTCTGCTGAACGCATATTCTGTGCTGAGCACCTGCTAGTATCCCTTTTACCTGGGGGGGGTCCTTAGTCAATTCCTGTGTGACCGTGACCGCTAAGTTTTCGGGGGGAGGGCAGACAGTTTAACCCTCTCACCCTCTCACCCTCTCGGTGAATATAGTTTCTAGACCATGTTCGTGGCAAACATCAGTGTATTCCTCTTGATGATTCTATGGACTGAAAAGCTGCCTCTACCCTGTATTATGGGGAGGGCGTCCAAACCAATCCTTGCTTTGTTCTCAAGCCACAAGAGTGCTGAAAATCGCTCTTGGCTCTTTGGTTTACATTTCTCCGATTTCCAGAGTACTCTCTGCAGCAGATGACCTTCCCAGCTTTTAGTTCTCTGGGCCTCGAAACACTCCTTTCGGCTGTCTTTTTAATTGTTTTGCAGAGGAACCTCACAGCCCAGCGAGGAAAAGTATGGGCTCTGGAAAGTCCGACAAAGCTAACTTTGAATCCCAGCTCGACCGCTGACTAGGTGTGTGATCTGGGGGAAGGTTTTATTTCAACACTCAGCTTCCATTTCCTCATATGTGAAACAGAAGGAACAAGAGTGCGGATTTCAAGAGATTGGTGGGCAGATTCCAGGAACGTGAGCTCCCGAAGTGTAGGGGTTCTGTTCACTGTTCCGTCCTCCCCAGGGCCTAGAAGTATGCCCGCGCATAGTAGGTGCTCCATAAATATCTGAATGAATAATCATGAGTAGGTAGAGCATGAAGCTTTGTGCCTGGCAGGAGAGAATGTGATGACTTCTGACATCCACGCAGTTTGGATACAAAGTTGCTGAGGCATAAAGCCCGTTTCCCTTGGGGTTCAGAGTCCCCGATTAGTTGCTCTGTCATCATTACCTGAATTGCCCCGCTCCCCAGCTGCCTGGGGAGGAGGGAAAGCAGGATTCTTACACGCTCATATTCTTATATGCTTATATTCATATATGCTCCTGAAAGAAATCTGTGGAAGCCCACGCTTCTGCTTTGGCTCCTATCCCTGCTCATGATTCTTTCCCGGACGGCTCCTCCTTTTTCGCTTCATGTGAATAAAACCAGTTTCCAAAACAAGGCCTTGTTCTTGCTGTCTGTGATTCCTAAGACTTTACCCTTCCAGGAAAAAAGTATAAAAAAATCCAGAAGCTCAGGGCAGGCAGAGGTTCTCATGAAAAAAAACAGCAAGAACAAACAAAAAAGGGGGAAAAAAAAAGAAAAACCCAAACACAGCTTAGGCTCTGCTTTCGCCTCCCTTTTTAAATTCACAGAATGTGATGAAAGAAAATCTTGTCAAGGGTTCTTCAGAAACTGTAAGGACGAGGATTACAGTTTCGTTTGAGTCCTTACAGTTTCGTCCTTACAGTTTCGTTTGAGTCAACACAGGACTCTTTTGGGCTCATCCATGAAGCTGGGGCCCTAAATTTTATCTATGCATTTACACACACACACACACAAACACATATGGGTTGAGATGGAGTAGAACAGATGGGCTCCCATAGGGACCTAAATATTCACCTTCCAGTGATGACACGGTAGGAGCGGGAAGAGGTTAATATTTTATCCCTTGAAAAAGATTCATTCATGTATTCATTCTGTCTTTCAAGGAACATATAATGGGCACCTGCTCTGTGCCAGGCATAGTAGAAACACAAATGGAAAACACGGCCCCTGATTGTGGTTTCTATTGTAGAAATCAAGGGAAAAATCCAATCACCCTTCAGAGTAGCCAAATGAAAGTAGTAAGCCTAGATGCTGGCTTCACCCTGACCTTGGGGGGTTGGGGAGGGCTTCTCAGAGGAAGTGACTCCTGAACTTACCCCTGAAAACCTTCAGGCAATCAGATGACTCAGTGGGGAAGGGTATCCCAGCGAGAGAGGGTGTGGTGAGAAAGGTCACTTGGGAGCTGCTGGAAGGTTAATAGGAAAAGAATGAAAAGTCCTGTTCACAAATCTTTTTTTTTTTTTTTTTTAAGAGAGGGATTGAGGGAGGGGCCGTGGGAGAGGGAGAGAGAAATTCAAGGAGACTTCCTGCTGAGTGTGAAGCCCCACGTGGGGCTCCATCTCACAACCTGAGATCACAACCTGAGCTGAAACCAACCCAGCCACCCAGGTGCCCCTCACACCTTTTCTTGCTGGAAGATTCATGACTAGCCTTTCAGATTCGTTGCTTTTCAAAAAAGAGTGAAATTTCTTTAATTATCAAAGGCAGATTATGTTTTTGACCAGAATTAAAAGAATATACAGGGGCACCTGGGTGGCTCAGTGGGTTAAAGCTTCTGCCTTCGGCTCAGGTCATGATCCCAGGCTCCTAGGATGGAGCCCCACATTGGGATCTCTGCTCAGCAGGGAGCCTGCTTCCCTCCACCTCAGCCTGTCTCTCTGCCTACTTGTGATCTCTCCCTCTCTGTCAAATAAATAAATAAAATCTTTTTTTTTTTTTAAGATTTTATTTATTTATTTGACAGAGAGAGATCACAAGTAGAGAGAGAGGCAGGCGGAGAGAGAGGAGGGAGCAGGCTCCCTGCTGAGCAGAGAGCCCGATGCGGGACTCGATCCCAGGACCCTGAGATCATGACCTGAGCCGAAGGCAGCGGCTTAACCCACTGAGCCACCCAGGTGCCCAAATAAAATCTTTTTTATAAAAAAAGAATGTGCAGGGGCACCTGGGTGGCTCAGTGGGTTAAGCCGCTGCCTTCGGCTCAGGTCATGATCTCAGGGTCCTGGGATCGAGCCCCGCATCGGGCTCTCTGCTCAGCGGTGAGCCTGCTTCCCTCTCTCTCTGCCTGCCTCTCTGCCTACTTGTGATCTCTCTCTCTCTCTCTCTGTCAAATGAATAAAAACTTTAAAAAAAATGTGCAAATACATAAAGAAGTTAAGTCTTCCTTCCATTCCCCTTAATCTCATTGGCTAGAGCTGAAGACACTTGGAACAAATGATAGATCTCTTTGGGGGTATACCCACGCTTGCACAGAGATGACGAATCTCATTTTGTTCTGCTGAAGCTGGATACATAGAGAGACAGTTTTGCAAAGTATTTTCATCATGAATAGCTTCCTACAGCAGAACAGAGATCAAACTCATGGTTTTTAACTTTATTTCATTGTAATAAACAAACCACATATGGTTTACTTAACCAATGGCTATTTATTTATTCATTCATTCATTTATTTAAAGGTTTATTTATTTATTTGAGAGAGGGAGAGAGAGAGAGTGCAGGGGGAGGGCAGAAGGAGAGGAAGAGAGAGAAGCCTAAGTTGGCTTCCTGCTGAGCATGGAGCCTGACTCAGGGCTGGATCCAGGACCCTGAGATCACCACCTGGGCAGAAACCAAGAGTCAGAAGCACAACTGACAGAGCTGGGCTGAGAGCATAGACCCTGGAGACTGAACATCTGGGTTCAAATCCTATCTCCTTTACTTACTAGCTGTGTGGCCTCAGGCAAGTTACTCAACCTCTCAATGCTTTACTTTCCTTGTCTATAAAATGGGGACAAGAATAGTACCTGCCCATAGGGTTGTCAGTACTAAATGAATTCAGATAAATAAAGCACCTAGAATAGTCTGGACTGAGCCCAGAGTCCCCTCCCTGGTCAACTGGGAGCCTGTTTCTCCCTCTCCCTGCTACCCCCTGCCCACTCTCACTCTCTATCTCTCTCAAATAAATAAATACATAAATAAATAATTTTTAAAAGATTTTATTGATTTATTTGACAGACAGAGATCACAAGTAGGCAGAGAGGCAGGCAGAGAGAGAGAGAGGGAAGCAGGTTCCCTGCTGAGCAGAGAGCCCCATGTGGGGCTCGATCCCAAGATCCTGGGATCATGACCTGAGCCGAAGGCAGAGGCTTTAACCCACTGAGCCACCCAGGCACCCCAATAAATAAAAAAAATTTTTAAAGATTTTATTTATTTATTTGAGAGAAAGAGAGTGCTCAAGCATGCACAGGACTTGCGGGGGAGGGGCTATGGGAGAGGGAGAAGCAGGCTCCCTGCTGAGCAGGGGCTAGCAGGAGGAGACTCTGGGCTCTATGACTCTTTTTAACGCACAGAATGTACTGAAAGTGAGGTTTCCCAGCCCAGGCAGTAAGAAGTTTTGCCTGTCTGGGAAACCTCGTGAGAAGTCCAGTGCACCCTGTAGAAAGAACACTCCAGGAGGCCACATCGGCAGATACAAGACTACAGGGAATGGAGGGAAGGCCAGGTGTCCCAGTGTCCAGCTGCCCCCAGACAAGAGCTGGCCAGCTGAGCCCAGTCAACTCATAGGATCAGGAAAGATAATAAAACCGTGGTTGTTTTAAGCCACTGAATTTTGTGGTGGTTTGTCACACGGCAATGGATAACGAAAACAGAAATCCCAGCTAAGTCCAAACATGAAGAGTCGATTACTTAACCTCAACCTTGGTTTTCTAATCTGTAAAATGGAGAGAATGGTGAGGATAATCACAGAATATCACTCACAGGGTTTTCGTGAGGATTAAACGAGATCATGTATGCAAATCTCTTAGCACAATACCTGGCACAAAGCAGACAGTTGATAAATGATAGCATTTTTTTGTTAAGATTTTATTTTTAAGTCATCTCTACACCCAGCGTGGGGCTCAAACTCACAACCTGGAGATCAAGAGTCTCAGGTTCCACCAACTGAGCCAGCCAGGGGCACCTCACTATTATCATTTTTTTAAAAAGATTTTATTTATTTATTTGACAGAGATCACAAGTAGGCAGAGAGGCAGGCAGAGACAGAGGGGGAAGCAGGCTCCCCGCTGAGCAGAGAGCCCAACCCCAGGACCCCGGGATCATGACCTGAGCCGAAGGCAGAGGCTTATCCCACTGAGCCACCCAGGCACCCACTATTATCATTTTTAATTTTAAAAATTTTTTGTTCAGTCCAGTTCAGTGGCACACATCCAAGCTGTGATAAGACAATGAGGCATGAAGATTCAAGTTAATGGTCAAAGTCATAAATTCTAAGTGGACTTTCCACAAAACCCAGTGGGATCACTCACCGTCTTAGCTGTTGAAGTGATTCATTATAAGTTTCTGTACAACTCATGCGCCAGTAAGAAAAAAATATAAATACATACAAGAAGGACACAAACAAGACCAAACCTGCCCACGGCACAGCAGGAAGACCGGAAATTCCACAATAGGCACCAGAATTCGGGGAGGATGGAATTTATATTCAGTCTGAGTGGTGGTGAACTTTTGGATAGAATCATAGAATGAGCTGGAAGGTTATCTTATCCCTCAATTTATTTATTTATCTTTTCACAGATTCTGTTTTCTTTATTTGAGAGAGAGACAGAACACGAGCAGGGGGGAAGGGGCAGAGGGAGAGGGAGAAGCAGGCTCCCCACTGAGCAGGGAACAGGATGTGGGGCTCGACCCCAGGACCTTGAGATCGTCACCTGAGCCGAAGGCAAGTGCTTAACCGACTAAGCCACCCAGCCACGATCCGTAATTCCTCAATTTATACATGAAGAAGGTCAGGGGCTAAGAGGGTTCACAGTAGTTGATGACAGCCCGAGACCAAGCGTCCAGGCCTCCAGTTTTTCTCTTAACAATATTTGTGTTCTCTCCTAATTTTACCCATGACTGTTGTTCCTATTTTAATTTTTATTTTTTTTTTAAGTAGGCTCCATGCCCAATGTGGGGCTTGAACTCATGTCCCTGAGATCAAAGAAACAGAAGCTCTACCAACTGAGCTAGCCAGGTGTCCCAACAACTTGTTTCAAACGCATACACACCAATATCCTAAAACTGTAAAACTTAGAAAGGAAGGGTACCTTGCACATTCCAGCTCCCAGAAATAAATATTGTTAATAGTCGGTTTTTCTGACTCTTAGTTAATAAAGTTAATAAAGGTCCTTAGGTATGCATATCACTGACAAATCTACATTTGTCCAAGAGGGAAACAGGACATTCACAGGCAGCAAGGACGGGAAACAAATACCAGCCATTTCACCAGAGCCTTAATACGCCCACATAAAATGACCTCAATCCAGTGCAGCCTTACGAACGAGACAATCATATATTAAGAGTCTATGCAGTTTCATGGTTAGGGACCCGGGCTTTGAAGCCTGGGTCAGATTCAAACCCAAAGCTCGCTCTTATTGGCTAGGGTGGCCCTAAATCTCACCAACCTTTCTGAGCTTCGCTTCCCGAATCTTTTTTTTTTTTTTTAAGATTTTATTTATTTATTTGACAGACAGGAGATCACAAGTAGGCAGAGAGGCAGGCAGAGAGAGAGGAGGAAGCAGGCTCCCTGCCGAGCAGAGAGCCCGACGTGGGGCTCGATCCCAGGACTCTGGGATCATGACCCGAGCCCAAGGCAGAGGATTTAACCCACTGAGCCACCCAGGCACCCCTCGCTTCCCGAATCTTAAAATCAGAATCAGTAATGAGCCCTACTTTGTGGGTTGCAGTCAGGGTAAAACACGATCGTGTATTTAAAGCATTTGCACACAGAATGCCTGGGTGGCTCTGTTGGTTCTGAACCATCTGCCTTTGGCTCAGATCATGATCTCAGGGTCCTGGGATCGAGCCCCGTGTTGGGCTCCCTGCTCTTCTCCCCCTGCCTGCCACTCCCCCTGCTTGTGCTCTCTCTCTGGCAAATAAATAAAGTCTTTAAAATAAAGTAAAGCATTTATGCATGGGGTCTGTAATCCTGGAAGCTCTCTATAACTATGCGTCAATATCACCTTAACCTTTTTTTTTAATTGAGGAATAATTGACATACAACATTATATTGGTATCTGGTACAACATAAAGTTTTGATATTTGTGTGTAATGCAAAATGATCACTGTAATGAATCTAGTTCGCTCTGTCATTGTACATAGTTACAGAATTCTTTTTCTTGTGCTGAGACGTTTAAGATTTACTCTCTTTGCAACTTTGAAATGTGCAATACAGTATTATTAGCTATAGTCACCATGGTGTACATTACGTGCCCAGGACTTATTTATTTTATAACTGGAGGTTTGTACCTTTGGACTCCCTTTGCCCATTTTGCCCACCCCCCACCCTCTGCCTCTAGCAACCACCAATCTAGCAACCACCAAGTATCTATGAGTTTTTTCTTATGATTCCATATATAAGAGAGATCATCAGGCATTTACCCTTTTCTGTCTGACTTATTTCCCTTAGCATAATACTCTCATAGTCCATCTATGTTGTCACTAATGATGAGATTGCATTCTTTTTTATGGTTCAATAATTTCATTCTTTTTTATAATTCAATAATATTCCATATATATGTATATATATACCTTTTTTTATACGTTCATCTGCCTATGGACGCATAGGTTTTTTCCATATCTTAGCTATTGTGAATAATGCTGCAAGGATGGGGTGCCTGAGTGGTTCAGTGTGTTAAGCCTCTGCCTTCAGCTCAGGTCATGATCTCAGAGTCCTGGGATCGAGCCCCACATCAGGCTCTCTGCTCAGCAGGGAGCCTGCTACCCACCCCGCTTCTGCCTGCCTCTCTCCCTGCTTGTGATCTCTCTGTCAAATAAATAAAATCTTAAAGAAAAATAATGTTGCAAGGAACATGGGCATGCAGATATCTTTCCAAGTTAGTGTTTTCGTTTTCTTCAGATAAACACCCAAAAGTGGGATTGCTGGATGGTATGGTATTTCTTTTTTTAATTTTTTGAGAAACCTCCATATTGTTTCACATAGCAGCTGCACAAATTTCCATTCCCACCAACAGTGCAAGAGTGTTCTCTTTTCTCCACATCCTTGCCACCACCTTTTATCTCTTGTCTTCTGGATAATAGCCATTCTAACAGATGTGAGGTGGTATTTCATCCTGGTATGGATTTACAGTTCCCTGATGATTAGTGAGGTTGAGCATTTTTCATGTACCTGTTTGTCACCCATACGTTTTATTTAGAAAAATGTCTATTCAGATTCTCTGTCCATTTTTAATCAAACTATTTTGCTATTAACTTCTATGATTTCTTTATATATTTTGGAAATTAACCCCTTGTTAGGTATATAATGTGCAAATATTTTCTCCCATTCAGTGCGTTGCTTTTTCTTTTTACTAATGGTTTCCATTGCTGTGCAAAAGCTTTTCAGTTTGACATAGTCGCACTTGTTCTTTTTTGTCTTTGCCTTTGGTGTCAAATCCAAAAAATCATTACCAAGGTCAAGGTCAAGGAGCTTAATGCCTATGTATTCTTCTAGGAGTTTCATGGTTTCAGGTCACACGTTCAAGTCTTTAATCTATTTTAAGTTAAATTTTTAAAAAGATTTATTTTATTTTTTTTTTAAAGATTTATTTATTTTAAAGAGAGAGAGTGCTTGCCTGCAGGTACATGTACACATGAGTGAGGGGAGGAGCACAAGAAGAGAATTCAAGCAGACTCCCCTCTGAGTAGGGACACTGACGCAGGGCTGAATCCCACAACCCATAAGATCATGGCCTGCGCAGAAACCAAGAGTCGAACACCTAACCAACTGAACCACCCAGGTGCCCCTTTTTAAAGTTAATTTTTGTGTACAGAAGGAAGGAGGGAGGGAAAAAAGTTAATTTTCGTGTATAATGTAAGACAGTGGCCCAGCTTCATTCTTTTGCATGTGGCTGCCCAGTTTTCCCAACATCATCTATTTGAAGAGGTTGTCCCTTCCCCAGTATATATCTTGGTTCTCTTGTCATAAATTAATTGACCGTATTTGCATGGGCTTATTTCTGGGCTCTCTGTTCTATTCCATTGATCTATGTGTCTGTTTTTATGCCAGCACCATACTGTTTTGATTACTATATCTTTGGGATACAGTTTGAAATCAGGAGCGCGACAACTTCAGCTTTGTTCTTCTTTTCCAAGATTGCTTTGGCTACTCGGGGTCTTTTGTGGTCCTGTACACAGAATTATTTTATTTCTGGTGAATTATTTGTCCTATTCTACAAAAAATGTTACTGGAATTTTTGTTTGTTCTATTTCTACAAAACATAAATTATTGCTCTATTTCTATAGAAAATGCTATTGCAATTTTGATAGACATCACATTGAATCTGTAGGTTTCTTTGGGTAGTATAGACATTTTAATAATATTTGTTCTTCCAAGCCATTAGCATGGAATGTATCTTTCCATTTCTTTTGGTCTTCTTCAATGTCTTTCATCAATATCTTATGGTTTTCAGTGTACAGGTGTCTCACCTCCTTGGTTAAATTAATTCCTGTATATCATACTCTTTTTTTTAAGATTTTATTTACCTATTTGGCAGAGAGAGAGAGAGAGAGTGAGCAAGAGTGCACAAGCAGGTGGAGCAGTAGCAGAGGGAGAGGGAGAAGCAGGCTCCCCACTGAGCAGGGAGCCCGACGCGGGGCTCAATCCTAGGACCCCGGGATTACAACGTGAGCCCAAGGCAGACGCTTAACCGGCTAAGCCAGGCAGGTGCCCTACATTTCCTATTTTTAACTCAAAGTGGAAGCAACACATTTTAGAACCTCTTGCTCAGCAAGGATCATAGCCAAAATACTAAAAGGTAGAAATGTTCTATAGGGTTACACCCAATCATACTAAAAAGCAAAGAAATGATGTGTGAAATGGTGATCGGCTGTGAGGCAGAGTTCAAAGTCCCCAAAGCTCTTATCCCTCTAAGTTTAATTTTCTGAAAACAGAGGATTTTAAAATATTGTGTATATACACTTAGTGGGGTGAGGCAGGGGGCTGGGAACAGACGGCTACAGAAACTCTCTGTACTTTCTGCTCAATTTTGCCGTGAATCTAAAGCTCTAGAAAAATAATGCATATTGATTTTTAAAAATATTTTATTTATTTATTTGATAGACAGAGATTACAAGTTGTCAGAGAGGCAGGCAGGGAAAGAGGAAGAAGCAGGCTCCTCGGGGAGCAGAGGGCCTGATGCGGGGCTCGATCCCAGGACCCTGAGATCATGACCTGAGCCCAAGGCAGAGGCTTTAACCCACTGAGCCACCCAGGTGCCCCAATGCATATTGATTTTTTAAAAATCACATACTTCAGGGGTACCTGGGAGGTGCAGTCAGTGGGGGTCTGACTCTTGGTTTCAGCTTGGGCTGAGACCTCAGGGTCATGAGATCGGGCCCCACTTTGGGCTCTGTGCTTAGTACAGAGTTTGCTTGAGATTCTCTCTCTCTCTGCCTCTGCCCCTTCCACTTGTGCGCTCTCTCTCTCTCTCTCTCTGAAATAAATAAATAAATATTAAAAAAAAAAAAAGATTGCATACTTCAAAATAAATTGCTTACTTGAGCACAGAAGCCTATCAAATTCTGACACCAACAAACGAAAACCCCAGTTTATTGTAACATACCGCTGGCAATCCAAACTGGGTTCAAGTTTTCAAACATCTTATGAAATTGTATGCTATTCTCTTCTCCTTTCTCCTAACTACAGCTTAGCTGCAAAATTCTGGTGTAGAAAAGCAATCCGGGTCTCTACAGAGACTATGGCAGGGAAGCCTCAAATGCGACCCGTCTGTCCTCATAAAATGTCTTCTTGGTGTTTCGGAAGAAATCATGTACCTCCTACTGTTTCTTAAGTTATATGCATGTAATACTTCACAGTTGTTCTTAACGTTTCTAGAAAACCACGCTGTTTAGCAGGGGATGTTATTATTGCTTCTGTTGTTTTGTTCATGTTATAAGCCAGCCACCCAACAGTGAGTTAATTCTTACATGCTAAGTGCTCGGGATGCCAGCACCCAGCCTTCCAGAGGGAAGCCGTCTGCATTGCCGTAATTCACACATGACAGTCGGCTTGCCGAAACTTATCCTTTACATTTAGGAACCTTTGTGGGTTCCTGTCTTCCCCAGGGGATTTTTATTAGTTGTTTATGCAAACAGCAGATTGCATAAGAGCCTTGCTGGCTTCTTTTTTTTTTTTTTTTCTAAGGGATTTCGTAGTTTCCTTGTAAGCAGTCAGTCACCAATTTCATCACCCCGACGTGACATAAAGGCGGGAGCTGAACCTCGGCTTCGCCACTCAGACACATACCTCTTTCCTGGAGCACTCGCTAGGACCGACTCGTTCCACTCATGAACCTGCCCCAGCAGCAGGATCATTTTCTGGAAATAAACAAGAAGAACTGCTGCGTGTTCCGGGATGACTTCATCGCCAACGTGCTGCCACCGGTGCTGGGGCTGGAGTTTGTGTTCGGACTCCTGGGCAATGGCCTTGCGCTGTGGATTTTCTGCTTTCACCTCAAGTCCTGGAAATCCAGCCGGATTTTTCTGTTCAACTTGGCCGTGGCTGACTTTCTCTTGATCATCTGTCTGCCATTCCTGACGGACAACTACGTGCGGAAATGGGACTGGAGGTTCGGGGACGTCCCTTGCCGGCTGATGCTGTTCATGCTGGCCATGAACCGCCAAGGCAGCATCATCTTCCTCACGGTGGTGGCCGTGGACAGGTACTTCCGGGTGGTTCACCCTCACCACGCTCTCAACAAGATCTCGAATCGGACGGCGGCCATCATCTCCTGCCTCTTGTGGGGTGTCACCATCGGGCTGACGGGTCACCTCCTGTACAAGAAGATGCTGATCAGGAACCGAGATGCCAATCTGTGCAGCAGCTTCAGCATCTGCCATACCTTCCGGTGGCACGATGCCATGTTCCTCCTGGAGTTCGTCCTGCCCCTGGCCATCATCCTGTTCTGCTCGGCCAGAATCATCTGGAGTCTGCGCCAGCGGCAGATGGACAGACACGCCAAGATCAAGAGGGCCATCAACTTCATCATGGTGGTGGCCATCGTCTTCATCATCTGTTTTCTGCCCAGCGTGGCCGTGCGCATCCGCATCTTCTGGCTCTTGCACACCATGGGCACGAGGAACTGTGACATCTATCGCTCGGTGGACCTGGCATTTTTCCTCACCCTGAGCTTCACCTACATGAACAGCATGCTGGACCCTTTGGTGTACTACTTCTCCAGCCCGTCTTTCCCCAACTTCTTCTCCACCCTGATCAACCGCTACCTGCGGAAAAAGGCGCCCCAAGAAGCAGATAATATCCAGAGCACAAGCATGGAGCTCACTGCAGATCTGAGCACCGCCAGGAGCATGCAGACAATTTAGTGGCCCACATCGGTGAGCCATGGAACCCGTCTTATCTGCCCCCAGCTTCTCGCTAAATCACCGAGCCAAGAAGGGAGATTGTCACCAAGAACCAAGGTCTCTGGGGATAGAGTCTGGCTGGGTGCACAAAGACCATTGTGAGATGGGGCCTGTGGTTTCCTGGGACTTCCAGATTCAGAGAATCGGATTTAGAGAAGAGGTGTGGCAGAGTGGGCTGCCTGGTCGCGGAGCGTCCCCAGAGG
Source organism: Lutra lutra (assembly GCF_902655055.1). NCBI lineage: Eukaryota > Metazoa > Chordata > Mammalia > Carnivora > Mustelidae > Lutra > Lutra lutra. Next base: position 84,183,269 of record NC_062289.1, read on the forward strand.
ACTCTTGGGGGTGGGGGGAACAGAGAGTAAAGCTCCTGTAACTTCTTCCCAACCTCTCTGACACTCACACAGCAGAACTGTCCACACTTGTGCCGAGCAGAGCTGGAGGCAGAGAGACGCCCACGAGCACCTGTGATTCACTGGCCTTTCCCCCACCTGCCTGAGGTGGTTCTCAGCTCCCGGGGCGGATTCCCAGTCTGTTGGTGGGCTCTAGCTGGGATAAGGAAAGCTTAAGTGGTTGGAAGGGCGTTATGGCCCCTCGGGGGAGGCCAGGAATCATTCAACAAGCCAGTAGGTCACCTACATTCCATGGGACCAACACATCTTTCGGCCAAGCTTTAGCAGAAAAGCAGTGGGTAGGGAGAGGCGCAAGCTTTGGTTAATATTGGAGTTTCCGGTAGCGTAAGAGAGGGATTAGTCAGGGTGCACTGAGCGGAACAGTCTCACTTAGAGAAAGGAACGACATCTGGGCAGCAACTTGCGGCTAATCCGTTCCTCTCCTGTTGACACTAATTGGAAGTCTGAGCGGTTAGAGGCTTCAGAGAAGACCGCTGCTCCCCGCTTCCGTTTGGTTTTATCATTAAAAGGGAAATGCTGCCCAGTGGCTAGAGGGAGACGGTTCCTCCTGGTTTGTTTGCTTGTGTTTCTGTCCTTATAAGAAATCTACCACTTCAATAAATTTTGATATAAGACACACAGTCTGGTGTTGCATGTGTCTGGGTGATGGGTCAGAGAAAGGGACTTCTTACTTAAGTGGAGACCTTTATGGGCTGTTAACTGTGTCCTGATAGAAAATACCAAACACTGTCGAGGAAGGAAAAGAGGCAGACTGAGCTGCATCAACAGACAGTTAAGTAAAAATTATACATGCGTTAGGACGAGGATGAGGAAGGGCTGGGAATAAGCATGAATAATTTAATTTGGAAGGGGGGCGCAAATGGGGCTTCAGGGGTCTGGTACGTTCTATTTAGAGTCTGGTGAATATTGCTATGACTATTAGTGTATTAAAAAAGGAATCAGGACAGACCGGGGTGTTTGCATAGGACGGAGGGAGAAGAAAAAATTTCCTATGGAAGAGTTTCAGTTCCCAGTTCTGGGATGGAAAGGAGATGTACTGGTTTGAGCCTGCGATCAGTCCAAGTTTCTGTTACGCTTTCATCCCTAGCCTGTCACTCCTTGATTCCTTAGCAAGACGAGACTTGCTTTGCCATCCTGACTCAGACACAGATAAGAAAGGTAAATACTCCAAGACTCCAAGCCATAGCTCGAATGGTAGTAACTGAGGAACCACAGACAGACCTTCTCATGTTGAAGGGTTTTCAGAGCACTTCGCTTGTCTGGTTCTCCCGTTGATTCCTAGAAGTAGGAAGTTAAAGCAGAGATCACCTTCCTAAAGAGGAAGACACGGCAGAGGGGAGCTCTGAGGAAAGGAGTAGTTCCCCCAGCCTCAAATGCATGAGTCAGCAGGGAGCCCGGCTCTCAAGCTCTGTTGGGAATTAACTCACCTTGTTCGTTTGCTCAGGAGGTCCATCAGCTTTTATTTATTTGTTTGTTTGTTTTTAAAGCAGGCTCTACGTCCAATGTGGGGCTTGCATCCTGACACTGAGATCAAGAGTTGCATGTTCTACTGACTGAACCAGGCAGGTGTCCTTCCATCAGCTTTTAGGTATTAAGCACCAAAGATGTACCAGATAGAATAAGGCACAAGGGACCCGAGGCCCTCTTCTTATATAATTCATATTCAGGGGCGCCTGGGGGTGCTCAGTCAGTGAAGTCAAATCATGCCTTTGGCCTAGGTCATGATCTCAGGGTCCTGGGATGGAGCCCTGCCTAGGGCTCCCTGCTCATTGGAGAGTCTAATTCTCCCTCTCCCCCTCTGTGCTCATTCTCTCTCTCTCTCAAAAATAAGTAAAATCTTAAAACAAAACAAAACAAAAAACCTTGTTTTTAAAAAATTAATTAATTAATTAATTAACTTTAATGGGAGCAAGTAATGTTGTTCTGGACTAAACCAATGGTGTGGTACAAACATGTATGTGTCTGTCTATATATTGGAAGGGGCAGTTACTTATTTACTTACTTTTAAATATTTTTATTTATTTATTTGACAGAGAGAGAGATCACAAGTAGACAGAGAGAGAGGGGGAAGCAGGCTCCCTGCTGAGCGGATAGCCCGAAGTGGGGCTCGACCCCAGGACCCTGAGATCATGATCTGAGCCAAAGGCAGAGGCTTAACCCACTGAGCCACCCAGGTGCCCCACAGTTATTTATTTTTAAGATTTTAATTTTTAAAGTAACCTCAATGCCTAATATGGGGCTCGAACTTACAACCTTGAGATCAAGAGTCACATGCTCTACCCACTGAACCAGCCAGGCACCCCTGGAAGGGGCAGTTATAATCACATATGCATTGTTTTTCCATTATTTTCTTTTTATTTTGGAGGGTACCAGTTTGGAAGCTATGAGTTCTGTGAGTTTATTACATAAAAAGTAGGGCCTCATTTTAACTGTCCCCAAACAATCTCTTCCAAACTTGAAGAGATTACCCCTAAGTCTAGAGCCATAAAATTGGGGCTTTAAACTCATGTTTGTTTCTGATTTGGTGAACTCCCTTACCTTTCCAAATTTATTAGTCCATCTGACCCACAGTGCCTTGCCTGAAGAGAGGGCTCTAACTCACACCTAGGATTCTGGTCCTTAATCACATTGTGGTTTCATTTTCAACATATTTCCTGATTATGATCTGTCGCTCTGTTGGCCGTCCTTACAACAAGTGGCTATCTTCCCAGATGGTCCTGACCTCTTTCTTCCCCCACTTTGCTTCGATAATCAGAATTCTGCTGAGAAACTGGTTATCCGTGGTACCTTGGCCTGTGGTGGCATTTGGTGGGCTCACTAAGTACCAGAAATCGATCATTTACCATCCAAACTGGGCCATGGCTGATCTCCTACTCCCCTCATTTTTTGGTTTGAGTTGGGAACTTCTTCAAAGCAGAACTGGAGTTTTGATGAACTTCTTTGATGATTGAGGCTGGGCTATTGGTGTTACCAGCCAAGTTCCTGAGAAGGAAATTCCTTTCCTTTCCTCATTGTGGTAAGAAGATGCCTTCTTATAATTGTTTAACTCGGAGGTCTCATACATCTCATAAATGCAAGAATCTGAAACACACTTTCAATGAGCTTAAGCAAAAAATGGAAAATCAGAAGAGAGGAAACATTCTGGCGTATCTCCCAGAAACTAAGAGAGAATTACAGCAGGGTCAGGCGATGCCAGGGGACCAGCTCACAGCCCTTCGGTCCAGCTCTTTGCCGTGAACCCGACTTAACCGCTCCACACCTGTGTCTTTCCAGACTGTCACATGAGAGAATCCAGTCCCAAACCACTCGCTACGGAAGAGTGATGAAGTCATGAAGAGACACACAACAGGGGTGCAAAGGGTATTTAAAAATTACTGTTTGGGTAAAGACATGCTCTCCTGCCAGGTGTTCCTCAGGGAACATTCCAGATCACTTTCCATGCCACTCATACACAGCATGTTTGGACTTCCAGTGGATCTCAATTCTCTTGCTGCCATCATGTTACAAGATGGCGGTCCCAAGAATGGAAAAGTAATCCGTTGACCTTTGGAAGCCACACAGTTCATGTGGCCCAAACCCATTTGGATGTGGACCTCCAGATATGAATTCTAGAGCCCTACAGAAGAGCTTCCTGGAAAATTAAAGTCTTTGTGATTTTATACATTGGTTTACAAACTGGGGACAAAGAAATACTCATTGGCAGGCCTAGTTGCAGGAAATAGCTGGCCATGAAGTTCTGTTCACTAAGTTTTGTGTTTTTTACAACAAATGAAACATAACTATTTTGCAACTGGTGTTGTTGCTATTCTCTTGGAGCTCAAATTTAAGATTTGGCCACCTTGTCTCTTTAGGGAGAAGGGGTTTGCCTGTGGCATTACAAACATCAACCTTGACCTATAGTCCACAATCCCACGGCCCTGGCAAATGACAGGCAAGCACTTCTATGCTCTTAACAAATATTGATATACTCAGTGTTCCGGCCACACCCACAGAGGGATTTACAACCATCAACAGGTATTGGGAACAGGGCGTGATGTTCCCTATACAATGGAAAAGAAGAAAAAGTGAATTGACCTACTGATGTCATCAGGTTGAAAAACTGGGTTTCTTTTTGACCTGTTTACAAAATATCCCTCCTCTTGATTATGATACTCTAGTAGGAAAATAGTACTGATGATCTGCTTTTTTTTTTAATTAAAAAAAATTTTAAGTAATCTCTTACACCCATCATGTGGCTCAAACTCATAACCCTGAGATCAAGAGTCGCAAGCTCTCGTGACGGAGCCCTCCAGGCTCCCCTGCTTTTGGTTTTCATAAAGCAACATGAGGCAAAGACAGACCCACAATAAGAGAGACACTGCTTTTGTCAGTATCATTATTTGTCACCAAGTGTATCTAAGATTTACTCACCTGTCAGACACTGAGCTACGAATTTCATGTAGGTGATCTCACTTCATTCTCCCAATAACTTCACAGGGGAGGTGCTATTTCCATTTTGCAGATAAAGGAACCGAGGCTCAGAGAGTTTGAATAGTTTGCCTGATGTCAACAGTCCATGAGTGAGGGACCAAGAGAACAGAGGCCAGAGGTCTGACTCCAGAGTCTTTGCCTTTAAAGTTCTGAAAAAAAAAAAAAAAAAATTGCAAAACACGAGATGAACAATGTGAACTGGAAAAGGTGGGGTGAACACCTTGACACATTTGGGGTCGATATTCCCAGAACTTTCCAGGATGTCCAACAACTTAGGCACCCAGGCACCTCCCAGGTCCAGGCTGGTGTCATGTACTTAAGCTGCCTGGCATAGTGCCTCGCACATGGCAGGTGCTCTAGACATTAGTCTCCCTTCTCCAAAGTTAACTGGCGATTGGCCCCTTCCTTCCTTTTTTGAAGGTCCTTCTTGTCTTTCTAAAGAAGCTAACATTTCATAAGAAGCAGATCAGGGATAGTCACTGTAACATCATTTGTAATAGGGAAAAAGAGAAAACAACCTAGGTGTCCATCAGTAAGGAAAGAGATACATAGGGATACAGGCTCTCATTGGACTACTAAATGGTAGGGGGAAAAAAAAAAGAACCAGAAGTACTTGTATCAGTAGGACTGAATCTTGAGCATAATACCTCCAGCCAAAACCAAGTTGTCAAAAGATACATTCAGGGGTGCCTGGGTGTATCAGCTCAGGTCATGATCTCAAGGGTCCTGGGATCAAGCCCAGTGTCGGGCTCCCTGCTCAGCAAGGAGCCTGCTTTTCTCTCTCCCTCTGCCCCTCCCCCTGCACCTGCTCTCTCTCTCTCAAATAAATAAAATCTTTAAAAAAGAGAGAGAGATGTTCAATATGATAACATGTATATAAATGTTTAAAACATGCTAAACCAAATAACATGGTTTTCAGAAGCATCAATATATGAGAAAACAAAAATCTCAGATGGGAAATATACACAGTAACGAGAGGATATAGATTACCTCGTGGATGGAGGGAGGGACGTGGATGGAAGGAGGTCTCAACTCTATCTGCAATGCTTTTACTTCATTTTAAAGATTTCATTTATTTGAGAGAAGAAGAGAGAGTGCATGCGTGAGCGGGGTAGGGGTAGAGGGAGAGAGAGAGAGAATCTTAAGCAGACTCTGCATTGAGGGTCAAGACCAGTATCGGGGCTTGATCTCACAACCCTGAGATCATGACCTGAGTCGAAATCAATAGCTAGACGCTTAACTGACTGAGCCACCCAGGCACCCCGCTTTTACTTCATTTTAAAAGAAGGATTTGAGGGGTACCTGGGTGGCTCAGTCCGTTAAGTGTCTGCCTACAGCCTGCAAAGGTCATGATCCTGGAGTCCTGGGTTCGAGTCCCACTCACATCAGTCTCCCTCTCTCCCCACCCCTCACCACTCCCCCTGCTTATATGCGCACGCTCTCTCTCTCTCTGTTTGTGCCCTCTGTCTCTCTCAAATAAATAAATGTTTTGTTTTGTTTTTAAATCTGGGTGGTAGGAACATGAGTGTTTCATGAATTTTTCTTTTTTTTTTTTAAGATTTTATTTATCTGAGAGAGAGAGAGCACAAGCAGGGGGAGAAGCAGAGGGAGAGGGAGAAGCAGGCTCCCTGCTGAGCGGGGATCCTGACATGAGGCTTGATCCCAGGACCCTGAGATCATGACCTGAGCTGAAGGCAGAAGATCAACCGACTATGCCACCCAGGCGCCCCTGAATTTTCATTTTTAATTTTTACGAGCATTAAGGTATATGTACACACGCGTGTACATGCTTAGGCCAGCTGACAGGACTGTAGGGGACACTATCACCCATTTACTTGATGAGAACCCCATCTGACCAGATTAAGCTTATCCTCCGCCTTCTTTAGTACCCCTGACCCCAGACGCCCTTTATGTTTTAAAGATTTTATGGCTAGCCACTTGGGAAAAGATAAAAGGTAACCAAAAATAAGCTTGTTTGTAAAAAACTAACAAGAGTAAAAATTCCTGCAAAATCACCATGGGAAACTTAACGCTGACTGGAAAAAGCTGGACACAAAAGGCTCACATAGTGTATGATTCCATTTATATGAAATGTCCAGAACAGGTAAATCCATCCAGACAGAAGGTAGATTGGTGGTGGCTGCCGGGGCTGAGGGAGGGGAGAATGGGGAGTGACTGCTAACAGGGGCACAGTCTCCTTTTGTGGTGATGAAAATGTTTGGGAACCAGACAGAGGTATCGTGGATGTCCTAAATGCCACTGCACGGTTCACGTCAAAGTGGTTAATGTTATGTTATGTGAATTTCACCTGATTGAAACAAACAAAAAATGCTTGGGAGCAGAATCTGGAGAGTAACAGTCCCTCCCTCTAGTTCATCCCCCACTCCCATCCCCCACTTTTCCATCTGTCCCTGGCTCTCTCCTGTGTCCAGCAAGACCTTTGCCCCAGAGACGCTGAAGGGGGCGTTAGGGCAGGATATTAGGTGTGAGCCAGCGTCTATTGTAATTGCTGGTAATTTCTAGATTAGGTGATTCTCATATAAACGTTTCCCTTACTCTTAAAACCCCTCGGAGCACATCACAGAACCAGAGCATCTGACTGAATTGCTTTGTTGAAATCCTAACCCCCAGGGCCTTCCAATGGGACAGTGTTTGGAGACTGGTCCTCTGGGGTGCCTGGGTGGCTCATTTGGTTAAGCAACTGCCTTTGGCTCAGGTCATGATTCCGGGGGTCCTGGGATCAGGCCCTGCATTGGGCTCCCTGCTCCTTGGGGAGCCTGCTTCTCCCTCTCCCTCTGCCTGCTGCTCCCTCTGCTTGTGCTCTCTCTCTCTCTCTGTGTCAAATAAATAAACAGATTCATAAAAATCTTTTTAAGAATGGAGATAGGTTCTTTAAAGAGGTAATAAAGTTAAAATGAGGTCATTAGGATGGTCTGCATCCTACAGGGCTGGTGTCTGTATAAGAAAAGGAGATTAGGAAACAGACACACACAGAGGGAAGTCCATGTGAGGACACAGAGAGAAGACAGCCAACTACAAACCAAGGAGAGAGGTCTCCGAGGAAGCAATACCCCCAGTGTGTTGACCTTGGACTTGTGGCCTCCAGGACTGTGAGAACTAAATTCTTGTTTAAGCTCCCAGTCTGGGGGGCGTTTGTCGCAGTGGCCCTCGCGGACTCACGGGGTCTGATCATCCTTCTTATACGGCTCAGTCAGCCAGTGGTTCCATAGCTCAGCTGGAACGCCCTATGTGTTTATCTGAAACCCCTTATCATCTATAAATCTGAAGAGAATTTGACATAAGGCCAGCTGTGCTACACAGCAGAGAAATTCAACTTCGGAAAAAGGAGACCAACACTAAGGACAGTTGACTTTTCATAGGCAAACATTGCCCAACTGCTTCCCTCTCTTCCTCCACCTTTTGTTTGATGATGGAAACCAATCTCAGGATTTATTGAGGTACATATTTCAAAAAATGGAATGAGAGAAAAGAGTCACACAGCTCTCTAGAGATCCTGTGGAGGCTGAGAGTTCAATCATGATTTTAAAAATACCTATCTTGGGGGTACCTGGTGGCTCAGTGGGTTAAAGCCTCTGCCTTCGGCTCAGGTCATGATCCCAGGATCTTGGAATAGAGCCCCACATCGGGCTCTCTGCTCAGCAGGGAGCCACTTCCCCCTCTCTCTCTATTTGCCACTCTGTCTACTTGTGATCTCTCTCTGTCAAATGAATAAATAAAATCTTTAAAAAATATACATATCTTGGAGGGTGCCTGGGTGGCTCAGTTGGTAGAGCATGGGACTCCATCTTGGGGTCATGAGTTCAAGTGCCATGTTAGGTGTAGACATGGGATTTGATCTTGGGGTCATGAGTTGGGTGCCATGTTGGGTGCAGAGCTTACATTTGTCTATACATATAAAAATGTATAAATATATGTATTTATTAAATATATAAAAAATATAAATTAACAAAAGTACTAAAATTATTACTATTATAGCCAATCCAAAAAAAAAAGCCTTCCTCAATTTTCTTTTATTTTAAAATTTTAAAAAAGATTTTTATTTATTTATTTGACAGACAGGGATCACAAGTACGCAGAGCAGCAGGCAGGGAGAGGAAGGGAAGCAGGCTCCCTGCTGAGCAGAGAGCCTGATGTGGGGCTTGATCCCAGGACCCTGAGATCATGACTTGCGCTGAAGGCAAAGGCTTTAACCCACTGAGCCACCCAGGCGCCCCAACCTTCCTCAATATTCTTATCCACTCTTATATCTAACAAAGAATATTCACATAAAACTCCTAATGATTATTTTCCTAAAACAAAAATTGAACTGTATTTCTTCCTACTTCAGAAACATTCAATTATCAATAGAATAAAATTCAGACTCAGCACGGCCTTCCCCTGCCCGGCTGCATGGTACCAGGACAGTGTGGCGGTATAGCAGAAGTAGAGGAGAGTGGCCTTCGGAATCAGACTGTCCCGGGATGAATTTCCAGCTTTACCACCCACTGGTCAGGTGCCCGGGACGAAGAGAGTGAAAGAGGTCTAGGACCTTTCCAGCTTTTGCAGCTCCTGATTTATTTTCTTACTGAGATAGAGTTCACCTACTATAAAATTCACTTTTTTTTTTTTAAGATTTTTTTTTTAAATTTATTTGACAGACAGATTACAAGTAGGCAGAGAGGCAGGCAGAGAGAGACAGGAGGAGGAGGCAGACTCCCTGCTGAGCAGAGAGCCCGATGCGGGACTCGATCCCAGGACCCTGAGATCATGACCTGAGCCAAAGGCAGAGGCTTTAACCACTGAGCCACCTAGGCGCCCTCACTTTTTTTTTTTTAAGGCTACTTTATTTGATTGAGTATCTTGTGCTGGACACTTTCTGACATTCAGACACATGCCCAGAAGTGCTGCGAGGGCCCAGACAGGCGGGGCACACGAATCAGAGTGGACATCAGTGCCCTTTGTGTCTTTCCCACTGAGAGCTCAGCCAGCACCCTTCTGTGCTTCTCGACTGCCCAGTGGTCGGTCCTTCATTACTGATACAGTGAAATGAAGACTGGATTGAGGAGAACCAACCAACTCACAGAGGGAAGCAGAGAAACCTCTGAGAGAGACGGTCCTGTGGCTCTGGCCGCCACAGGCAAGTCCCCCATGGGGGGCCAGGTGTCCTTGGTCAGGGCTGGCTTCCAGATGCACCACCTGGGTTCCTAGGCACCTGAGCCATTTTTCAAGAAACCAGCATGCCGTGCAACTCCCAATGACCCCAGCATCAAGCTCTCAACCTTGACCCAGCCCAGGACACCTACCCAAACTGTACTTACACTTGATCTTAGCCAAAAGGCCGGGAAATGATAAATCCACCTTTGTGAAGTGGTTTATAGTATATGCACCGTGCTGGGCAGCCATCTCCTCTATCTGATTCCAGAACTTCATCCCCCCAAAAGAAACCCTATATCCATTAGCGGTCTGCTAGAGTTTCTGAAGCCCTTAACAAACACTAATCTACCATGTCTTTATGGTCAGGATAGATGTCTAAAAAATGAAGGAGCACCTGGGTGGCTCAGTTGGTTAAGTGTCTGTCTTCAGCTCAGGGTATGATCCCAGGGCCCTGACATCGAGTCCCGTGTCCAGCTCCCTGCTCTGCGGGGGCCTGCTTCTCCCTCTCCCTGCTACACCCCTGCTTCTGTGTGCCCCCTCTCTCTTTCTGTGTCAAATTAATTAATTAATTAATTGATAATTAATTAATTAAATCTTTTAAAAAATAAATAAAAATAAATGAAGAAATGTGGGGCACCTGCTGGGTGGTTCAGTCAGGTGGGCATCTGATCCTTGATTTTGGTTCAGGTCATGGTCTTGGCTTCCTAGGTTCCACACTCGTTGTGGAGTCTGCCTGGAATTTTCTCCTTCATCCTCTGCCACTCTCCCCTCTCTCTTGCTCTCTCTTAAATAAATAGATAGATAGATAGATAAATAAAATCTTTTTTTAAAAAATGAAGAAATGCTGGGGCACCTGGTTGGCTCAGTGTGGGGAGCATGCAACTCTTTGATCTTGGGGTTGTTTGAGCCCCCCATTGAGTGTAGAGCTTACTTAAAAATAATGGAAAAGTGCCATAACAGGGTAAGAAAAATTGGGGGAGGAGGATTGATTGATTGATTGATTGATTTTAAGATTTTATTTATTTATTTGATAGGCAGAGAGGAAAGCAGAGAGAGAGGGGCCAGGAAGCAGGCTCCCCGCTGAGCAGAGAGCCTCATCTCATGTCGGGCTCTATCCCAGGACCCTGAGACCATGACCTGAGCCGAAGGCAGAGGCTTAACCCACTGAGCCACCCAGGCGCCCTGAGGAGGAAAATGTCTTAATCAAGTCTTCCACCCCAAAATCAAATCTTGGTTTACATGCTTGTTCTGGGATTGGGTCCAACAGGCGTAAATGAGGTCTTGCTTGGGCTCTGTTGGGGTATCCGTGGGGGAACTCAAGAGGTGCTTTCTCTCCTATCCATGTGCTGGCCAGGAGACCAGAAAATGGCACTTAGCCTAGATATGAAGACTGGCGTTGTGGTTAAAATATGTCCACAAATGTTTTGACACTGGTCCCTTCAAAAGATGGAGTCTAACTTTCCTCTGCTTCAATGTTAGTCAGACTTAGTGACTTTCTTTTAATAAATTGAATGTGGTAGAAGTGTTGCTATGTGACTTCCAAAGCTAGGTATTAAAAGCTTCTGTCTCCCTCTTTTCCTCTCTCTCTCTGTGCAGCATACTGTATTGAGAGGAAGCAGAAGCCCCATGGAGAGGCCATGTGGGACTGCTATGGCTGATACTTCCCACTAGACCCTGAACTGACAGCCAGCATCACAGCCAGCCAGGCCACCTTCATGAGAATGTGACCTGGGCTCAGGGCTTCATGGTAAGAAAGGCCCAGGATTTGTTCTAAAGCTCCGCCATCAGCACCTTGAAATTCCTTTAAGTAATCTCACACCCAACGTGGGGCTCGAACTCATGACCCTGAAATCAAGAATTGCATGCTCTAATGATTGTGCCAGCCAGGCACCTGAGTACCTTACAATGCTTAATACTTTAAAACAGTTTATTGAGATGTAATTCATATAATAGGAAATTCACCCGCTGGAAGTGTACAGTCCAGGGGCAACTGTCTGAATTCCTGGCTCATGGAAACCAGCAGAGATAATAAATTATTATTGTTGCTTTAAGCTGCTACGTTTTGGGGTTATTTGTTACATAGTAACAGATAGGTAAAGCAGGCAGAAGATAGTGGATTCTGGTAGGAGCCTCCAGGTCTATGGGTTCTCCAGGAGGAAGTTTCCGTTGTCTCCAAATAAGCATTCTGGGTCTTCTCGACTTACCAGCGCTGAAGTGGAATGAGCTAATCGCTCTCAGGGCACGTGAGAATGGTACCAGTATTCGATGGCAGAGCAGACAGCACCATTGCCATTTTTCTTTCTCAGGGTGACCTAGTGGAGAGTCCAAACCCACTGGGGCTTCAACTAGTGGGTGTATCATCTCATACTTCCCCAGTGTTTGCATCATTTTTCCCATAGGCTTCATTATCTAGGTGTTTCAGTGTAAACAAACTCTTTCAATGACACTGGAGAGCGATCTGGTGGTCTGTGAGTCTGAGAAAGTATTACCTTGAAGGAACAATTTCTCCTGAAGTGGCCTGGGTATAATATATGTATAAATACATCTGTATGATACATTATTTTTTGAAAATTCAATTGGGCGCCTGGGTGGCTCAGTTGTTAAGCATCTGCTTTCAGCTCAGGTCATGATCCTGGGGTCCTGGGATGGAGCCCCGCATTGGGTTCCTGTTCAGTGGGGAGTCTGCTTCTCCCTCTCCCACTCCCTCTGCTGTGCTCTCTCACTCTCTCTGTCAAATAAATAAGTAAAATCTTTGGGAAAAAGAAAAAGAAAGAAAGAAAGAAAGAAAGAAAGAAAGAAAGAAAGAAAGAAAGAAAGAAAGTCAGTCAGTCTCTGGAGAAAGATAGAGTTGGAGGAGAGCTCTTGAAGAGTGAATACACAGTAGGAGTTTCCAAATGGGAGTTTCCAAAATGAGAAGACTGGCCAGATAAACCCAGTAGGAGTTTCAAGATGTAGGAGTAGGAGTTTCCAAAATGAGAAGATGTGCCAGATAAACAATTACTAGAAGAAAAATTCTCTTAAAGTAATAAAGACCAAAGATTACAGATTGAAGAGGTCCCTGAGTTCCGGGCGGGGTTCCGATGAGAGATTCATATGAAAGCCTGAAGCATATTCTGTAACAATCTTACAAGTGTCAAGTGAAAAGCAGAAAATATTCACAAAGAAAAAGAATATCAGACTGGAATCAGATTTTTTTTTATTGACGGTAGTGAACAACGACAGGGAACCGTATCTACAAGGAAGAGAGAAAGGAGTGCAACCCAAGACTCTGTCCAGTTGTCAAAATATTTGCATCTATTGAGGTGAAAGGAAGACAGTCGAGGAGACCCAAGAATTCAGAAAACATAATCCCCAGGACTCCGTCTGAGGAAACAACCCGAGAAAAACCTAGCCAAACCACAAGCAAACCTGCAAAGAAAACTGAAGACGGAGGAAGAAGAAAGAGAAAGAAAACAGTGTTAAGAATGTACACATGCAGGGTGCCTGGGTGGTTCGGTGGGTTGGGTGTCTGCCTTTGGCGCAGGTCATGATTTCAGGGTCCTGGGATGGAGCCCCGAATTGGGCTCCTTGTTTGGCAGGGAGCCTGCTTCTTCTCCCTCTGCCTGCTGCTCCCCCTGCTTGTGCTCTCTGTCCAGTTAATAAGTAAAGTGTTTTTTAAAAATGTACACATATTGCATTTTAAATCTAAATGGAGCAGGATAGACTAGGATTTGTGGAACAGGGAAGGACTCTTGAAACCAAGCGAAGATCCTCCAAGGGAATTCTAACAAACAGTAGATTATCTCGGCCAAACCTCAGAGAGCAAGTGGGGCGTAGAAAGCGCCATGGGTCTCAGCAGGAAACACAAGGAAGGAAAGACGAGGAAGTGAATGAAAGTGCTCTAAAGGTCTCATCCTACTGGGTGCGGGAGAAGGGGAGGAAACAGATGAAGGAAATGGTTAGTTATGTGCCTCTGATCATGGGAGCAGGGAAGTTCATCATGGAAGAGATACGGGGATCTTAACCAAGCCAGGGAACTCAGAAGCCGGGCAAGAAAAGATGGATATATTTGACTATATAAACATTAAAATGTTTTGTGTGACAAAGGATACCATAAATACAGCAAGTTCAAGTGATGGAGCTGGAAAAATATCTGTAATAGAATTAACTGTCAGCAATTGGAATTGACTTATTACATGCCTGGCACCATTCTGTTGACTCTACGTGTATTAACTCATCTGTGTCTAGAGCCATGCTATGAGGCAGGAATGATGATGACGGTGATGATCACTGCCTTTTTTTTTTCCCCCTTTGGGGAGGGGCGGGGACAGAGGGAGAGGGAGAGAGGGACTCCCAAGCAGGCTCCACGCCCAGCATAGAGCCAACGTGCAGGGCTTGATCTCAGGACCCTGAGATCATGACTTAAGCAGAAATCAAGAGTCTGATGCTTAACCGACTGGAGCCACCCAGACATCCTGAAGATCGCTACTTTGTTGATGGGTAAACTGAGGCTTCACAAGGTTAAACAACTTGCCAAGAGTCACATGGCCTGTCAGGGCCTGAATTCTGATGTGACTCTTGGCAGCCCTACCCGGGAAACAATGGCCAAATGGATGCTATATAAAGAGCTTTACAAATTGACCTGAACAAAATAAACAACCATTACAGGAACAGAAGTAGATTATAAATAGACTGTTTACAGAGGACTGAAATGAAATGGCTAGCAAATGTATAGAAACACCCTCAATTTCAACTGTGGCCAGGAAAATGCAAACTAAAGAAGCAACGAGACATCAGACTGACACACACGGAGACGATGGCTTGTCAAGCGCCGGCAAGAATGTGGAGGAAAGGGCACTCTCCTACGTGCGGCGCTTGCAGTCATCTGGGAACGCTATCTGGCAGCGTCTGTTAAAATTAAAACTAACATACCCTTTCACCCATTAATCCCACTCCTGGGAATCTGGCCCAAGGAAATAAAAACACTAATGCTTAAGGACAAGGATGTTTATCGGAGCATTGGTTTTTGTGGCAGAAGACCTGGCACAAAGTGAGTCCCCGTTAAAAGGAAAAGGGGATCTACTACATGATTTATGTTACAGCCACTCTATACATATTGGTATAAAATAAAATCCATCAGGGTGCCCAGGTGTCTCAATCGGTTAAGCGTCTGCCTTGGGCTCAGGTCATGATTCCAGAGTCCTGGAATCGAGTCCTGCTTTGGGATACTTGCTCAGTGGAAATCTGCTTCTCCCTCTGCCTCTTCCCCTGGCTTGTGCTCTCTTTCGCTCACTCAATCTCTCCCTCTCAAGTAATAAGTAAATTTTTTTAAAAAATAAAGTGTACAATTCAATGTTTTAAAAATAATAATAAAATAAAATCAACCAGGGTCTGCAACATGGCAGCCCACTGGCCCAAAGGGCTGGCGAATGTGCTTTTCGTGAGCCAGCAGTGTTTTTTAATAAATTTCTGCAGGCTTCTGAGTCTGTGACCCCCTGTACATATTTCCATTAGACACAGAGCCTGCCTTCCGTAGGGCCATGGTACATAAACAAATACAAGGCGTATATGGGGTATTAGCATTTTGTGGTGGTTGGGGGAGGTTGGCAAGGAGGTAGAGGTATCAGAACTCTGCTATGTTGCTGGTGGGATGTACAATGGTGCAGCCACTGTGGAAAACAGTTTGGGAATTCCTCAATAGGTGAAACGTAGAGGTACCACATAACCCAGCACCACCACTCCTGAGAACATATCCAAAAGAATTGAAAATAAGCATTCAAACAAAAACCTGAACACAATATTCACACCAACACTGTTCACAACAGCCGAATGGTGAAGATAATCCAAATACCCATCGAGGATAAATGGATCAACAGAGATGGTCCATCTGTGCAGTGGGATACAATTCAGCCATATAAAGGAGTGAAGCACTGATGCCTGGCACCATGTGGCTGCACCTGGAAGACGTGATGCTGAATGGAAGAGGCCAGACACAGAAGATCCCATATCGTATGGGTCCATTTATAGGAAATCTTCTGAACAGGCAAACCATAAAGACAGAAAGCTGATTAGGGGTCACTAAGGGCTGGGGGAGGGCACGGGGGTGGGGGAGGAATGACTGTTCAGTGGGTATGGAGTTTCTGTTGGGGGTGACGAAAATGTTTTGGAACTAGACAGGGTGAAGTGGCTGCACAACACGGTGAATGTACTTAATGCCACTTTAAAGTGGCTAAAATTTCTGGGGCACCTGGGTGGCTCAGTGGGTTAAAGCCTCTGCCTTTGGCTTAGGTCGTGATCCCGGGGTCCTGGGATCGGGCCCTGCATCAGGCTCTCTGCTTGGTGGGGAGCCTGCTTCCTCCTCCCCCTCTCTCTGCCTGCCTCTCTGCCTACTTGTGATCTCTGTCTGTCAAATAAATAAATAAAATCTTTTAAAAAAATAATAAAATGGCTAAAATTTTATGTTGTGTATATTTTATCACAATAAGAAAACATTCACGGAGGGAGACAATTAGGAAAAACGTGTCTAAAAGGCAACTTGGGGAGGGGTGATAATGGGAAAAATGGTAGAGAAACACTGGTATGAAAACTATGTTAAGAATTGTTATCCTGGGGGCGCCTGGGTGGCTCAGTGGGTTAAGCCGCTGCCTTCGGCTCAGGTCATGATCCCAGGTCCTGGGTTCGAGCCCCACATCGGGCTTTCTGCTCAGCAGGGAGCCTGCTTCCTCCTCTCTCTCTGCCTGCCTCTCTGCCTACTTGTGATTTCTCTCTGTCAAATAAATAAATAAAATCTTTAAAAAAAAAAAAAAAAGAATTGTTATCCTTGGGGCTCCTGGGTGGCTCAGTGGGTTAAACGTCTGCCTTTGGCTCACATCATGATCCCTGGGTCCTGGGATCGAGCCCTGGGTCTGGCTCTCTGCTCAGTGGGGGGCCTGCTTCTCCTTCTCCCTCTGCTTCTCCCAACTTGTTCTCTCTCTCTCTCAAATAAATAAATACATTAAAAAAAATTCCATCGTTAAAGCAAATACTTTATTTATGTTTATTTATTCATTTTAATTTTTTATTTTCTTTAAAGAAAGGCAGAATACCACAGGCAGCGCCTCCTTTGGATGTTTCTGGAGTCTCAGAAGCTTGACTACCTTATGCTCTCCTGCAAGTGGACGTTGAGAGCTTGTCTGAAAGCTCTAGCAGGGGGTATCATTGGGTATAATAGTTATTAATCCAATAGTGGTAGGTTGAATGGTGACCCCAAAAATGATATGTTCCCCAGCCTAACCCCGGACACCTTATTTGTGAATGTGACCTATTGGGGAAAGGGGTCTTTGCAGATATGATTAGGTCACCAACACGAATCATCCTGGATTACCTGGATGGGTCCCAAATCCGATCACGGTATCTTTATAGGGGATACACAGAGGAGAAAGTCCCGTGAAGACTGAGGCACAGAGCGGAGTGGGGCAACCACAGCTGGAAGAGGTGCAGAAGGATTTTTCCTTAGAATTTCTGGAAGGAGTATGACCTTCCAACACCTTGATTTCAAATTTCTAGCTTCCAAAATGGTGAGAGAATAAATTTCTGTTGTTTTAAGCTACCCAGTGTGTAATAATTTGTAACGGCGGCCCTAGGAAGCGAATAGGCCAGAACAGAGTGCCTTTTAGAGCAAAACTTAGTGTCGCAGGCCCCCTCATGGGCTGCTGGTCAGCCTTGGGATGGTCCCGGGGCGTGCGCACCGATAGCTGTTGTAGTTAGCCTAAGCCAGAATGGTGACAGGACATGGTGTTTGAGCCACAGACTTCTCTTCCAGCATGGCACAGAGAGCGCAGCATGAGGCATTCCAATTCTGTTTTTAAAACTGCCCTGCTCTGGGATTTATGGGTATAAAACAATCATTCATCTTCAAACTTAGTTTGACTTTTCTCATGAACGTTAAGCTGAAAATAAGTAGACGCCCATTGTGCTCCACGTCGTGTCCCTGGAGCCTGCCCTTGGCCTTGCTGGACTATTAAGGGACTTCCTTGACCTTTCCTTGCTGTAACCACTTTCCCGGAGCCACCATATTAGGGGGGCGCTTGCAGCCTTTCTCCCTATTGTCAGAAAAGGTCTGATCAGAATTGTCCTCTCTTCTGCATTTTCATGGGACCCTGGGCTTTTTCTTCTTCATAGCATTTATCATAATGATCTGCACAACTACTTTGTTTAGCTTCAATCTTGTCCACCACACTGTAACCTCCGTGAGGGCGGGAGCTACGGGTCTCTGGCTTGCTATCATTTCCACTGCACCTTGCATCATGCCTGACACACAGCAGTCACACGATACACATTTGTGGAAGAGATGAGTAAGAGACTTCCATATGACAGTGGTGGAGGCAAGGCAAATCTGGGTACACAAAACAAAATCTAGAAGACAAGTAAATCACCGAGACACATGCCCATTTGAAGCACAGACCAGGGTCTCTCTGCAAGGAGGCAATAGGCAAGGCACACTCTAGATCCTAGATCTAGGTCCTTCCTCTAGGATTTTTTAAGGGCTTCCACTTTGCATGGCCTTGATCCTCTGGAATGCTGTTTGTTATGACTCTAGTTCCCACACTTCTGCATTCAGACAACTGTTTACAGAATAGACAATCCCTAAAGGAGAGGTTGTTTGGCAGCTAGAACAGAGAAGTTCACACCCTTGACCAGGATACAAATTGCTCTAATAATATTGAGAGGGATGGTGGACAGAGACCTTGCTTACCTGCCTCACGGTGTGCGTCCGCACGGTCACCACCTTCTGCAAATGGACCTCTTCCCAGTTTTCGCGTCCTTCAAAGGTGACTGGGTTCAAATCCAACTATGGGGTATGAATCTTGTGAGGTTAAGCCAATCATGGTGGTCTTACTCTCCTTGCCAAGACATTGCCGTGGGCGTGGAGCTGTGACACGGTTCTGACTAGTACCACGACTCTGGCAGAGGCGGTGGGGGGGGTGTCTTCTAGGGACACATCTCAGAGAATTTTCCAGCAATTGCTAGATATATGCCCCAAAGAACTGAAAATCAGTTACTCAAACAAATACACGTACAAGCCTGTTCAGGGCAACATTATTCACAATAGCCCAAAGGTGGAAATAGCCCAAAGGTCAGTCAACAGTTGGATGGATAAACGAAGGGCGGTGGTTCCATACAAAAGAACGTCATCAAAAGGAAGGACGTGCTGCTACAAGCCACTCTGTGGATGAACCACAGGAACATTAAACCAAGTGAAAAAGCCACACAGAAGGTCTCATATTGTAGGATTCCAGCTTCACGAAATATCTAGAATAAGCACATCCTTGGAGACAGAAAGTAGATTAGTGGTTGCCCCAGAATCAGGGAGAGAGGAGTGGGGAGTGACTGTTTAGTGGGAATGGGGATCTCTTTTTGGGGAGATGAATATATTTTGGAACTCGAGAGAGGTGGTGGTCGCACAGCATTGTGAATGTACCAAACGCCACCGAATCGTTCACCTTGAAGAAGGTTAATTTTATGTCGTGTGAATTTCACGTCAATTAAAAAAAAAGGTTTTTGAAAATCCTCGCCTAGGGATGTAATGCTTGGAACAGCTGAGCCCTTACGCATTGTAAGGAGACAAACTAAGGACAAGCCAGCACGGTAGAGAATGGCCAAGTGAAAAAATGGAAAGAATCTGGGCCCTTGATTATGTCATTGGCGAGCTGGGGGAACTTGGTCTCTAGACTTCTGATTATGCATGATATAAACGCCCTCTTTGCCTCCAGCCCCATCTAGTTGGGTTTTCTGTGATTTGCAGCCAAAGTCAGTGTAGACTTCAAGGTTCAGAAAAAGCAAGGCAAAGGCATTCATTTTATCTAAACGGGAGCAGAATCACAAGACTAACAGTGGCCACCTTCACACACTTTATGTGTCTCTCACGGGAGGGAGAAGATGACATAATGCATTGATACGGCCAATGTGAAAGAAACACACCTCTTCAGCTTGTAGGTGAATAGCAAATGATGACAAATTCTTGAGAGCTGTTAATCCTCAGGGTTAGACAAGGAGTATGTGTGTGCGCGTGCCCCGTTCCTCAGGATGAACCCAGATCTCATCCTCCCTGTTGTCTCTAGCCAGTCTTAGTATTTCAAGAACAGGACAGACTAGATTTTGGTGCAATCTTGAAATAATTACAGAGTTGTTGGCTCTGAGCACTACAGGCAAGTTGGAATCACTGGCCACGTCAGTGGTTTGCGTGGCTTCTCTTGGGATTTGAGAGCTTAGCATCCAAGTCTGACATGTGACCGAGCATTATGGAAAACTCGGGCTGTCTCCTTCCAATCTATGTGGCGAAGGTGAACCCTTCCCCTCTCTAAGACAGGTTGAGTTTTTGGCATCAGTAGGCTGGAACCCAGAAAAGCAAAGGGAGATCAGTAGTCCTCTCTCCCCTGCCTCTCCCTCACTTTCCCAAGGTTCTAGAAACTCCCAGCATTGCCATGCTAGAAGGTTCCTTCGGGGCTCCACACATAGAAAGCTTTCCGGAAACGGATAACGCAGCTGGGTAGGCTTTTATAAGGGCGTTTAAGGGCTAATATTAGGGATCAGCTCTTGCAATGTTGTTGGATTTGATCTCTCTCCTCTATAGTTCTTGGCACCTAGTCCTAAGTCATTGTGTAATGTGTAAACAACGTAAATAAATGACTTAAGTTGCCTATCATAAAAAAACCTGTTTCACAGCTAATGGATTAAAGCAAATAGGTCCTTCGCCTGGGCTGACTGAGGGGCACCATTTGTCTATAAAGGTGGCAGGGAAATAGCCATGATGAAAAACGAATTAAGTTTAATACCTTGGAGAATATTCCACAGGGATGTAGCATTACCTTTCTCCCTGTTTTCACACCATGTTTGTTTTTTTTTTTAAATTCAGCTAGGAATTCAGATCGTCAATGGATCTTGTCTATAAAGAGGTAAGTTGTTGATTCAAGAAGTCTGGAATCGCCTGGAATGTGAGGTATTTACAAAACAATGGGTAAGTGTGCTAAAATAAAAGGAAACCAAACAAAAAATCTTGCTGACCTTCAGAGGGCTGCCTGTAGGAGGTCACTAAGTTCCTGGTGTAAGATCTAAACCACTGAGATGTCCTGGGGGGTTACCCTGGGAGCCAGCTTCAGAGAAAGGAAAGGGGGTAGAGAAATAAAAGAGTGTTCTCTGAGAATTGTCCTTCTGGTTACTCTTACCCACTTTTGAAACCTGTTGATTCCTTAGCTTTCCCATGGATTGAGTAGTGGGGTAATTAAAATGCACATGACAGGGGCACCTGCCTGGGTGGCTTAAGTGTCTGCCTTCAGCTCAGGTCATGATCTCAGGGTCCTGGGATGGAGCCCCTCACATCGGGCTCTCTGCTCAGTAGGGAGCCTGCTCCCCATTCCCCTGCCTGCCTCTCTGCCTACTTGTGATCTCTGTCAAATAAATAAATAAAATCTTTTTTAAAAAATGCACATGACAGTGGTTCACAGGGCCAAAATGACGGACCCAGAGCAGAGGGTAGGTTCTGCTTAAAAAAACCTGAGACACTGAAATCTGTAATCATCAAGGAGGAAAATGCTAAAGATATATGCATGGTTTATTAATTAGAATCAGGGATGAAAAAAAGTAAAGCTAGATAGGAGGTTATTATCACCTTTCAAAAGAATATGGCTCCTGAGGATCCCGGGTGGCTCCAGTGGGTTAAGCGTCTGCCTTCGGCTCAGGTCATGACCTCAGGGTCCGAGGATTGAGCCCCACATTGGTCTCCCTGCTCAGTGGGGAGTCTGCTTCTCTTCCTCTCCCTCTGCCCCCCTCTCGTGTGTGTGCTCTCGTGTTTGAGCGCACGCACTCTTTCTCTCTCAAATAATAAGTCTTTTTTTTAAAAAGAATATGGTTCCTGATGTGAGGAGCAAAGGCAAAAACCTGCAACCCGTTGACAAATACTTGAGGCGGGCATAGGAGGACATTCCTCCAGGAATTCCCAACTATCTTGATGCCTTGTTCGAGGGAAAAGAACCTTAGCTTGACCATAGCTGGGCCTCGGGGATCCTGTGAGTCTTCTTTAACATATGAAAGTCCTTCTGGAAACTTCCCTTGGTCTTGACCTCCACCTACTCCAAAGTATAGGAACTGTTGCTCCTCACAAGCCTAGCGCAGCCCTTTTTGCCCACGGGTCCTGTTCCCGGGCTTTCATAAAAAACATCTCAAGGATTCTTTCTTAGCCGTTGGCTCTGGGCCCCAGCATTTCACATCGGTTCCTGTATTGTTCAGCCCTAAGGAGGAAGGAGACTCTGACCCTGGCTACAACATGGAAGACATTGTGCTGAGGGAAGTCAGCCAGTCACAAAAGGACGCCTACTGCCTGAATTCACACAGAAGTCCCTCGTGGAGTCGATTCATGGAGAGAGAAAGTAGAATGATAGTCCCTGAAGTGAAATGTTGGGGTTCGGGAGTGAATGGTCAAGAAAGAATTCCCGAGATGTCTTCCCGTGCAAAAACGGTGGTTTCATTAAAGCAGCCCGGGGACAGGACCCGTGGGCAGGAAGAGTTGCACGGGGGGGGCGGGGGGGGTGAGGGGGGTGATTGATGATGCACTTTTAAGTTAGTGGGGATTAGGGAGAGCCCAAGTCTCTAAGGAATTTGGAAGCAAGGTTTCCAGGACCTTGAAGGGTCATTTATTGTCTAGTGAAACCAACCTTGGTCAGGAGACCCTCCAAATCTATATTGGTGGCCATACGCTTTGGGTATGATTGCCAACATATATCTTGGGAGGTTGGGATAATGGGAGTTTCTGGACGGATTTTTCTATGTTAAAGAAGATTTACAGGATCCTGGAAGTGAAGCTAATACCCAACCGAGGTTGCTTTTTGCCCTTAACGAAGTATTAACTTTGAGACAGCTGAACTCCTAGAGGATGGTCACTCTGTCTGTCCAAGTACCTGTCGATGGGCCATAAGTTAGAAGTGATGTGGTTTTGGAATCTAGGTAAGGTTTGCTGTGCGGGGTGAGGGGGTGGGTGGGCGTCCAGAGCCGAAGGCCAAGAAAGAATTCTTGAGATGTCTTTTGTGGGAAAAGATGGTTTTCTTCCGGGATAGGACCCATGGACCAAAAGAGTTGGTGCCCCAGGGCTGTGAGGTGTGGCTGAATCTGTACTTGGGAGTTGGACAAGTCAGGAAGAGGAAAGTTTTCAAAACTTTCATATGCTAATGAAGACCTACAGGATATCCTAGGCATCTCCATTAGCAAGCTAAGGCTGTTTTTCCCTCCAGCAAGGCATTAAGATTTTGGAGCTTCCTGGAAGAATGTCCCAGGATGCGGCCAGGGTGTGGGCTCGTGCTTTCTCTCCAGCTAGCCTTCCGCTCCACTCCGTTATCATAAGGAAGCTTAATTTTATCCTCTATTTCTTTTGTCTTTGTTCCTCGTATCAGTTCCCAGGGGCTGGGAAAATGGCGAGATAGTGCGTTAGTGTTTAATGTGGATGGAATCTCAGTTTTGCAAGGCAAAATTCTGGAGATGGATCGTGGTGATGGTTGATACGCTCTGGGGCAAGAGAGAATTCTTGAGACGCTTTTGATGCAAAAAGGTGTTTTTGTTGAAGCAGGATCTGTGGGCAGGAAGGGTTGCACTGGGGTTGTGAGGAGTGACTGATTTATAGACCTTTTATTTGGTGGAGGTTAAGAGAGAAAGGAAGTCTCTAAGGAATTTGGAAGTGAGATTGTGAGGGCCTTGAGGGTCTGGCTGTTATTAGATAAGGTCATTTACTCCTGTCTAGTAAAACCTTACTGGTGACACCCTTCAGATGTCTATCAGTGGGCCATTTGATTGGAGGATGATAGCCAGCGAGATCTTGGAGAGGCAGAGATAAAGAAGTTTCCAAAGGGACTTTTATATGTGAAAGAAGACTTACAGGAGGTTGTAAGATTTAAGAGAGATTTAAGGTTATCTGCATCTCTTTTGCCCCTGTTCTTCCCATCAATGGTTACCCAACAATGTCAGTGTACTTACTACCAATAAACTGTATATTTAAAAACGGTTGAGGGGCGCCTGGGTGGCTCAGTGGGTTGAGCCGCTGCCTTCAGCTCAGGTCATGATCCCAGGTCCTGGGTTCGAGCCCCCCATCGGGCTCTCTGCTCAGCGGGGAGCCTGCTTCCTCCTCTCTCTCTGCCTGCCTCTCTGCCTACTTGGGATTTCTGTCAAATAAATAAATAAAATCTTAAAAAAAAAAAACGGTTGAAATGGTAAATTCTGTTATGTGCATTTACCACAATTAGAAACTCTCTTTAAATGTAATGAAAAAAAAAGAAAGAATACGGCTCCCCGTCTATACTGGGAATGTTCTGTGTCTTCATTTAGGTGCTCATTACACGGGCATGTTCACTTTGTGGAAATCCATTATGATTTCTGTACTTTTCTGTATATTACTTTACTCCGGTAGAATTAGTAATTATGTTTGTTTCTGATCAATGGCTAGGTAGAGAGCTCATGGTCATTTAAAGGAGAATATACTTCATCCAAATGATGTGGTTTCAGAAAATAGGGGAGGTTTGGTGGGGTGAGGTCTGGAGCCAACCGTCTTTGGTGCAAGATGGTTTTATCAAAGCACGAGGACAGGACCTGTGGGCAGAAAGTGCTGCTGCCCCAGGGTGGTGAGGGGTGACTGGTTATATACTTGGGAGCTGGGGGAGGTAAGGAGAAGGGAGGTTTCAACAGGATTTTCATGTGTTAAAGACACAGGATACTAGAGGCCTTTCCATTGTCAAGTTAAAGTTGTTTTTCCCCTCTAGCAAGACATTAATATTAAGATAGTTGGGAGCATCTTGGAAGAAGAGCACACATGTCCCACCCAGGAGTGGGGCCGTGGGGAGAGAGCAGGGGAGCAAGGGGAGGAGCAGAGGGAGAAAGGATCTCAAGCAGGGGCGCCTGGGTGGCTCAGTGGGTTAAAGCCTCTGCCTTCAGCTCAGGTCATGATCTCAGGGTCCTGGAATCGAGCCCCACATCGGGCGCTCTGCTTAGCAGGGAGCCTCCTTCCTCCTCTCTCTCTGCCTGCCTCTCTGCCTACTTGTGATCTCTGTCAAATAAATAAATAAAATCTTTATTTATGATAAAGATTTATGAAATCTTTAATTAAAAAAAAACAACCAACTCTTGGTTTTGGCTCAGGTCGTGATCTCAAGGACGTGAGATCACACACTCAGCATGAAGTCTGCTTGTCTGTCCCCAAATCTTTAAAAAAAAATGTAAAAGAGAGCCAGACAAGCAAGAACATATGCATTCATATCATTTGATGACAAACGTTTGCCTACACATTCCGGTTTCTATGATCAAAAACAGCAACTATAGGACATGTGACATAATGGAGTGGGAAGGAGAGGAGGAAATTTTGTAAATTACTACTTCTTCTTTTTGATGACATAACAAAAGGCAAGGTGAAGGCAAAAGGCGACCTGACACCCCACATACTCCCCCGCCCCAAGGTGGAAGTGGGATCTCTGTGACATTTCATAGGTACTTGTGACTGCCCAAGAACAAAGGAAGGAGAAAGCAAATGGCCACTGATAAAGATCACAGTCAGGAAGGACATAAGACTCCATCAGTTTGTAACTGTCTTAATGATTTACAAAAGAAGCACAATCTTGAGAATAGTTAGATCTTCGGAAACCCTTAGACTCAATTTCTTTTTTTTTTTTTTTTTTTTTAAAGATTTTATTTACTTATTTGACAGAGAGAAATCACAAGTAAGCAGAGAGGCAGGCAGAGAGAGAGGAGGAAGCAGGCTCCCTGCTGAGCAGAAAGCCCGATGCGGGGCTCGAACCCAGGACCTGGGATCATGACCTGAGCCGAAGGCAGCGGCCCAACCCACCGAGCCACCCAGGCGCCCCTAGTCTCAATTTCCTGGAGCCCTAATGTCATCTTCCCCCTCCGTAGGATAAAAAACGCTATATAATTAGTCACTTCACACTTACAATGCAGGTTTTTCTCCCCACGGGTCCTGTCCCATGCTTTTTTCTTCTTTTTTTAGTTTATTTATTTGAGAGATAGAGAGGTCATAAGCAAAGGGGAGAGGCAGAGGGAGAAGCAGACTCCCAGCTGAGCAGGGATACCAATGCGGACCTCGATCCCAGGACCCCAGGACCATGACCCGAGCTGCAGGCAGGCATCCAAACGACTGAACCTCACAGGCATCCCTGTCCCCGTGCTTTAATAAAATCACCTTTTTGGCATGGAAATGTCTCAAGACTTCTTTTTTGGCCATTTGCTCTCAGACCTATGGAATATGAGTAACATATCTTCTTAAGGCTTAAGAAAAAAATCAAGTCTATAAAAAGAATATTGGGAAAAAAATGACTTGGCAATAACCATGGTTTTGAGGGGCGCCAGACTGGCTCAGTCGGTTAGGCATCCAACTCTTGATTTCAGCTCAGGTCATGATCTCAGGATCGTGAAATGGAGCCTGTGTCTGGTTTGAGCTGAGCCTGAGTTGGCTTGAAATTCTCTCTCCCCTTGTCCTCTGACCCTCTTCCCACTCATGCTCTCTTCCTCTCTCTAAAAATAAATAAAAGCTTGGGGCACCTGGATGGCTCAGTCGTTTAAGTGTCTGCCTTTGGCTCGGGTCATGATCCCAGGGTCCGGGGATTGAGCACCACATCGGGCTCCCTGCTCAACAGAGAGCCTGCTTCTCCTCCCTCTGCCTGCCACTCTGCTACTTGTGCTCTTTCTCAAATAGATAAAACATTAAATACATACATACATACACATATACCTTTTAAAAAAATCCTGGGAGGGTGGTTCCTGGGTGGTTCAGTTGGTTGGGCATCTGACTCTTGATTTCAGCTCAGGTCATGATCTCAGGGTTATAAGATTGAGCTCCACATTGGGCTCTGTGCTGGGTATGGAGTCTGCTTAAGATTCTCTCTCTTCCTCTAAAATAAAGAAATCTTTAAAAAAATATTAAAATATAATCTTGGTTTTGAGATATCATTCCTCTGGTTGATCTCTTATCTCTTTGATAACAAGGAATGTCCCAATGCTTCATACGTATACACATGCATATTCACATAAATAAGATGTTCTCTCTCTCTCTCTTTTTTAAGATTTTTTAAATTTGAGAGCATGAGAGAAAGCACGAGACAGGGGAGGGGTCAGAGGGAGAAGCAGACTCCCTGTTGAGTGGGGAGCTCCACGTGGGACTTGATCCTGGGGCTCTGGAATCATAACTTGAGCAGAAGGCAGACGCTTAACCAACTGAGCCACTTGAGGTGCCCACGATCATTCAGTCTTATCTGGTATCTTGGATGAGTCTAGGTATACATATTGAAAAAATGTTGAAAAAATCTGAAAGTATCAAAGTGGTTCAAAAGCTATCGGGTATAGTGATGTTTTTCATAATAGCCAGAAGGTAGGAGCAACCGGAATGTCCATCAATGGATGAATAGATAAACAAAGCGTAGTCCTTCCATAATATGGAATTTCATTCCACCATGAAAACAAATGGAGCTGTGACACATGCTCCGTGATGAACTTTGGAAACAGCATACGAAGTGAAAGAAGTCAGGCACAAAGGGACACATATCGTATGACTCTATTTATAGGAAAGGTCCAGAATAGGTAAAGCCATAGCAGTGGTGGTTGCTTTGGAGAAGGCTAGGGTTGGAGGGGGCTAGCCCCTAAAGGACACAGAGTTTCTTTTAGAGGTAAGGTAAATATTCTCAAATTGACTGCGATGATGGTTATATCTGTAAAACATCCAGGTGTACACTTTAAATGGGTGAACTGTATGGTATCTGAACTATACCTCAAGAAAGCTTTTTTAAAAAAAGCTATAAGAGGGGCTCCTAGGTGGCTCCGTTGTTAGGCATCTGCCTTCGGCTCAGGTCATGATCCCAGAGTCCTGGGAACGGGCCCTGCCGATATCAGGCTCCCTGCTCAGCGGGGAGCCTGCTTCTCCCTCTCCCACTCCCCCTGTTTATGTTCCTGCTCTTACTGTCTCTGTCAAATAAATAAATAATATTTTTTAAAAAGCTATAAGTAGTTATCAAGGGAAAGTCAGTTCACAGGTCACATTCTTGAGTTCTATGAACACTGGATGGAGAGTTCAAAAAGAGGATTGCTCTAGAAATTTCTTTTTGCCCTTTAGAAAATAGTCAGCTTTGGTTGAGTCTAGAAGCACATGCTCTTGCTTTCTGGTTGTTTTCAAATATGCAAAGAATGCCAGAAAACATGGCTACCACTTTGTCTTTCTCTAATGTTTTGTAGAGTTTATGGTAAGACTTAGCTGTTGTGAGTTAACATTTAGACTCATTTCAAGGGATCCAGTGTGTTACATAAACACTGCAAACAGGTTCCAAATCTCTGGGCCCCAGAAGACACAGGAGAAAGAAGACTGAATATCCAATGTTTTGCCAGGCCAGGATTTCATCCAGAAGGGAGCAGAGGGAGAGCACCCTGCTAATAAAATTCTCTACCTCAAGTAGTTAAAAGCAATGGAAATCTGTCACCTCACTCAGAGCAAGAGATGATGAAAGTTTGGGCATGAGTCATGAGAATTAAATATAGTAGTGCCTTTAGTTGGTTGTTGCTAACTTCCCCCTTTCCGTGTAACCAGGTGCTGTCATGTGTTCACATGATCGTGACACATTCGAGGAAGGAATTTTACCCTGAAAATAGATAGTTAATTTATTTCATACATATTTATTAAGTCTATTATATGAGACTCTGTTCTACGGTTTGGGGACAACATGATTAGTGAGACTATAAACCCGTCAGCCAAGATGACTTCGGATTGCTTTAAGAAGGCACGAAGAGGGACACCTGGGGGGCTCAGTTGGTTAAGCCGCTGCCATTGGCTCAGGTCATGATCCCGGGTCCTGGGATCGAGTCCCACATTGGGCTCCTTGCTCGGCAGGGAGCCTGCTTCTCTCTCTGCCTCTGTCTGCCACTCTGCCTGCTGTGTTTTCCACCCTCCACCCTCTGCCCCGGGCTCTGACAAATAAATAAGATCTTTAAAAAAAAAAAAAAGAAAAAAGAAGGAACTAAGAATGTAAATGCCATAGCAGGTGACTGGTGGGGGGTAGGCAACTTTGGTTGGGCTGGTTGCGAAGGCTGGCCGAAGGAGAAAGTGGTAGACATCCAGGCTAGAAAGGAAGCTCAGTCTAAATCATGCAGGACCTTCCTAAGCCACTATACGAATGGAAGGTAGCAATGAGCTGTAACTGAAGTCCAGCTGTCTTTTAAGATTTTATTTATTTGAGAGAGAAAGAGTGCTTGCACACACCAGTGGGGAGAGTGGCTGAGGGAGAGGGACAAGTAGACTCTCCGCTGAGTGGGGAGCCCCTGCCTGGCTCAGTACCAGGACCCTGAGATCATGACCTGAGCTGAAGTCAGATGCTTAACTGAGCCACCCAAGTACCTGTGAAATTCAGCGCCTTTTTTCTTTCTTTCTTTCTTTTTTTTTTTTTTTTTAACAAATGTGACCATTTCCAGGAGTGCCTTTTAGCAGTAGATCTATCCAGGGGAGAGGCTTTTTCCTTTTTTAAAATTTTTAAATGTAGGCTCCACACCAGCGTGGAGCCCAACGCAGGGCTTGAATTCAGGACCCTGAGATTAAGACCTGCGCTGATATCAAGAGTCAGTCGCTTAACCAACTTGAGGGGAGCCTTTTTGTAACTCATCTTCCTAAAATGGGCACACAGAGTCATTCCCCATTTGTTACCTTCTGGTGCCACCATTTGACCCCTTCTGTGCCTTGCACATTTATGCCCAAGAAGACAATTCCAGGTTCTGCTTCCAAAAGCAGTCAGATGGTTTTCTTAAGGTTCCATCACATAAGTATCAAAGAAATACAGACGTAAATATCTGAGATGCCATTTTTACCTATAATACCAGCAGGAAGTTTTTAAAAGTCAGACTGGTCCATGTTAGGGAGAAGAGGTAAAGCAGACCTGCCTCTTGCTGGTGGGAATGGGCGTTTGTGAAGATCTTTGAGAACACACGGAGTTTGGCAATGTGCATCAAGAGCTTTTAAGATGTTCTTCGTTCCCTTTGATCTGGTCAGTCTGATCCTGGGAATCCATCTAAAGGAAATAATCCCAAATACGGAAAAAAGCTTTGTGAAAAATATTGGTATGGTCCAAATGTCCAGAACAGAGCAAGTGGAGGAGCATTTAAACCTCCTCAGGAGGTTTTACAAATGAGGGAACTAAGGCTTTGAGAAGTTACGTAACTTGTCCGGGATCATGTAGCTAGTATGGGGCAGAGCTAGGATGCAAATCCAGGTTAGTTTTACCCCACAAGCCCAAGTTTTTAATCACAATGCTACACTGAGTTTTCTGTATAGAAATAATGTTTTTCTCAACTGGAAAAACAAAGGGAAGCTCATTCTGATTTATAAAATTCAGATTATTTAAGTTATACACCTCTCTAGAAAAAGACTGCAGAGGCAGGGATGCTGGGGGCGGCTGCAGGCCTTCAGCTCCACACTGCCCCCCCCAGGCCAGCTTGCGTACTGCTGCGGCTGATAGCGGGCGCACTGAGTCTCCCGAGCCCCCCTGCCAGATGGGTTCTGGTTTGGTTCTGTCATTCTTGGCATTGGCACGAAAATTAGAAGGTTGGAAAACGCAAAAGACTTGCTTCTTTTCTATTCTGGTCGTGGCGCGCGGCAGCCATCGCAGGGGGGTGACCAAGAGCAGCTGTGGGCTCCTCCAACTCAGTGTTGCAAAGTGGGGGCGCCCAACCCAGGGTCCTCAGCAGGCTCTGATCTCGGCTAACATCCCCTTCCGGTTCTGCCTCTCTAGCCTCCCCCTGCCCCTCAACCGCCCCCCACCCCGCCCCCACTTCCCTGTTGTTTTTCAGTCCTTCTAACACCCTTGTAACCAATTCCTGGCATCCAATCCCTCTGCCTAAAATAGCTAGACAGTGGTTTCTGTTTTTCAGCCTGGCCACTGGTACCTCTGCAACAAAACTTAGGACATATTTACTCCAATTACATTAGAAATACTGACACTGTTCTTATTTGTATCTGAAGATACAGGATATAAGTAGTCCTTTATCTTGTGGAGGGAGCAAAGTATCTTTGCATTTAGTTACTTCATAGGGGGTGCAGAAAAGATAGTGTCCTTAAGTTTATACAAGTGACTGGTAAAGAAAAGGTTTATTAATTCAAGATGTGAGTTCTTTACTGCATAATTAGACTGCTGTGAAGCGCCTTAGTTGTTATTTGCTGGTTAACATTTGACAAGTTGTATCAATTGCACAATTTTAAAACTGTAATAAATATGATTAGTTAATAGTAGACTCCAAACTTCCCTTGGTTCTTCTTAAAAAAGGTTGGATGATCCACTATGATCCACTAAGAAACATCTAAATGGGAAGAAGCACAGAAGCATTTTTATTAGTGTCATTTAGTTTTTTCAATAGAAAAGTCTGATAAACTATAAAATTGAAAAAAAATTATAAAATTGAAGACTTAACTGTATTGCTAAAAAAATCTCTATATTAAATTATTTGGCATTTAGATAGATAGGACTAGAGAAAAACATACATTTTAAGGGCCACAAATCTGTATCCTGAATCAATAATCTCCCTTTTATTTTTTTATTTTTAAAGATTTTATTTATTTGACAGAGAGATAGCAAGAGAGGGAACAAAAGCAGGGGGAGTGAGAGAGAGAGAAGCAGATTTCCCACTGAGCAGGGAGCCAGATGCAGGGCTTGATCCCATGACCTGGGGATCATGACCTGAGCTGAAGGCAGATGCTTAATAGCTGAGCCACCCAGGCGCCCCAATAATCTCCCTTTTAAAAAAAAGTAATCTGGGCGCCTGGGTGGCTCAGTGGGTTAGGCTGCTGCCGTCGGCTCAGGTCATGATCTCAGGGTCCTGGGATCGAGTCCCGCATCGGGCTCTCTGCTCAGCGGGGAGCCTGCTTCCCTCTCTCTCTCTGTCTACTTGTGATCTCTCTCTGTCAAATAAATAAATAAAATCTTTAAAAATAAAAAATAAAAAAAGTAATCTATGCCATTGAACGCACAGACTGGAAGTGTACAAGGGAAGTTATTAATGAAAGTTAACAAAATGTAGGCTTATTTTATGCCTGATCTGGACCCAAGGAGGGAAAAAAAGATACAATAATTTAATAAGGTTTACTAAAACTACCAAAACATGATCAAAGTAAAAAATTTTAGGGGTGCCTGTCTGGCTCAATCAGTGGAGCATGCAACTCTTGGGTCTCAGGTTGTGAGTTCAAGCCCCAAGTTGAGTGAAGTGATTAGTTAAAAGAAAAAGTTAAATCTTGGGACGCCTGGGTGGCTCAGTTGTTGGGTGTCTGCCTTTGGCTCAGGTCATGATTTCAGGGTCCTGGGATTGAGCCCTGCACGGGGCTCCTTGCTCAGCAGGGAGCCTGCTTCTCCCTCTGCCTGTGCTTGTGGCTCCCCCTCCTCATGCTCTCTCTCTCTCTCTAGCAAATAAATAAATAAAAATTTAAAAAATAAAATAAAATCTTTTTTTAAAAAGATTTCATTTATTTGTCAGGGAGAGTAAGAGAGTACAAGCAGGGCGAGTAGCAAAGGAAGAGGGAGAAGCAGGCTTCCTGTGAGCAGGAAGCCC
Source organism: Lutra lutra (assembly GCF_902655055.1). NCBI lineage: Eukaryota > Metazoa > Chordata > Mammalia > Carnivora > Mustelidae > Lutra > Lutra lutra. Next base: position 84,215,540 of record NC_062289.1, read on the forward strand.
GAAACAGGGCTCAATCCCAGAACCCTGGGATCATGACCGAGCCGAAAGCAGATGCTTAGCTGACTGAGCCACCCAGGCCACCCCCCCAAAAAACAGAATCTTGAAAAAAATAAATAAATAAAAAAGAGTAAAAAATGTTACCCTATATTTAAGTTAAGGATAGGAGTTAGAATAACTTATATGCACACTGCACACATGAAAACTTTTGGAAGGATGTATACTAAAATGTTAACAGTGATCCTATTTGTGGTAGCGAGATTTCAAGAGATTAGGGTTTTGTTTGTTTTCGGCTCTTGCAAAAATTTTTTTTTCTTAAAGAACTTATTTATTTGTCAGAAAGAGAGAGAGAAAAAGAGCACACAGGCAGGGAGAATGGTAGGCAGAGGGAGAAGCGGGCTCCCCACCAAGCAGGGAGCCCGATGTGGGGCATCCATCCCAGGATCCTGGGATCCTGGGATCCTGGGATCATGACCTGAGCTGAAGACAGATGCTTAATCGATTGAGCAACCAGGCACCCCTCAGTTTTTTTTTCTATGGTGAACGTGTTTTTGGGAATTAAAAAGGGGAAGAATTAAAAGGGATTAATCCCCAATTAATCAATGCTTCTTGAAATTTTTCACTTGCTTCAATATGAAAAATAAGACTTTATGAGGAATTGTAATGCTGGAAAGCATCCAAGAGACCATGGGGTCCAGATCCAAAAACTAAATCCTGCACAGGCTCAGCGACTGGCCCGAGGCCACACTGTCCGCTGAGTAGAATCATGGCCTCTTGATTTCTGGTCTAGGACCCACTTACACAAAAAGCAAAATACAACAATATACACAGTTACACATAAAAATAAATTTATCTCCACAACACCAGAACAAGTTGGTTCAATGTCAAGACCCTAAAAATATAAATGGTGTCAGATCAGGACCCAAGTAACAGTGGGCCAGCCTTACCTTCAGGATTTCACAGGGAGTGGTGTCTGGCGGTACAGGTTTCCCACAGTGCTTTGAATATTCAGTTATAAAGACTGAAGCTTCATCTAAACTATGGAATTGGAAAGCAAAAGAGAGTCATGAGGAAATTCTCGGGAGTAGGGGAGTCATAAATATGTTTGCTATCTTGACTGTGGTGATGGCTTTGCAGGGGTATATAAGTCAAAATTGATCAAACTGCATACTTGAAATATGGGCCTATATGTGCATGTGTGTATGTATATATATATATATATATATAGATTATATCTTAAAAAGTAATGTTTATAAATGACAACATGTAGCACTGGCTGGATCACAAGCAGGAAAGGAAATGCATGGAAAAGCAGAAGGAAATGCATGGCATGGTAATGAGAAAGGGATGCATCCTGAGTGGCCAAGGCAGTTAGAAGAAATGTGTGGATGGCCCAGGAAAGACTTCCGTCCTGATCGGGCTGCCATTCATCAGTGCCAGCCATTTCTCCCTTCTCCTTTTCGCTTTCCAAATCCATTCCCAACCCAAGAAGCTGGTTTCTAAACTTGTGGGTGTGGGAAAGTTAGACAATCAGGCTTAGCAAAAATTATATTACATAAAAGCCCCCAATTCTCTGAGCGAGTGTCTAAGGAAGAAAGCTATAACTCAGGCTTTGAAGCAGGACTGTGAGACACCTATCTGGGGGTTCAGAAAGCTTATTTGATTGTCTGACTCCAAGTTCATGGTCGAAGGGACTGAGTTATAGGATGACCAGCCTGTGGGTGTGTGTAGTAATGCTATAGCTTAATACACCGAGCCCTTTGTTACGGCCAGAGAATTGTGCAACTGTTTGACCTTTCCCTCCAAAATAAAGGTAAATTTTAAGGAAATTCTACAGTAAGATGTTTTTGTTTGTTTGCTAATTAACTTACCTTAACTCACTTGCCAGATAGTTTACCAAGTCAGTGATGTTGCTTGCATTCATCATGTGCAATTTCAACGCTTGGAAGTATTTTGTCTTTGCCAAAATCCCAAAGTCCTTCTTACTTATGATATTATTCAGAATCAGATTTCTAATCTATAGAATAACAGGTATCATTATATTAAAAATGTGTGAAATTCCAAGGCCTTATGCAATACCCAGAAGTTTCTTACAGTCACAAGTTAAATGAGCATTTTGTTGTAACTAAGCCTTTTTTCTAATGGAGTGGGGAAGAGGAGAGGTTTTGGCCCATTTTAGCAACAGATTAAATCAGCAAGTAATTACTGTTAAGCACTTTGGGACTTTTTCCGAATAAGATCTACTTACAACAACAAGCATTTAAGGCTACAGATTTTCCACTGAGCACAGCCCAAATAAGAGAGAGGGGTCTCTGCCTTTTAAAAAATTTACAAAAAGGGGCGCCTGGGTGGCTCAGTGGGTTAAGCCGCTGCCTTCGGCTCAGGTCATGATCTCAGGGTCCTGGGATCGAGCCCCGCATCGGGCTCTCTGCTCGGCAGGGAGCCTGCTTCCTCCTCTCTCTCTGCCTGCCTCTCTGCCTGCTTGTGATCTCTCTCTGTCAAATAAATAAATAAAATATTAAAAAATAAAAAAATAAAAAAAAATTAAAAATTTACAAAGGTTTTAATAAAAGCAAAATAATTTTACATATTGCCAAAAAGATATAGTAGTTTTCAGCTTAATTTTCATTTGGGGAAAATTATTACCTTCTAATATCAAATTTTTCATAGCAAAAATGAAATGAAATTGCCACTTACTTGATGTGAAAATCCTGCCAACTGGCCAGTATTCATATGCTCTTCTAATTGCTGTAAAATGATCTGAGGATTGCATGAGCCCAGAAAATTCTAGAGGAAAAAAAAAAAATCAAAACACAGTTAATGGAAAAGTGCTATTACTACTAATTTCTGTTAAATCTGAAAGGTTTTCATTTTTAAATTTGGAATATCTTTAAGAATTTCTATTATAGGAGGGGCGCCTGGGTGGCTCAGTGGGTTAAAGCCTCTGCCTTCGGCTCAGGTCATGATCCCAGAGTCCTGGGATCGAGCCCCGCATAGGGCTCTCAGCTCAGCAGGGAGCCTGCTTCCTCCTCTCTCTCTCTGCCTGCCTCCCTGCCTACTTGTGGTCTCTGTCTGTTAAATAAATAAATAAAATCTTAAAAAGAAAAAAAAAAAAGAATTTCTATTATAGGAAAAAAACCCCACCTCTATCATGTAACAAAAAATTATGGAAATAAGGAAGAAGACATTTTACAAATACCTATTGTAACAGCAAGAGCTGTTTAACAAGTATTTTGTCATTCTAAGTGCCAAAAGGAATCTATTTAAATACTAAAATTTTGAAAAGCATCAACGGATGAGTTTATGAATAGTAAAAAATAATAAAAAAAAAAGTAAAATAAAATAACCCGAAGTCAAAGACAAGCACAGATGGCTGTTAAAAAATGAACAAACCAAATGACAGATGAAAAAAATATGCATGTTCATTTATGTAGGTCTCGATCTACTGGCTTATCTACCTTTGGGGAAACACCGAAGATCATTACCAAGTGCTTTGTTCTATTTCTTCTGTATTGTATAGGGAATGAGTTATTTTTAAAAGTTCTGTCCTCAAAGTACTCATGGCTCCCTTTGTCAGACACCCACACACAAAACCCTCTCTCATCTCCCACATCCAATCACTAAGTCAAGCTGCTCTATTCAGTTCATCCTCGATGCCACCACCCCACCTTGGGGACGGACCCCCTCAAGCCTTTCTGGGCCGCCCACAGGCTGTTGTGTGTGGATCAAGTAAGATACATGTCCAGTCAACGGCTTCCCACTTCCCACTCTTCCCTTCTTGCCGCCTCTCTCCTCCGATCAAGCCCATGGATTGTTCCTTCTAAAGCAGTGCCTGAGCACTTCATCTTATTCTTGTAGGAAAACTGATTGTCCCCCGACCTCTACCCGATGGAGAACAAGGTCCAAATCTCTCTCGCCTTTTTTTTTTTTCTTTTGTGACAGACAGAGATCACAAGTAGGCAGAGAGGCAGGCAGAGAGAGAGGAGGAAGCAGGCTCCCCACTGAGCAAGGAGCCTGCTGTGGGGCTCGATCCCAGGACCCTGAGAGATCATGACCTGAGCCAAAGTCAGAGGCTTAACCAACTGAGCCACCTGAGTGCCCTGGTCCAAACCCCTCTTAAGGCATCCCTCAGATGGACCTTGATCTATCTTTCAGGCTTACCTCCTGCTAAACCTGCATACAAACCTCCCGCCCCACTCAAACGGATGCACTCAATGCCTTGCAGGTCTGGTAAAAAGGAAAATGCAAGCCTTTTGCTGGGGACATGCAGTATGAGACCTTCTGTTTCTTGGGCAGCCCCAGAGGAATAATTTGCCAAGATACCTTAATTTGCTGACGTCTTTTTTCGGAGTGGGGCATGAGCATTAGACAGGCCAGTGCAAAAGCAGGGAGCTCTAACTGGACATACTGCCTGGCTATTCCAACCATGTCGAGATCATCTGAAACGGGACATCTTCGAGAGAGCACATGAGTTTGTTAGTATTACTTACATTAATCCATGAGTTAATTACCCGACGGTGCTTTCAATGATTTTAAGCATTAAAGTGCTGGGGCATAACATACACTTAGGAAGGAGTAGCTCGAGTCTTTCACGGTATTCTTCGTGGAATAAAACAACCTACGGGAGCACAGAGTGCTCCTTGCTGCTGTGATTATGTCTGAGAGCCCACACGTGCCTGAAGACACGTTCTCTGAAGACTCAAAACCTCTCTGAAGACACTGCGTGATGGAGGTAGTTGGAAAAGTACTCTGTACATTAATTAAGACTAATTTTATTTTATTTATTTTTTTTTATTTGACAGAGAGAGATCACAAGCAGGCAGAGAGGCAGGCAGAGAGAGAGGAGGAAGCAGGTTCTCCGCTGAGCAGAGCCCAATGCGGGGCTCGATCCCAGGACCCTGAGATCATGACCTGAGCCGAAGGCAGCGGCTTAACCCGCTGAGCCACCCAGGCGCCCCTAATTAAGACTAATTTTAGAGAAGGCTTACTGACTTTCAGTTTACGAGCTGCTTGTGCAGAGTGGACACTGTAAAAATATGAGAGACAGTTTACCCTAGAAACAAGTGCTGTGCTTAACATCCCCAAAAGAAGGAATGACTCGAAAGACAGGTTTATTAGAAAGGAATTTTATAAGCAACAGGTATGACTTTTTGGGGTAGGAAGACAAGTATTTTACTTACTCTAGAACAGCGACGAGACTCTCACAGCAGTCTGACAACTGACTCGGGCTCAGAGGACAAGACGCTGAAAATAAACAGCAACAATGCACACACACGTACAGAGCTATAAAATGCTACTGTTGATGTTTCAGGGGAGAGAGAAATACCTGAAAGCAGGGGTATCTGAACCACACACTGCCAAGCTTTGCCGAAGTAGGGAACCTGGGGAGACAAGCACATTTTAGGATTCATGCCTGGGGTTTCACGAACTCTCTGGTTTTGTAGTCACAGAACTATGTGCTTAGAGCTTATGTTCAGGATGCTAAGACCAAAATCGTACACTGGCATCTTCCTGTTTGAGATGGTTAGATTTTAGGACAATTTCTCTCTCTCTTTCTTTCTCTTTCCTACCCTTCCTTCCTTCCTTTCTCTCTCCCCCTCCCTTTTCTTTTTATTATTTATTTATTTATTTTTTAAAAAAATATTTTATTTATTTGACAGACAGAGATCACAAGTAGGCAGAGAGGCAGGCAGAGAGGGGGAAACAGGCTCCTTGCTGAGCAGAGAGCCCGATGTTGGGCTCGATCCCAGGACCCTGAGATCATGACCTGAGCTGAAGGCAGAGGCTTAACCCACTGAGCCACCCAGGTGCCCCTTTCTCTCCTTTAAAAAAAGATTTTATTTATTTATTTGATAGAGAGAAACAGCAAGAGCAAGAACACAAGCAGGGGGAATGGGAGAGAGAAAGCAGGCTTAATGCTGAGCAGGGAGCCTGATGTGGGACTCGATCTCAGGACTCTGGGATCATGACCCAAGCCGAAGGCAGACGCTTAACTGACCAACCTCAAAGTAAATGAGGATCGTACAAGCCCCAGGCACTCACGCGCCCTCCTTCTTTCTTTCTCAAAGTAAACTCTATACCCAAAGCAGGATTCAAACTCATGACCCCAAGATCAAAAGTTGCATGCTTTACTGACTGAGCCAGGCAGGTGCCTTTAGGTAATTTTCTTCATAACTGTATAGTTCAGGGTCATATTATACAATCTTGGCTGATTCATTATTGTTTCATTTGGGGAAAAAAAGCATCAGAGCCCAACTCGGAAAATAAAACTTATACTATTGTGTGCCAGACGTTACGTAAGAGCCACAGGAAAGGGCCAAGCAGACAAGAGAAAGGATTTCGAAAAATGAATAAGGCAACATAAATTTCCACTTATAGGGGAAGGGTGAAGTGACTTATGCAACATTTTACTCCTTATTATAGAGAATAATTAAGAGTTAACAGTAATGAGATGCAAAAAAAATTATATGTAGAGGTCTCATAAGATCTAATAATCCCATACCTAACTAAATGCTCACAAGGAAAAAAACCACATATATCCACATAAAAACTTGTACACAAATGTTCATGGGGCATTGTTATTCTTTTTTTTTGGGGGGGGCATTGTTATTCTTAATAACCCAAAAATCCATCAACTGATGAATGGATTTTTCCAGTCATCATCATCGTGGGTGTGTCTGTACAGTGAACATCAGTTGGCAGTAAAAAGGTATCAAGCCCCGACATCTGATACCCAAGGATGAACCTTGAACACATGATGTCGAGTGAAGGGAGCCCGAACGGCCCTGTACTGCATGAGTCCACTGATATGACATGTCCAGCAAAAACACTTCCAGGGGTTGGAAGAGGGAGGAATAGGGAGTGACTGGTAATGAATATGGGGCATACTTTCGGGGTGAAGAAAATGTGCAAGAATTAGAGAGGTGGTGATGGTTGCACAATGCAGTGAATATATTAAAAACCACTTAATTGGGGCGCCTGGGTGGCTCAGTGGGTTAAGCCTCTGCCTTCGGCTCAGGTCATGATCTCAGTCAGGGTCCTATGATTGAGCCCCACATTGGGCTCTCTGCTCAGCGGGGAACCTGCTTTCCTCCCACTCTGCCTGCCTCCCTGCCTACTTGTGATCTCTGTCTGACCAATCAATCAATCAATCTTAAAAAAAAAAACTCACTTAATTATACATTTTATTGATTTCTGAATTTTATTTTTTTAGTAATCTTTACCCCCTATGTGGGGCTTGAACTCTAGACTCCAAGATCAAGAGTCACAATCTCTATGCACTGAGCCTGCCAGGTGCCCCTTAACTGTATACTTTAAAGGGGTACATTTTACATGGGAATTATAATCTCAATTAAAAAAAGAAAATAGGTCTCTATGTGCTCTATGGAAGAGTCTCCAAGGCACCAATGTTATGTGGGAAAAAAAATTATCTAGAATGTCATTGCATTTATATGTACAAAAATGTATACACACCCACACACATACAGACACACACATGTGCTTATATGATAACAGTAAAGTTCCAAACATAGTGCAAACATTAGTCACTTCTGGGGAGATAATTTTGATGGGAAATGGTAAAGGATAATTTTCATGTTTTATTCAGCATGTTTCTATATTGTTCTAATGTATTAAGCTAAGAATAAGTGATATATTTCCACATTACATAATGATTATATGGTACACAATCTGTGAAATGTAGAAAAGGGAAATAAGACATGGCGTCTGATTTAAAGATCCTCCAAGTCCAGGAGGGGTAGTTGAATGTGTAGCAAAACAAATTACACTGTGACAGGTGCTACCATAGAGCCAGGGTTTGGAGCGTCTACATGAAGGTGTGGCTCAGGAAGCCTGGAGGGCTGGGGCTGGTGAGGTCCTCGGAGAGGTGACCTCTGAGCCATGTACTCTGGGTCCTGGCCCTATTTTAATGGGATATCAGTTCTGTTCTTTACTGAGGAGCTGGTTACTTTACCCAATGCAACTGGCAGCCACAAGGCCATCAAGTATAAATATTAAATTCTTTTTGTTGTTGTTGCTAAAGATTTATTTACAGAGAGAGAGAGAGTGGGTACAAGTGTACATGAGCTGGGGGAGGGACAGAGAGAGAGAGAATCTCAAGCAGATTCCCCATTGAGCGCAGAGCGTGCCAAGAGCCTCGATTCCAGGACCCTGAGATCAAGACCTGAGCTGAAATCAAAAGTCAATGCTTAACTGAGCTATCCGGGTGCCCCTAAGGATTAAATTCTATAAAATTTACTTTAGGCGGGCGCCTGGGTGGCTCAGTGGGTTAAGCCGCTGCCTTCGGCTCAGGTCATGATCTCAGGGTCCTGGGATCGAGCCCCGCATCGGGCTCTCTGCTCAGCAGGGAGGCTGCTTCCTCCTCTCTCTCTGCCTGCCTCTCTGCCTGCTTGTGATCTCTCTCTGTCAAATAAATAAATAAAATCTCTAAAAAAAAAAAAAAAAATTTACTTTAGGAAACCACGTACCTGCCATAAAGAATGGATACTAGAGATGGCGGTTAAAACTTTCCTTAGATAAGGAATCTGGGGAAAAAAAATACAGTTCAGAAAATGACCAAAATGGAAAACTTCAACATGAAATATCAGATTCTTAAATTTTCAAAAAGGGATCAATAGAATGTATCTACCATGAGAACCACCAGGGAAGTTCAGTCACTAAATGACAAATATCAAAAAAGGTCAGGGAAGCTTCCATTTGTTTCCAGTGAAATTATGTCATTTTTGAGCCAGCACTTCCTCTGGCCCAAGACCAAGTTAAGTTTGGCACGAAACCAAGGGGAGTGAATGTTTGCAGCATACATCTGTGCGATCACCAGCCTCCGTGCAGAATGCTCAAGACTTGCTATGCAAAACCTTTCACACAGACTGCAGTCCAGGGCACAGAATCTTACCATGTTGAAGCCAAGAAGCTTTTGTAAGAGTCCGTTCCAAAGCTGCAGGTCATAGATTTTGTACTCCAAACAAAGCTCAGTCACCAATCTGACTGCCTGAAGCAGAAAAGGAATTAAAAAAAAAATCATACTGCTTCAAGATACCAGGAGATCAAACCACCTGTGGAAGAGGTAGGGCAGCTACACACAAAATATGCTTATAACCTAGGTGTGCCTACTGCCTGATTTCAGTGAAGGCCCCCAGTCTCTCTAATGAAAGAAAAAAAAGAAACTAAGATTATTCTTTTTCTTTCTTGCTGTCATGGATTCAAACAGCATCTCGGACTTTTCCCACCTTCTTCTTTCTACCCAAGAGCCGTTTGCCTTTTGGCCCCGTAACCTTCTCACCCTGGGCTCCAACTGCCTCAGAGACTGAATTCCCACAGGCAATGGAGAGAGAGGAGGAACACCCCTCCTGGCACGGGGACAGTCTCTTTCCCCCATCTGGATGTGGACACACAGGGCCTGGGAAGGGACTACAAAAGTGTCCTCTTGTTGGTGGTGGGGATCAAGCCCTAAGCTTTCAAGGACAGAGTGAAGCGGACCCTCTAAGCTGCGTGTCACCTGTCATGATAGGAAAGGAGAAACGGTCTCCGAGCAGTAGGCTTGTTCAGGAATGAAGAGCTTCTCTGGCTTCAGGCGTTTGGGTGAGTACGAGCACATCAGAGAAGATGAGGCACCCACCCTCAGACAACTCCAAGTACGTACCATGGATTCATGGCTGTGGTTTTTCCATAGACCCTTAATCATTCCTTCTTTAGGACTATTGCAAAATAATTCATATGTGATGGGGATATTCAAAGTCTCAAAGGATGCCAGAAAAGTTACACATTTCAAGTAAGATCTGGAAAACAGAGGCATGGATGGGAGTCATTCTGACGGACCACATTTACATTCAAGATAAAAGCCACCGTAGAGCAATATTAGGCCTCTTTATTTTATTTTATTTTAAGATTTTGTTTATTTGACAGATAGAGATCACAAGTAGGCAGAGAGGCAGGCAGAGAGAGAGAGAGGAGGAAGCAGGCTCCCTGCCAAGAAGAGAGCCCGATGCGGGGCTCGATCCCAGGACCCTGGGATCATGACCTGAGCCGAAGGCAGAGGCTTTAATCCACTGAGCCATGCAGGCGCCCCTAGGCCTCTTTACTTTTAAATGTCTATTTTTTAGGCTTCTAAATATATTCACTGAATATAATAGTAGAAAGAGATCAATATGAGCAAGATCAAGAAAACATTCAGTTCCTAAATGCCTCAAACAACTAGGGAAACAAGATGTTCTCAGAGGTCTATGTCCCCTTTGCCAAAATGGCAAGGATATTGGAGGCACCAGAACTAGGTTTACATGGCTACTCTCATGCACTCTTATAAACTGAGGGGCCTAAATGTACACTTCCAAAGAACCAATCTGTTTCCTTTTTCCCTTTTTTTTTTTTTAAAGTAAGCCCTACACCCAACTTGGGGCTCAACTCATGACCCCAGAGCAAGAGTCGAGTGCTCACTACTCGGTATTTGCCCCAAAGATACAAACATAGTGATCCAAAGGGGCACATGCACCCTAGTGTTTATGGCAGCAATGTCCACAATAGCCAAACTATGGAAAGAACCTAGATCCTAGATGTCCATCAGCAGATGAATGGATAAAGATGATGTGGTATATATATACAATGGAATACTATGCAGCCATCAAAAGAAACGAAATCTTGCCATTTGCAACGATGTGGATGGAACTAGAGGGTATTATGCTGAGCAAAATACGTCAATCGGAGAAAGACAATTATCATATGATTTCCCTGATATGAGGAATTTGAGAGGCAGGGAGGGGGGCTTCTGGGGTAGGGAAGGAAAAAATGAAACAAGATGGGATCGGGAGGGAGACAAACCATAAGAGACTCAATCTCACAAAACAAACTGAGGGTTGCAGGGGGGAGGGGGGTACGGAGAGGGTGGTTGGGTTGTGGACATTGGGGAGGGAATGTGCTATGGTGAGTGCTGTGAAGTGTGTAAGCCTGATGATCCATAGACCTGTACCCCTGGGGCTAATAATACATTATATGTTAATTTAAAAAAAAAAAAAGAATTGCGTTCTCTACCGACTGAGCCAGCCAGGCACCCCATGTTTCCTATTTCTTTTCTTTTCTTTCTTTCTTTCTTTTTTTTCTTAAAGATTTTATTTATTTACTTGACAGAGATCACAAGTAGGCAGAGAGGCAGGCAGAGAGAGAGGAAGGGAAGCAGGCTCCCTGCTGAGCAGAGAGCCTGACTCGGGGCTCGATCCCAGGACCCTGGGATCATGACCTGAGCCGAAGGCAGAAGCTTTAACCCACTGAGCCACCCACGCGCCCCGTTATTTCTTAACATAATCTACAAAATACCACTTACTTCACTTCTTCCATGGGCTTTTTGAAGAGAGATTCTATAGTTTCCTTGTCGGCCAAGTACAGGAGACACTGAAGAGCTCGTGCTCTGTGGGCAAATGTCAGCTGGCGCACGCCCAGGCTCTGTAAACCAAAGCAGGTGAGCAGAGGCACGCACGCGCATGTGCTGGGCCTGCGTGCGTGAGTTTCAGCTCAGGTAGCATAAACCTCACGTAACCAAAAACACTTAAGGTCAGTCTCTGCCTTTAGGGAGCCAGTGGTTCTCGGAGTGTGGTCCGCGTAGCCCTGGTGGGCCTCTCTCAGACTCTTCTAAGTGGGAAAGGGTCAGAACTAGGTTCACAGTGATGCTAAGACGTTATTTGCCCTGACACTGCATTGACCCTTGAGTTGGCGGGTAAAACGGCTGGTGCCGGTCAGGGGAGAGACAGCCACCCACCGGCGCAGTCCTAGTGCTCCCCACCGCTGAGCAAAGGGGACTGGTTTCCACTCACCAAGGTTCTTGGTGAGGCAGTAAAAATTAATTTTCTGATTTGTTTTTCTAATTAATTTTCTGATTAACCTCAACTCCCGAATACATTAACGAGTTTGCACTTGAGTACATATTCATTAACTAGAATGTATTCATCTGTGTTCCAGGCCCCGGAAGGGAAAGCACATGTGGAGCACAGCACAGACAGATGGTTTTTCAGGGAAAAGCACGTGGATGACTGAGCTATGAGCTGAACGGGGCACTTCTCACGGAGCACCATTTTTATCTGAAGCCACGACTGTCAGAAAAACTAATACACAAGGAAAGATAAAAGGGATGTCCATCCGTGTCCCCCCGTCCAACCATTGCTGGCATCTCAGATTTCCCCTCTTTTCTTCCTTCTGTCCAAGACCCATTTGTCTCCTGGCTCCACACTCTTTCTCTTCCTTGGTTCCAAATGGCTCAGAACAATCCCACAGACAAAAGCCTGAAGGCCGAAGAGGTGGTGTTGCCTTTAGGGAAAAGGGAAAGTTTCGTGTAGCTGAAGATTAGTGGGGAGGGAGGGAGGCAGGACTGGAGGGAGCAGCTCGTCCTGCAGGGCCCCTGGCAGAAGGAATGTTGCCTAACCAAGGAGTTAATAACTGCGAATGCAGACAACCGTGGGAACTGTCCATAGGTTCAGTTTGCCAACAGGAGATCACAGAAGCCAGCACTAAATGGGGCTCGCAGATACTGCAATCCTGATTACGAAGTAAGCTATGCAGTGCTCTGAATAAGTGTGTCAGTGAGCGTTATCTAAATCATCTGTTCATGGTATCAAGCACGGTAAAAATGCAGGGGAAAAATGCTAAGCTGAGGGGCGCCTGCGTGGCTCAGTGGGTTAAGCCGCTGCCTTCAGCTCAGGTCATGATCTCAGGGTCCTGGGATCGAGTCCCGCATCGGGCTCTCTGCTCAGCGGGGAGCCTGCTCCCTCCTCTCTCTCCGCCTGCCTCTCTCTCTACTTGTGATCTCTCTCTGTCAAATAAATAAATAAAATCTTTAAAAAAAAAAAATGCTAAGCTGAGATGCAGAAATCAGTTTTGACTCCGCGTCTCGGGCTTACGGTTGTAGCTGATGTTGCAAACACGAACAGCATTCTTGAACTGTAATCAATCGGACGAGACTGAAGGAGATACAGAACTCTGGAAAAAATATTGTAAATTACATTTCGATTTTAATTTAGGGATAGCTTACCCAAACAACAGATCCATTTTTATAGTCCTTAGAAAAAAAATCACTAGGCACCCCAAACATGGGTCTGAAGGGTCAAAGGCATTTTTGCTTTTCCCTTTAATGGATGCTTAATCTTTACTTGAGTTCTAATCATATCTAAAGACAATAAAAATAATAAATGCGAGCCCTCAGTCTTCTCACCTATCAGCTAGTCAATCTCTAACAATTAAAATTCTATTTAACAAATTAATACAAACGATAGCTACAAAGAACTTGGATACTACACATGGAAAATTCTGTTTTAATTCACAGAACCTGTTTAATGTTCAACCTCTAGACTCGGGCTGAATGGCCCCCTTCAGAGGAGAGTAAGATGGATATGGTGGGCGGGGTACAAGGGAGGGAGAGGGTGGAACTTTCAGTGGGAAAGGCAGGAAGTTACGAAATTGGCACGAAGTATCCCTTTGAGATCTCCTTGGGATTTTCATTTTTTCTGCTCTTTGAATTGTTTCCAAGACTTTCCATTATGACTGATTCAGTTAGACTTTGCAAGATGAATCGACCTCTTGCTTAGACAAAGGCGCCCTTGTGCTTGAAAGACTAAGCAAGGACAAGGTGGGGTCCATAGGAAAGGAGGGAATGGAGGGGGTGGTAAGCAAGCTCTGCCCAAAGCAGGAGAAATTCTTCTCTTGGGTTCGCCCTTCCCCATCCCCTCTCACTATCAGACCTCCAAGGCTGATACAGGGCTTCACAAGTGACTTGACCTATTTTTGGTCTGGAGCAGGAATGGCAAAAGGTTGGCATGCATGTCACCACTCCCTCTCCTGTCCCTGTGCCAAGCATCATTAGTAGATTACCACATCCTTTATGATCTGGGCCCAGATACAAGTCAGCAAGCCATGACCAATCAGATTTAGCACTTTAGACGAAACCCAAGTGCCTTCCTTGGTCTCAGTGTTAGATTAGAAGGGGAAATGGAATCCTGGTGGCCCATATGGGAACCAGCCCAGGTTACCAGGGTGAGAGAATACAAAGCAGGTCTGAGGCCAGAGTCCTAGCAAATAAGAGAGTTCTCCTTTGCTTGAGGTGCTTTCTCTGCTAAGGTTATTCTAGGAACCCTCAACATTAGTAGGGACTCACTGAGGGTTCAGAAATTCTGGATCTTGGTTGTTTCTTATTTATTCCACTAGAGACAGTTGTACATACTCATGGCCATATAGCAACAGAGTGATTCTTCTCAAAGACTCTGACCCAAGTTACATGAAGAAAGTCTTTTCAAAACCAACTTCTGACAGATTTATTGTAAGATTCCCACTGGGCAATAAGATAAGGGTGCATGGAAGTAAAGAGAGTACCTTCGTAGTGCTTCGTCTTCTTGAAGTTCAAATAATTCTGATGGTTTCTTTGAAAAAGTGAAAAAAAAGAAGTATAAAAACCACAGAAAGTTTCTTGACTATATAAGTTAACACAATCAAATGAAAAACCCAATATACAGAATTACATTTACACAGAAGAAATTAGAGTAGAATTGTGAAATTTTACTCTATTATGAAAAGATTTTTCCTTTAAAAAGGGGTTTCCTGAGGGTGCCTGGGTGGCTCAGATGGTTCAGCATCTGCCTTCAGCTCAGGTCATGATCCTAGCTTCCTGGGATCGAGCCCCACATCAGACTCCTGGCTCAGCGGGGAATCTGCTTCTCCCTCTCCCTCTGCCTCTCTCCCTGCTCATGCTCTTTCTCTCTCTGTATCTCTGTCTCAAATAAATAAATAAAATCCTTTAAGTGGTGGGTTTCCTCACATTTATTCACTTAGTAAATATTTACTGAGCACTTACTATGTGCCAGACACAATTCCAGGCACAAGGGTGGCCTGAGTGAACAAAAGAAATGTTCCTGTACTCCTGGTGTTTAGAGTCATTGGATAATTTTTTAAAAGGAAAGGACTCCATGAATTTTAAATGAGTCGTTCAGTAATTCCATATAAATTTATAAAAGTGCTCGGTACAGACACAGCTCCTTGCCTCAGGTGCTTTCGTTCAGTTTTCCACATTTACATAAAAGTTAAAACATGCTGGTTTCTGAGTCAACCAGATTCTACGCGGCCCAGCTCTGCTTCTAACCATGCCCAATAAGACATAGTCCCTGCTCTTCATAAACACTAAGTAAATAAAGTAATACTTGCTACACTGAACACCAAGGGATATAAAAACTAATTAAGAACTTAATGTCATTTTGGCTATGATATTTATTTACAAATAGATTTTTTTCCAAGCGTTTTTGCCAGGAAGATAGAGGAAGTCTCTCTGGTTGAGTTCTGCCTGCAAACAGTAGCAGTAGAGAAAATTCTGCATTTAGACTGCTGAATCCCAGCATAAAATCAGATGTTAATGACACTATTTCTAAAAAAGTGACACTATGTGCCTCCCGATGTGATATACTAAAAAGAACACATGACCTAAAAGGTGTTTGTGCCCAAAACACACAACCTGAATCTAATCACGAGAAACATCGTAAGACCCAGACATTTTGCAAACCAACTGGCCGGTGCCCTTTAGAAACATCAATATTCCACTAGAGTCAAAACAGACTGGAGTAAGCATCATCAATACATGCTCAATCAGGTTATATGTGTCGTGGGGAAAGGAGTATCAAGAGAAGCAAGTTATTATTATTTTTTAAAAAGATCTTATTTATTTATTTGACAGAGATCACAAGTAGGCAGAGAAACAGGCAGGGTCGGGGGAAACAGGATCCCTGCTGAGCAGAGAGCCCAATGCGGGGCTGGATCCCAAGACTGAGATCATGACCTGAGCTGAAGGCAGAGGCTTAACCCACTAAGCCACCACCCAGGACCCCCAAGAGAAGCAAGTTATTAAATTGTCTCCAAACACCTCCCCTAATAGTTACAAAAGGAAATACAGGAGAACTTTGTTAACAGGGACACTGACAACATTGTAACCAAGTTATTTAAATTCACATCACCTATTAGGGCAAATAGGTATCATGTGCCTCCATATGTCACACCCTGAGAAGGACACGACATCACTCAGGCAGGATTCTAGCCCAAACTGCATCATTTGAATCTTATCATGAGGAAAGACCAGAGGAACACAAACTGAGGGGCAGCTTATAGAATAACTGGTCTGTACTCTTCAAAAATGTGTCATAAAAGACAAGGAAAAGCCATGGAATTGTTTTGGATTAAGAGAGACTAAAGACACGAGAAATGTATACAATGCATGGTCATAGACTAGATCCTGGTCCCAGTGAAGGAGAGGAGAGGAAAGATTGCTATTAAAAAGAGCATTATTGGGGTGCCTGGGTGGCTCAGTGGGTTAAAGCCTCTGCCTTCAGCTCAGGTCATGATCCCAGGGTCCTGGGATCGAGCCCCGCATTGGGCTCCCTGCTCAGCGGGGAGCCTGCTTCCTCCTCTCTCTCTGCCTGCCTCTTTGCCTACTTGTGATCTCTGTCTGTCAAATAAATAAATAAAATCTTAAAAAAAAAAAAAAAGAGCATTATTGGGTCAATTCATTATATCGAACATGGATCAGCCTATGTTTATGGTACATAAATAGTGTATCAATTTTCAATTATCTAATTTTAAAAAAAAATTACTATTCTTTAATCTTAACAGTATTATTTTTCTTAAAGATTTTATTTATTTATTTGACAGAGAGAGACACAGCAAGAGGGGGAACACATGCAGGGGGAGTGGGAGAGGGAGAAGCAGGCTTCCCGCTGAGCAGGGAGCCCGGATGTGGGGCTTGATCCCAGGACCCTGGAATCATGACCTGAACCAAAGGCAGATGCTTAACCAGTGAACCACCCAGGGTGCCCCTCAATTATCTAATTTTGATAATGATACTGTGGTTAGGTAAGAGAAAAGCCTTGTTATCACTTCTCGGCCTTTTGGCTAAGGTCAAATGTAAGAGAAAAGCCTTGTTCTCAGGAAATACAGACTTCTTAAGGGGTAAAGGGCTATGCTATAGGCAATTCATCCTCAGACGGTCCAGAAAAATATTGTGAATATATATATATTATAGGGTGAAACAAATATGGCAGAATGTTAAACATTGATGCAGCTGTGTGGACGGTCTATAGGAATTCTTTTCAACTATTGCAACTTTTCTAGATATTTAAAATGATTTCAAATAAAAAGTTAAATCACATGACTCTAAGAACAGGCCACTTCTTTTATACAAGAATTCATCTAGAGTCACCATTCAAAAGGTAAAATAGTTGCAAAACAATATTTAAATGAAAAAGTAAACAACCTCATTAGAACTCATCAGATAGGGGCGCCTGGGTGGCTCAGTGGGTTACGCCTCTGCCTTCCGCTCAGGTCATGATCTCAGGGTCCTGGGATTGAGCCCCACATCGGGCTCTCTGCTCAGCGGGGAGCCTGCTTCCCCCTCCCTCTCTGCCTGCCTCTCTGCCTACTTGTGATCTCTCTGTCAAATAAATAAAAATAAAAACTTTGGGTGCCTGGGTGGCTCAGTGGGTTAAGCCTCTGCCTTCAGCTCAGGTCATGATCTCAGGGTCCTGGGATCGAGCCCCACAGTGGGCTCTCTGCTTGGCTGGGAGCCTGCTTCTCTCTCTCTGTCTGCCTCTCTGTCCACTTGTGATCTCTCTCTCTGTCAAATAAATAAATTTAAAAAAAATATAAAAATAAAAAAATAAATTCTTAAAAAAAAAAAAAGAACTCATCAGATAAGAGAAGGTATCAAAAAGGAGCTGTCATTCCTGGTTCTACGAGACTGGTTTCCTCATTAGAAGGTTCTTAGAAGGTTCTGTCAGTGCGGGATAACAGACCGAACAATAGACCCTCCAGGAGAACAGACTCACCTCCCCAGGCTTTGTGGCTGGGCACAGCCACTTCTCCAACAACATGTCCCAGACCTTCTCCAAATTAATTTCATTAACTTCGGCAATTTCCTTGGCGGCTGTGTGAATATCTGAGAAATTCAAGATAAAGAATTAAAAAAAAAAAAAAAAGAAAAGAAAAGAAAGAAAAACCCAAGTTTTTAATGCAAGATAACTGGGAATCAAAATGCTAATTCTCCTTGAGCAGAAAGATGAGTAGCGTCTTGTCCTCACCAGGATAATCTCTGCCGGACGGGTTCTGAATCCGTTGACTGATGCTCGGGTGTTCGTACAGACTGACGAGAAGATGTGCGGGTTTCCCTATGACTCTCAGACACTCCGCAGAGTCCAGTCTGTGGGCTCTGAGCACAGCTTCGGTGCCTGACCGCCGACACTGCACATGAAGTTTCTTCAACAAAGCCTCCGCTTTTTCGCGTGCCTCGTCCTTTAAAAAAAAAATCACAAGCAAAAAGAAACTCTCATGCTCTAAACCTCAGGCGAGATGAAGAATCCGTCTTTGTCAATCAACGTCCTTGTGTAGCTACACAAACCCTAACCTTCTTTCTCCCTTGTAGGCATCCGACCCTCCAAGACGCCCATCCCCGGGGCGGGATGAGAAGGGACATCTGGCATGAGTTAAGTGAAAAGAGAGAGGAAGGAGACTTCCACCATGTAGTCCAGACACACCTGAGATGGGATATTCTGGAGCCATCTCTCAGCTAGATACAAGCAGAATTTCAAGCTGGACATCTTGAAGGAACCTGAAAAGATGAAAAGATTTATAAGCAAATTTTAATCCAGACAAATGTATTTGAGTCAAATTTAAAAGACTATGTTTTTCTTTAAAAAAAAAAAAAAGACTATATTTTTAAAATGAGAATGCATATTCAGAGTAAAGAAACAATTTAAACAGGACAGAAGGATACACACATTTTAACCCAAATGGGATAAGGTCACACATGTAGTACATACGGTTTCCTTGTTCTCCCTATGCAGGTTCGTTGGATATCTTCCCAAGTTAACTATATAGTATTCCATTCTATGAATAGGCTCTATTTTTCTTTTTAAGATTTTATTGATTTATTTGACAGACAGAGATCACGAGTAGGCAGAGAGGCAGGCAGAGAGAGAGAGGAGGAAGCAGGCTCCCTACTGAGCAGCGAGCCCGATGCGCTCGATCCCAGGACCCTGAGCCGAAGGCAGAGGCTTAACCCACTGAGCCACCCAGGTGCCCTACGCTCTATTTTTTAAACAAGTTCCTGACAAATGAGCATGTAAAAAAATAGTTATTTTCAATTATTGATACAACTGAAAACGGAGCAGTGCGTGCCCGTGTTTGCGTGCTTGTTTAGTTACGCAAGAACACGTAAGGATTCATTACTAGAAGTGTGATGGATACTAGAAAGCATCAATTTCTATCCCTACCGACAAGGTGGAGAGTGCCACATCCCTGCACCCTGATGTGCTGGAGTGAACTGTGCTGACCTCACTGGAGCCTTTTCAGCATTCAGCAGATTCTAACAATGTCAGTAATGCACCAAGTGAAGTCTGAGGGCACACATAACATTTTTAACCACCATCAAAAGTTTTAAATGCCTCTCCTTAGAGATAGAGAAGTCCTTTTTTTTTTTTTTTTCTTTACTGCAAGTTCAAAACAACAAGCCAACCATACTGAGCCCATTTAGAAAAAGAATCCAATACCTTCTGGGATATCCTGGGTAAGACTGATGCCGATAGCCACAGCCCACTCTGGATTAACTATAGATAGTAAGTAGGATTCGATGGTCTGAGTGATCTTAGTTATGTCCTTGTTAATCAGTGTTGAGGATTTAGCTTGTGTTAACTTCAGGAGTTTGGGTTTCAGTTTTTTCTCAAAAACATGCTTGGCTGTAGACACGTACAGAGTGTCCAAAGAGAACTTCAAAAAGAGGAAAAGAAGAGTTAAGGCTGATTTATAGGCACTCCTCTAAAGGTTTACCTGAAAGCAGCCCCAAATCCTCCTACACAGGGTCTAAGTTAACTAGAGGGTATATACAGATACGTCTTACAAAGTCTCAACCCATTACCTTCATTAATTTGGAAATTAAGAGCAGTGTTGGGAATGATTCTTCACTGAGTTCTGTTGCTAAGAAGGAAATAAGAAGAATATGATTTGCTTAAGAAGAAAATAACTTGACTATTCAGTAATATTCATAAGTTAAGGAACATACAGAGAATTTTCCAGAAGTTCTGTGCTGTGCCAAAGAATATTAGGTGAAAAGGCAGTCTAGTTTGGGCAGCTGGCGGCAAACTTATCACATGCTCCAACATATACTGATATTCTAGGTCCACTGGAGGAGATATTCTTCTGTATGATTTCAAATGTTTCAGAAGACTCAATGCCTAGATTAAAATACAAATGTAATTTCCTGTGAGATTAAACCAGTCCTGTTTCCGAATTGTCTAACTTGATAGCATCACAGATTTCCATTCCTGAGATGGCCTGGTTTCCATAAAGATACACAAAACTTTTGTAGTTTTACCTCTAAGGTTATTCTTCTAAACCAAAACCATAATGTACATGATGGTTAAAGAAATTATGTGCGGAGAAACTAAAGGAACCCTGTTGTGGGTGGGATGTTTATGAGTCTGATAGTTCTCCATTCCTCTTCGAACAGTCTGACAGATCTCAAAAATGCTTGATTTCACTTCAAAGACATAGGCAGTCGATCTAAAATTAATCCTCTATACCCCTTACATCTCTTTAGCTTATATCGGATATTTTGGTGGGCTTGTAAAACCGTTTGAATCAACCCACTGTCTTTCAATCTTTAAAATCTAATTTAAAAAGAGACAAAAGCTACTGCAACCAAAATTCAGAGAAAACTAAGAAGTTACGGAAAGCACTAGGATTGAGTCAGTCCTACCTACTAATATAGAAAGTAGTATCTAACTTTAGGTCCCACATACATTTTTTTCCCGTCTGAATCACAAAAATTTTGCTTTAATTCTTCCAAATCAGTACTTTAGTGATGTCATGCTCTTGGACAAACTTAAAGTACTTTAGGAAAGCAAAAATAGGATTAAGATAAATGATAAAATATAGAGAGCATGAGAAGTCTTTTTATCTCTATATTCCTTTCAACGAAGAAGACAAGAATAAAATAGGAAGCACAAAGGATAGTCCAGAAAGATATCTGACTGCAATTTTGTAAATGATCCAAAAAGAAGCATAAAGGTAATTTTTAAATGTTTAATATATTAGTCATACCTGATTAATATTAATGTTGGTTATCTTTTCATCGGCTCTTTCTATAACTTTTAGGACAACTTCAATCATTTCATAGTCATAGGGATCCAACTGTATAAAAATAAAAATATATCAAAACTTAAGAAGATGGTCAGGGCAGGACATGGTTTTATTCAATACAGATCACAAACACAAAATCTCTGCACTATGGTGTGAGATTATTCTTTTAAAAATGAACTGAGGGGTGCCTGGATGGCTCAGTCATTGTCTGTCTTCGGCTCAGGTCATGATCCCAGGGTCCTGGGACCAAGCCCTGTATCAGGTTCCCTGCTTGGTGGGGGGCCTGCTTCTTCCTCTCCACTCTCCCTGCTTGTGTTCCCTCTCTCCCTGTGTCTCTCTCTGTCAAATAAAATCTTTACTAAATAAATAAATAAAAATGAACTGAAATGGGGGGACCTGGGGGGCTCAGTTGGTTAAGTGTCCAACTCTTGATTTCAGTGGCAGTCATGATCCTCAGGGTCATGAGATCGCCCCAAGCCCTAACCCCCATGTCTGGCTCCACACTGGGCATGGAGTCTGCTTAAGATTCTCTCTCTTTCTCACCCTGTGCCCTTCCCCTCATCTCTGCTTACATGCTCTCTCAAACACAAACAAAAAACCCTGAAATGTTCTTATCTCAAAATTAGTTCTTTATTAGTTCTATCAGGATAAATAAATGTTAAAATGTTTCCTCCTTCCTCTTTCTCTCTCTCTGCCTGCCTCTCTACTTGTGTTCTCTGCCTGTCAAATAAATAAAAATAAAAATCTTAAAAAAAAAAAAAGGGGGTGCCTGGGTGGCTCAGTGGGTTAAAGCCTCCACCTTCGGCTTAGGTCATGATCCCAGGGTCCTGGGATCAAGCCCTGCATTGGGCTCTCTGCTCAGCAGTAAGCCTGCTTCCCCCCATATCTCTCTCTCTGCCCACCTCTCCGCCTACTTTTGATCTCTGTCCGTCAAATAAATAAAAATAAAAATCTTTAAAATGTTTCCAAAGTGACTTTAAAAAGAAAGCTATTCCTAGGGTACTAAAAATCTAGAAAGAATAAAAATTTTCATAATTTATAAAATTTTATACTTTTTAAAATTTATTTTATTTTTTTTTTTAAGATTTTTATTTATTTACTTGACAGAGATCACAAGTAGGCAGAGAGGCAGGCAGAGAGAGAGGAAGGGAAGCAGGCTCCCTGCCGAGCAGAGAGCCCGATGCGGGGCTCGATCCCAGGACCCCGGGATCATGACCCGAGCCGAAGGCAGAGGCCCAACCCACTGAGCCACCCACGCGCCCCTAAAATTTTATATTTTTAAAAATTTTTTAAAAGGATTTTATTTTTTGTCAGAGAGAGAGAGCACACAAGCAGGGAGAACAGCAGGCAGAGGGAGAAGCAGGCTCCCCGCTAAACAAGGAGCCTGATGCAGGACTCGATCCCAGGACCCTGGGATCATGACCTGAGTCAAAGGAAGATGCTTAACCAACTGAGTCACTGAGGGGTATCCTTGTAAGATTTTTTTTTTTTTTTTTGACAGACAGAGATCACAAAAAGGCAGAGAGGCAGGCAGGCAGAGAAAGGGGCGGGGGGAAGCAGGCTCCCCGATGAGCAGAGAGCCCAATGTGGGGCTCGATCCCATGACCCTGGGATCATGACCTGAGCCCAAGGCAGAGGCTTTAACCCACTGAGCCACCCAGGTGCCCCCTTGTAAGATTTTTTAATTAGAATTCTATATCTTCCATTTAAGACAGGAAAAGTACACTAGGAGGAAATGAACCCTTTCTTGGTAATGATGTAACTGAAAGAGTGGGCCTCCAAGCAAAAGTTTCTCAAAGGACTGCATTCTGGCTCTAAGCATATACTGAAATGCAAAAATTAATTGGGTGGCATCTATGTATGCTCATAAAAAGAAAGGAAGTATTCTCTTTGTTCTTTGTTTTGCCCACACACCATTACTTTTTATTCCCATTTCTTTTTTTTTTTTTTTTAATTAATTTATTTATTTGACAGACAGAGATCACAAGTAGGTAGAGAGGCAGGCGTAGAGAGAGGAGGAAGTAGGCTTCCCGCCAAGCAGAGAGCCCGATGTGGGGCTCGATCCCAGGACCCCGGGACCATGACCTGAGCCGAAAGCAGAGGCTTTAACCCACTGAGCCACCCAGGCGCCCCTATTCCCATTTCTTAAATGCCAAATAAAGTCACAAGAATAACAGCACTTAACTAAGTGGGAATAGGATTTCTGTAGGACCTAGAACTTTTGAGCAAGTCTACATTATTTTTGGCTTTCAGGCCAAATATAAAACATAAGTATTTCTTGCAGTCTTACAATCCTCTTCACCCTTCCATCCACTTTTACTCCCTCAAGAAACTACCCTTCATGGGGTGCCTGGGTGGCTCAGTGGGCTAAAGCCTCTGCCTTTGTCTCAGGTCGTGATCCCAGGGTTCTGGGATCCAGCCCCGCATCCGGCTCTCTGCTCCGTGGGGAGCCTGCTTCCTCCCTCTCTCTCTCTGCCTCCCTCTCTGCCTGCTTGTGAACTCTGTCTGTCAAACAAATAAATAAATAAGTCCTTAAAAAAAAAAAAAGAAAGAAAAAGAAACTACCCTTCATCCTAAAAATTTCAATTCTCATAAAGATCTCCTAAGAAAATAGACAAGAGGGCAAATAGGTATATATACTAAGATACTCACTGTAACTTAGAATTGTGAAATGTACAAGTGATTTAAATATCCATTCATAAAGGCCTGGTTAAATACAGTGTGTTTCGTCCACACAGTGGAATAATTCCTATCTGTCAAAAATGAGACAGATGTATGTGTACTGTCATGGAATGACAATATTTTAAGTGAAAAAAAGAGAGTAACAGGATAGGATGATTAGCCTAAGATAGTCACCAAACTACTAACATTTTTATCTATGGGAATGGGGTTATAGAGAAATCTCACTTTTTGATTTATACTTCTCTCTAGTTTGACCTTTTCCAAGAATGTATACTAGAACACAAAGAATGTGTTTTCAAAAATCTAGAAAAAAAAAAGGCTATTTCTGAGGATGCCTGGGTGTCTCAGTCAGTTAAGTGTCTGTCTTCAGCTCAGGTCATGATCCCGGGCTCCTGGGATCAGGTCCCCACTGCATCAGGCTCCCTGCTCAGCGGGGAGCCTACTTCTCCCTCTCCCTCTGCCTGCTGCTTTTCCTGCTTATGCTCTCTCTCTCTGACAAATAAATAAAATCTTAAAAAAAAAAAAAAAGCTATTTCTATTTTCAGGAATAAAAGACCAGAAGGTTGCTGTATTAAACTAGTAACAAGATAGAAATCTAAAATAATTAAAATTTTTTAAAAATATAGGACTTGCATTTCCAGCTTAGTGATCCACATCTCTAAATGAACTAAGGGTAGGAGGCATGTTTGATGTGACCCAATACATTTGCTTCCCGTTCATCTACCTTATGGAGTATTCCACTAAGACTGATGACCAAATCTTTCGTGCTCGTCAGGAGAGGAACCATTTCCAGGGCTTTGGCCAGGAGTTTGGGGTGCTGCTGCTTGACAGGCTGCGTGCTCGCATCTCCCTGGTTCTGGCTGGCACTGGTGTTGTGTAGCAGTGTTTCGATGAAGAGCTGAAGAGCGGCATCACAGTCCAACTGAAATGTGCTAAGAGAAGTTTTCCATTACACCCTCTTCACCATGTGTGTGTACGTTTCCATACAATTTCTCCCCGACCCGATCCCATCACGAGACTTCCAACAACCCTCTCGTAGCCCAGCCTCAGTATCAGACCATAGCCCTGTCATCAGAATTAATTACTGCCTTTAAAAAAATCAGATCTTCTTCTTGGCAGATTTGTTGACATGGCACAATACTGGAAAGAAATTTGTAATAAAATTGAGAATATTTAATCCCTTTAACGGGGCAATTCTACTTTCACACATTTCACAGAAGTAGCCAAGATACATGTATAAGGGTGTCCACTGCAATAACTGTTTGTAATATTTAAAAACTGAGAACCACTCAGTCATCCATCAATGAGGGGCTAGTTGAATAATCTGTTCATAAAAAGGAATACCAGTGTTCAGGAGCTGAGGAAGGGCTCTATGTACCAGTCCTGTAAGACATCCTGGTAAGTAAATGATGCATACTACAAAATGGTTTGTAAAGTAGGATTCTGTTTTTGAGGAATGTAAAGAATGCATGTCAGCATTTGCATAGGGGAAATAAAAGAACAATAGAGGCCAAACTCTTTTAACAGTAATTATTCCTGAAGGGTGAGACTATGTGGAGCTTTGATTTGAGTATGTTTCATCTGAGTTAGAAAAATAATAAAGACTTAAAAATTAAGAATGCGGTTGGGGCGCCTGGGTGGCTCAGTGGGTTAAGCCTCTCCCTTTGGCTTAGGTCATGATCTCAGGGTCCTGGGATCGAGCCCCGCATCGGGTTCCTTGCTCAGCGGGGAGCCTGCTTCCCTCTCTCTCTCTGCCTGCTGCTCTGCCTACTTGTGATCATGCTCTCTCTCTGTCCAATAAATAATCAAATAATCTTTAAGAAAAAGATTAAGAATGAGGTTAATATAGACAGACAATTCCAATGTCTTAAGCCCTATTAATAAGATGGTAGTTTAACCCACTGAGCCACCCAGACGGCCCAGTAAGATGGTAGTTTAATCTGCTGCGCAGAGTAACAGAAATATCAAGAAAAGCTTTAAGTAGGACCATTTTATTTTTTTTATATTTTTATTTTTTATTTTTTTAAAGATTTTATTTATTTATTTGACAGATAGAGACCAGAAGTGGGCAGAGAGGCAGAAAGGAAGAGAGAGAGGGGGAAGCAGGCTCCTGTGAGCAGAAAGCCTAATGCGGGGCTCGATCCCAAGACCCTGAGATCATGACCTGAGCCGAAGGCAGAGGCTTTAACCCACTGAGCCACCCAGGCACCCCTAAGTAGGACCATTTTAAAGTCTTTCCCTGAAATTCTAAAAGCCATCTAAATTTACTCAGCTGGATTCCTCGGGGTAGAAGTGTCGCTATCACACAAATACAAATCATCAATGCCACAAAAGCAACAAGAATGTGAAATGAACTTGACATTATTCTAGCTATTTATATTGTAGAAAAGGGCTCAGTATGACAAAACCACACAAAAATCTGCCGGGAGTTCAAATTAATAAACGAGACAGTGTGCGTACCCCATTCTGGATTTGCAGCAGTCCAAACTGAAGAACGGCATGGTTCTGTTATTTCAAAGTACAGTTAGTCAAAGCTGCTTAGAGGTACGAGCACCCTGTAGCTTTTGACTTCTGGGTTCAGGATGGTGGCAGCCAGGGTCTGCTACCCCGTCCTCCGTCCACGGAAGAGCTGGGTACCCGCCTGGTGAGGAAGTGTGCTCGCAACAGTAACTCGGACTTCACTCATCTGCCACCAACTGGATGAGGGTTATAGCACTGTTGGTATTTTAAAAGCAGTCGCTTATTATTTGACCTTGAGCAGGTCACCTAGTACGGGTTTGTTTTCTCATACATAAATTGATGATAGTATGCAATAAAAATTGTAAAAAGGGGAGCCTGGGTGGCTCAGCGGGTTAAGCCTCTTCCTTCAGCTCGGGTCATGATCTCAGGTCCTGGGATCGAGCCCCACATCGGGCTCTCTGCTTATCGGGGAGCCTGCTTCCCCCTCTCTCTCTCTGCCGGCCTCTCTGCCTGCTTGTGATCTCTGTCTGTCAAATAAATAAAATCTTAAAAAAAAACTTAAAAAAATTATAAAAAGTTAAATGGTGGTGTGTGTGAAAGCACTTTGAAACTGGTAACGTGACAGCAAAATGGTCATCCTATTTATTAAATAAACGCCTGAGATAGTATTTATTCCTACTCATCACGGTAAACTGTTACCTGTCTATATCTATAAACAAAACATTCAGCCTTAGTGTTCTCTATTCACTTACTAAATTACTTTTAAAATTTCTCCCTAAATCATACTTTTCATTATGTCTTAATAAAACAACCCTGCCCCTGAGTTAATCTGATTTATAAGTTCAATTGCTCATTAACAATATTCCCAAATTTTCCTGAACATGGGGATCACCTAAAAATTAAGGATTAGATTCCTGGGCTTTGGCCCAGATCTGCTGAGTCAGAACCACCAGGGAGGGACCCAGGAATCTGTATTTTAGATCAGGTGCCCCAGGTCCTGTTCATCAAGAGGCAAGTCTGGGAAACGCTTAACAGTGAACTGAAAGGGTGATAACTTAAAAGAATTTAATCTGGTTCTGGGGTTTACTCAGTTTAGGGATGAACAAAAGTAAACACCAGAGGTCCATGGACCACGAGCAATAATCCTCTGTATTATCATGTTCTTGCAGTAAGGACTTCCAGTTCGTTAAGCTAACAGCAAAAAATACCACTAAGGTTTAAAGAATTACCAGCAATATTCCAGAATGAGGCTTGTGTCCATATCTATATTCTCCACGAGTGCTTTAATGAGGTCTTTCTTGGTGAGAAAATGTTGCCTGAAAACAGGTTGGAAAGAAATCTAGAAACAAAAAGAGCAAAAAAAAAAAAAGTAAAACTTACTACAATAAGGACACCACAGTGATTTGCCTTTTTATAGAGAAGACTATAAAGACTAAAAGACTCCTCCAACTTTTTTTTTTTTTAAATCACCCTACTCAATTGAGCATCATTCTGAGATTTCAGGTGTATTTGACTGTGGATCCAATATCTCTCTCAGTCACACTAATGTGGGGCCCTTCATCAGTCAAGTGGTTGGTTATCAGTACCATTACTACTGCATACGAATTAGGCTTCAAAACACATGCCATTTCTGCAGTGATTACATTCCTGATAAGCCTACTGTTCGCGAATAAGGTAAAATGTTTCTCATGCACAGTGTAAAGAAAATAGGGTTTCGTTTGTTTTTGCAAAGTGAAAAATGACGTTTCCCTAGCAGGAGTTCTTAAACTTTGGTATACCTGTGTATACACTGATGTTATCTTTAACCAAACAGCAGCACAGAAATATGAGACTAAAGGCTAGGTCTGAAACACCTTAGATCTTAATGCTAGATAAATATTTCTATAAATGAGAAAGCTAAGCAGATAAAAATGTCAAGCCCCTCCTAATTTCCTTAAAAATATAGAAAAAAGGAAATGAAGCCAATGGTCCTTATTTCTTTGAAAACACCAATGGGTATACTTAATATAACTAAAATCTATGCATCTACAATATACATCTTTTCTCTAAAGAAACAGACAATGAGATCTTTGTTTTAAGTTTTCCTGGAGAAAATCATCAGAACTGTGGTGCCTGGGTGGCTCAGTGGGTTAAGCCTCTGCCTTTGGCTCAGGTCATGATCTCAGGGTCCTGGGATCGAACCCCACATCGGGCTCTCTGCTCAGCAAAGAGCATGCTTTCTGCCCTCTCTCCTTCTGCCTGCCTCTCTGCCTACTTGTGACCTCTCTCTCTCTGTCAAACAACAACAACAACAACAACAAACCTTTAGAAAAATCATCAGAATGAACAAAACTTCATGGCACTCCAAAGAATACTCACACCAAGTTTGCCAAGACGAATACCCCACCGGGCATCAGTACTGAGCTCCCGGAACTTAAGCTCCGTTTCTATTTCCTGATAGAGGCTGGCCAGCTGAGAGCCCACCAGAGATATTGCCTGAAGAATTAAAATATAAAATTCAGTTGCAAATAGAATATTGGGTTTCATCTAAAAGGTGTTAGAATGTATTCTATTTAACAAAACTCATAACCTCTCTTTGGGATAACGTGGTGGAATGCATACATATTGCTTGATACAGTCATTATTCATAGGATAGTTAGGTCATTCAACTTTTAGTATGATGCCATAAATTTAGTCTGGCTTTTCTTCAAAGGAAAAGCCAAAGTTTGGTTATTCTGCAAACAAAACCCCTATAAAAAGCAAATTTTAAAACAAACAACAACAAAGACAAGTTTTGCATTGGTTAAACTTGTCCTTCAAAAAGAACTGGCTCATGGGTCTAAGATTTCAAATACCCTCGGGTAATTATAAGAAGTCAAGTTCTCTGGCTGCATACAGATTTAAGAAATAAAAAATATAATCCTTCTGGTTGAGCAATGCTTATAACCTGCATACACATTCACCGGTGAGCCAGTAGTCAAGGAAAAGTTTGTAGAAAGTGAGTGAGTGAGCTCAATGTGTCTTTTGTTTAAATCTTTAAGATCTGAGGGCAAAGCCGTTTCATTTCTTCCCCCTAAATGTTTTAATACTTGAAGAACTGAGGCCGTGTTTCCTTAGACCATACCAAAACTTTGTCGTAATTATGCCATGCTTTATCTATGAGCTTCCAGAGATTTTCAACCACTTCTTTTTGGGGTAAGAGAGTGCAGTAACCCAAGGCCAAGTCAAGATCCACCACGCGACAATTAAATACCTATCAGAAGAAAGCATTGGAGAACATTCTTTACAATCAAAACGGAATTTGGTCTCTGAAGGCTTGTTACTGAATTTAATTACAGACCCAAAGAAAGAATAAGTGTTTCATGAAAAGTTATTCAAAGTAACTCAGTTCTAACTTGTTTGCTTCGTTTTAACATCCTTTATCATTATCACAAATTTAAGGAAACAACTCTAGCAAGTTCTATATGGCATGACAATTCCATCACTTCTCTTCAAAACCCCAACACCCCCTCCCCCCTCTTATCCTCACTGAGAAATCAGAAGCAACCAGAAGAGGGAAAAAAAGAAAAAAGAGAGAGAGACAGCTTACCAAGAACAGATACTCACTTTGTGCAGTAATGTTGTAGCATTTCCCCTGATAAATGTAACGGCTTTCTCTTTCAATTCCATAACAACATGCTTTGATTTAACTAGTGTGGCCTCTCCAAACAACTTTTAGAAATGAATAAAAGAATATTTAGGTCCATTTCTAGCTATGCATCATTCTGAAAACTTTCCTCAAATATTAAGGAACTTTGAAAATTCATCATCATATGAAAAATGTGTTGGCATTTAATTTAGGATGACTGACCACAGTAGGCAGGGCAGGGGGAGGGTGGCGCTGGGTGGTGGAACTGACTGGCATGGGGCAGATAAAGTTTCAACCTAATGGGGTCACTGGGTTTGGAATAAGACGACACACCACTGCAACGTTAAAAGCTCGGGCGACTCATCTCACTTCTCGCAGTCTGCTTCCTCATTTGCAAAATGGAGACTCTCAGGGTTGTTGTCAAGATCGAGTATGAAAAGTGCACCCTGAACCGAACCCGAATCTTAGCAGCTAGCTGCTCAACAAATGTTTCTTACATCTGACAAATTATCAATGTCCTTGCTCCAGAGCCAAATGAGAAAATGTGGACTCCAAATTCCTTCGTTTGGCAGTGCTTTTGTATCTACATTCACCTGGAGTGAAAGCACTTGTTCTCCAAACTATACCTTTCCGCTCAGACTGGCATTCATGAAGCTAGATGCAGAGTGCTGAAGACAGGTACCAAATGAACCAACGACAAATCTTAGGGCCAGCTCCCACTGGCTAGATTCTTGAAGGTTCTGGAGCAAGGCAGAGATGGAGTTTATAATAGGTAAAATAAGGTTGTCTCCTGTGGAATGATAAAAGTATTTCATTTCAGTAGCAGTATTGTAATCCATTTAGATTTTTTTCTCAAAGAAAGAAGATCATATTACTGAAAATTTTTTCCAGGGACAAGCTACATCTTTAATGCAGAGGATGGTCATATATTTTGGTTCTCAAAGTGAGTAAATGAGAGAATTAACATGGGCTTGATTTAAGCCAGAAAATAACTAAGTTTGATTGTAATTTGTCTGTTTTGAGATGCTTAAGTCTTTAGCTGAGAAAAACCCATTTCCCTATTGGAAAGAGCAAAATTTATGAATAGATACATAAAAGTTACTGTTATAAGCCAAATGACAGAAGATCTTTCTGATCTTTCAGAAGAATAACACTGTAACAGTAATAACCAAGTAACCACCTCAAGAACATTAAGGCAGACTCATATTCAGGATTTCAAGGAATTTCCATATTGGTGTATTTATAAAATCATAACACAATATGTACATTTTTGATGTCAAATACCTTCATTAATAGAGCAGTATGGTAAGCTTGTCGAATCCAAGGGATATCTCTTGTTTTCTACAAAAGAGAGTAAAGTACATAACACTGAATAAAACAACTAACTCATATTACAAGAGATATTTAAATATTGTGCTATTATCAAATAATGTCCTAAAGCAAACTTCCACTTTAAATAAAATTTTTAAGTGTATACGGAAAAATACACAGATGAGTGTACAACCTGAAAAAGTGCATACATCCACATAACAGCACCCAAACCAAGAAACAAACCTCACCAGCACTCGAAGCCCCCGCTGGCCTCCATTCCAGTCACTACCCATCCCCAAGGGTAACCTAACCAGCCACTACCCTGATATCCAACAGCACGTCTTCCTTGTCGCCTGTCCTTGCACTTTATGTAAATGGAATTGGACAGTATGCCTTCTTTTGTGTTTGGCTTCTTTTGCTCAGCATTATGCCTGCGAGACTCACCATATTACCGTGTGGAGTTCTAGTTTCAAATCTCTGCAGTTTAAACTTGCATAAGGCAGGGGCGCCTGGGTGGCTCAGTGGATTAAAGCCTCTGCCTTCGGCTCAGGGCATGATCCCAGGGGCCTGGGATCGAGCCCCGCATCGGGCTCTCTGCTCAGCAGGAAGCTTGCTTCCTCCCTCTCTCTCTGCCTGCCTCTTTGCCTACTTGTGATAAATAAATAAAATCTTAAAAAAAACTTGCATAAGGCAGAAATACATGGAAAACAACAACACAAGTGACATTTACCAGCGAGAGGCACAAGCGATGCAATCAATTCATAAATAACCGGGAGCACCATCTGGGACTCAAGGACTATCCCATCTTCACTGAAGAAGTCACTGTAAGACCACTCTTCATAGGGATCTTTGTGAGTTCCGAAGGAAGTCTGAACACCAAACCACATGAGATGACACAAGTAAATACACTCCAAAACACAACGGCCACCTCCACCAGGCAGAACCCACGAGCAGATGTATTAGAGCCAAACACAGTTTTGAGGGTCAAAACGAACCATGGAGTCTGTTTTTTCAGGTCTGTGGCTTATAATAACACCATTTTAAATTAAATTGCTACTCTAAGAGAAGGACAATGTCCAGAGATGCCGGGATTGAGGCCCAACATTTCAAAACATAGTGCAACTTAAATTAGCCCATACATGTGATAGGAAAAGAGGTCTCATGCCCTTGAGTTTTCCAGGCTCGAATAAGAAAACACAAGAGGTAGGTTCATTCTTTTTGTAAAGTACACAAGTGATTTAAAAGTGGTACATAAAGGATGGGTGGGGTTTTATTTAAGGAAAAGAAATTCAATGGGGCGCCTGGGTGGCTCAGTGGGTTAAAGCCTCTGTCTTCAGCTCAGGTGATGATCCCAGGGGCCTGGGATCGAGCCCTGTATGGGGCTCTCTGCTCAGCGGGGAGCCTGCTTCCCTTTCTCTCTCTGCCTGTCTCTCTGCCTACTTGTGATCTCTGTCTGTCAAATAAATAAATAAAATCTTAAAAAAAAGAAAAAGAAATTCAAAAGCAATTACCTTCATTAGAATTCCACAGTCATCCATTTGGCACTGTCTGGAAAGCTCTACTGCCGTTAAGGTATATTTACATAGTTCTAAAGCATCCAGTAAAAAATCTGAAAGAAAATGGGGAAAAATCATTATACAAATATTTCATGTGCTTGGGATAATGAAAACAATCTTCCAGTAACTACCATTCAAAATTCTGAGGAAGGCCACAAGGTAGAGAGAAAAGTTTCCACAAACCTCTGACTACCGTAAATAATGCAGTTCAAGTTTTTCCTTAAGCTCAGATGAGAAATAAGATCATAGATGGAGAGGTAAGGAATTTCACAATGCCATTAAAGTGAGTATCAATAGGCGGAAATGACATTGTTAATACCTGTAAATATTTTCAAACAGTAATCCCCATAGAGGATTGATTATAACTGGCTCTTTATAAAATGGAGACAACGATCTTCTGTCCTTATGGCAACGTCCAATGGTACAGAGACAGCATGTGGGAGCCCAGTATGAAACAAAGCTATGTATATTATAAATCTTGTCACCTGGGCTGCAGATGGTGGCAGCTTGGCAAGCTAGAGCATGTATTTCGGAAGGAAGATTGAGGCCGACAGGTGTTGCCATCCGGACGTCGTTAGCCAACATGTGACAAAGCTTCTGACATGTCAGAAACAGCAATTTCCCGGTGTCCGTGTTGCAGTGATACCTAAATAAGTCTCTGGAAGAAAGGGTGTGTTGGAAGTTAGAGCACGCAGAGCAAAAGCAAATGCATTTGCCTTTCTTGGATTAATATATGACCACCACCATCATTTAAAATATCTTTATGCTGTATTCATGGTATCTAATGTGCTTCGTCTTCAAACTTACTTGGGATACCATTAACCAGAGTGCAAAGGCAAACTAAATTCAGTAGTTAGCTTACCCAACGACTCCGTGTTAGTTACTTGCCTTCTATGCTATGACTTTCTTTTTTCTTGAGAGGGAGAGAGAGAATGAGGGGAAGTAGAGGGGTAGAGAGAGAATCTCCACACCCAGTGTGGAGCCTGATGCGGGGCTCGATCTCACAACCCTGCGACCTTGACCTGAGACAAAATCAAGAGTCAGGACGCTTAATTGACTGAGCCACCCCGGCGCCCCTAGACTACCACTTTCTGATCCCGAAGTCCAAACTAGGCTCTGAGAGTGAGAAACCAAGAATGACTTCCATGAAAATGAAAATGTCACTGACCTGATCCCACCACCACAGAAGTCACGGAAGCAAGCGTTCCTTTCAGCCAAGCCATGCTCGCGCACACTGGGACTCGTGCACGCGCGTGCTCGCGCACGTTGGGACTCACCTGCACTTGGCCAGCGCTGCTTCCACATTCCCGTGGTTTAAGGCTCTCCAGGTCAGCTCGGCCTCCCGCTCCTGCGCAGACACCTGCAGCGCCAGCGCCTGTCTGTGCAGCTTGGACTCAGTGCTGAGGCTCCTGCCTTTACGGGCTGCAGGCTCCACGGTGCTCTGGGATTTGTGCCGGCTCTGCGTGACTTCGTGGGCTCTGATGTACTGTTCCCGGAGCTCTGCGACCAGGGCACTGTTGCTGTAATCGCCAAAGGACAGGAAGACCTCGAAGTTCTCCTAGCAAGGCAAGCAGGACAGCGCACATCTGTTTACTTCATGCTGTTAAAAACCACTGGCCAGGCTCAAACCTCGCCTTATTTCTTCCTCAAAGACTATTTGTAAATTAGTCTATTTACAAATAGACTATTCCCTTGTAAATTAAAGATTTGAGACTTCATATTTCAAATTATGAAAGTCATAGTATTAGAAAAAGTTTGGAAAATAGGAAAAGCCATCTTAATTCAGGATTCTCTCCGTGTCAGCGCTATTGACACCATTTCTCAGTGTCAGATCATTCTCTGTCGTGGGGGAGCCCAGACTAGCAGGAGGGACAGATTAAGTATTAGATTTGAGTGATTTCATGCTGGTGGCTCGAAGAACCCAGCTTTGCTCTTCTCTGTAATAACTCCCGGTTGGCCGCTAATTCCAGACCTAGAATTTATTTTTCTGACCCAATTAAAAAATCCCAGAGGCCCTCGGAAGGATACCAAGAAGTAGTGACAGTAAGTCAGCTCTTCTTCTTTTTTTTTTTAAGTAATCTTTAAGCCCCACTTGGGGCTCAAACTCACCACCCTGAAATCAAGAGTCACATGTTCTTCTGATGAACCATAACCCCTAGACCTTCTGTTTTGATGCCACACTTTAGAGCAAGGTTTCTCGGTCTTGCAAGATCCTTCTTTGTTGTGGGGGCTGTCTGCACATCGTAGCAGTGTCCCTGGCCGCGAGCCACTGGATGCCACCAAGCACCCTCCTTGCACTACTTGTGACAATCAAAAATATCTTCAGATACTGTCCCCTGGGCACAAACACACCTGAGTTGAGAAATGGTTAACCTAATAAACAGTGACCATTTGGTATTGCCTGAGTGTCTTTTCACCAGCATTTTGTGGCTGTGTGGGTAATTTCATGTATTACCTTCTGCAGTTAACTCTATGGCATTTCCCCTCTCTTCATCACTACATAGATTCCACAAATAATATTATTATTTTTTAAAGATTTATTTAAGAGAGAGTCTGGGTGAGGTGCCTGAATGGCTCAGCGGGCTAAAGCCTCTGCCTTTGGCTCAGGTCATGATCCCAGGGTACTGGGATTGAGCCCCGCATCGGGCTCTCTGCTCAGCGGGGAGCCTGCTTCCCCTTCTCTGCCTGCCTGCCTCTCTGCCTACTTGTGATCTCTATATGTCAAATAAATAAAATCTTTAAAAAAAAAAAAAAGAGAGAGTCTGGGTGGCTCGGTCAGTTAAAAATTTATTTGAACAAGTGAGAGAGGGGCACCTGGGTGGCTCAGTGGGTTAAAGCCTCTGCCTTCGGCTCTGGTCCGTGATCTCAGAGTCCTGGGATTGAGCCCCGAATCAGGCTCTCAGCTCGGCAGGGAGCCTGCTTCTTCTTCTATCTGCCTGCTCGCTACTTGTGATCTCTGTCTGTCAAATAAATAAATAAATAAATAAAATCTAAAAAAAAAAAAAAACCAAACCCACATTTGAATGAGCAAGAGAGAGAGAGGATGCGTGAGCCAGGGGAGTGGAGGCAGAGGGAGGGAAGCAGTCGGGCTCCATCCCACCCTGAGATCATGACCTGAGTCGAAATCAAGAGTCAGTTGCTTAACCGACTGAGCTACCCAGGCCCCTCACCACAAATACTATTTTTGATGGTTGTATAATAACTTGATCTATGGTGCAGCAATATTTATAAAATGTAAAATTTTGAAACTGACGTTTCCCCAAAAATATTAGTGATCTTTCCCAAAGGGGATGCATCATGTAGATACACTCACAGAAATAAATACTTATTCACAGAAATAAATATATTATTTCCTATATTTACTACAGATAAGATTTGTTATATGTCGCAGCTCCTGCCTTACTAGGAACCACAAAAATGTTTCTGCTTATGTAACCATAGACTATCTCTGGAAAAATACACAACAAACTGGTGCTGGTGGTGGCACTTAATGTGGGAAACTGAAGAGCTGGGAGTGTTAAGACAGAAGGAAGACTTGTTTTGCACTATATATATATATATATATATATTTTTTTTTAAAGATTTTATTTATTTATTTGACAGAGAGATCACAAGTAGGCAGAGAGGCAGGCAGAGAGAGGAGGAAGCAGGCTCCCTGCTGAGCAGAGAGCCCGATGCTGGGACTAGATCCCAGGACCCTGAGATCATGACTTGAGCTGAAGGCAGAGGCTCAACCCACTGAGCCACCCAGGTGCCCTATTATTTTAAACTTTTTTTTTGGATCAAAGAATTAATTTCTTATTGTTTACAACATGCAGTACAGAATTTTAGTAAGTTTATTTTTTATTGTGGTAAAATATACATAAAACTTACCATTTTAACCATTTTTAAAAACCTTTTGAATTATGTATCATCCATGAATAATCTAGTCAAAGATAAACATAGAAGTGATTAAACCAAGGAGTTTCTCTTTTTTTCTTTCCTTTTTTTTTAAAAGAAGATTTTATTTATTTATTTATTTGGCAAAGAAAGAGAGAGAGAGAGCATAAGCAGGGGAGCAGCAGGCAGAGGGAGGAGAAGCAGGCTCCCTGCAGAGCAGGGGGAGGCTGATGTGGGACTCGATCCCAGGACCCCAGGACCATGACTTGAGCCGAAGGCAGTCGTTGAACTGACTAAGCCACCCAGGCACCTGGTTTTCTTTTTTCAATGTGGATCTTTTCCCAAAGGAATGCAGCTTCTGTGTAGAGTCAACGTATTTCATGATTTTTAAAGGATATATACATTTTTTTATTTTCAGTAATCTCATTTTAACTGTTTACTGCTGCTGAGACAGTGCCAAATAGAATAAGCAAGGGTACTGGGGTCAGACAGGTGGGGTTTGAGGAGTGGTTCCGGTGTCTCACTCACCATGCTCACTGCAGCACTACTCACAACAGCCAAAAAGGAGAAACAACCCAAGGGTCCATCAACAGAGGAATAAATAAACATAGTCCATCCTCAGTGGAACGTGTAGCCATAAAAAGGAATGATGCACTGAAACCTGCTACACTGGGGATGAACCCTGAAAACATCATGCTGCCTGAAAGAGGCCAGACATGAAAGGATAAATATTGTGGGCTTCCACTTATACTGGAAATATACAGAATAGGCAAATTCAGAGACAGAAAGCCCATCAGAGGTTACCAGGGGCTGGAAGGAAAAGGGAGTGGGGAGCTGCTTCTTAATGGGTAAAAATGGATAAAACGAATAAAAAGCAGAGTTTCTGCCAGAGGTGATGAAAAGCAGATAGAGTTGAAGGTCATATCACACTGTGAATGTAATTAATGTCACTGAACTATATTGAAAAATGGCTAAAATGGCAAATTTTACATTGTTACCACAATTACGAAAACTTAATAATATACCCAAACCAATGATTATACACTTTGTTTCATGGAAGTGGGTTTTTTTTTTTTTTTAATTTATTTGATAGAGAGAGCAGAGAGAGCACTAGCTGGGGGGAGGGGCAGAGTGAGAGGGAGAAGCAGGCTCCCCGCTGAGCACGGAGCCCAATGGGGACTCAATCCCAGGACCCTGAGATCATGACCTGAGCCAAAGGCAGACACTTAACTGAATGAGCCACCCAGGTGCCCTGAATTACACACTTTAAATGGATGAACAGTGTGGTATATGAATTATATCTCCATAAGATTGTTTTTTAAGTGACAGAGACAGAGAAAAGGGAAACCATTAAGCTGTATTTAAAATTCCTGAAGGCTAGTACAGAAAATTTTAAGACTAATCATTTATGTCAAGTTCACTCATTAGTAATGTAATTAGTAAAGTAATAATGTTCAATATACCAACATCTTTTTTTTTTTTTTAAAGATTTTATTTATTTGACAGAGATCACAAATAGACAGAGAGGCAGGCAAAGAGAGAGAGGGGGAAGCAGGCTCCCTGCTGATCAGAGAGCCCGATGCGGGACTCGATCCCAGGACCCTGAGATCATGACCTGAGCCGAAGGCAGAGGCTTAACCCACTGAGCCACCCAGGCGCCCCAATATACCAACATCTTTACCTGCAAGCTAGCAACAACTTTAAATAGTTTCAGGATTTCTTCACATTCATCCTTCTTCTGTAGATTGTCTGTAATTAAATTTTTTAAAGTTATAGCAGACATCCAAATTTCCGTGCTGTCAGAATTTTTAAAAGCTAAAATTTTAGTTGGCTCTGGTTTTCTCATCTCAAGTCTTTTCAGAAGCTGAGGTAAGAGAATTTAAGTACAAAAAGAAATCTAATTATTCTATCTGAAGGTAGAAAAGAGAAATTTATGGGTAATAAAGAGCAATGACAATTTTTCTGAAATAAATTGTAGCTTTTTTCTCCAAGAGCATTTCTTTGTTAATGTTTTACTTAAGTTCAAGTTTAAATAGGTTTTTGCCTGATCATGACCAAATGATAAGTGAGAAACATGAGCAATAAGGACAAGGCACTAAAGAAATCTAGTGTAGCCTTAAACAGCTTACTGAAGCATGTAGTTGATAAGCTGATTTTTAGATGCTTCTGTTTCAACACTGGCAATCAAGAGAATAAAGCAAGGAAGACTTTTCATGAGGAAAAATGAGTGGGATCAATGGAGATAAATAAAGCCAGAAAAACCAGGGAAAGGACGAGGCCTGTCACTGATGCTACTTTCTGAAAAGGGCAAGCTTCAGAACAAAACCGAGATGAGGGCAGAGAGGTACAATCTACCTTTCTGGATGTCACACAGTATTTTAAGAATGTCTACGGATGTCTTCGCTACGGACATTCTCCAGGCCTTGTCCTGAAAAGAAAAATAGAAAATGAAATCTGCTTCCTTTATTTGCCACTTAGTATACATACAAACAAATATATAAACACCACAAAATCAGAAAAAAACAGTAAAAAATGTGAAAAAAAATGGGAGATCCATGTTAGAGGATGTCAGGCAGCTGAGAAATGGATCATAACTGAATCACACAGGGGGCGCCTGGGTGGCTCAGTGGGTTAAGCCTCTGCCTTCGGCTCAGGTCATGATCTCAGGGTCCTGGGATCGAGCCCCGAATCGGGCTCTCTGCTCAGCAGGGAGCCTGCTTCCTCCTCTCTCTCTGCCAGCCTCTTTGCCTGCTTGTGATCTCTGTCTGTCAAATAAATAAATAAATAAAATCTTAAAAAAAAAAAAATAACTGAATCACACAGAAGGTAAACATGAAAAACACCAGTATGAGCACTTAGATATATGGTTTAGAAATACCAAGAATACACAAATCCCACAAATCACCTTTTGGCTACACTATAATTAACCGTAACTCCAGTTTCGCCTTTTTTTTTTAAGATTTTATTTATTTATTTGACAGACAGAGATCATAAGTAGGCAGAGAGGCAGGCGGGGGTTGGGGAGGGAGAAGCAGGCTCCCTGCTGAGCAGAGAGCCCGATGTGGCACTTGATCCCAGGACCCTGGGATCATGACCTCAGCCAAAGGCAGCAGCTTAACCCACTGAGCCACTCAGGCATCCCAGTTTCACTTTTTTAATAGTTTTTATTATTTGACAAAACATTAGGCAAAGTTCTCTAGAAAAGTCAAAAAGAACTGAAGTTGTTTAAGTTCAGAGAATGAAAGTCCAAGAAATAATCATTATTTTGAAGGCCGACAAGATTAAAACAAACAAAAAGACAAGAAAAATCAAAGAAGGAAAAGCTTTAAAGATGAAACATGAAACGCTTAGACAGTGCTAGGACCACACAAAGTACTCCATTTCCACTACTGGGTACAGTCCAAGCTGGTGGTTAAGAATACGGACTCTGCTATTAGAGTTTGAGCTGAGGTTCTGCCATTTTCTAACAAGCTTGCAAAAGTCACTTATTTCAAAATGTTAGGTTTTTTTTTTTTTTTTAAGATTTATTAATTTGAAAGAGAGAGAGAGATACAGAGTACAAGCAGGGAGGAAGGGGCAGAGGGAGAAGCGGACTTCCTGTTGAGCGGGGAGCCCAATGTGGGGCTCAATCCCAAGACCCTGGGATCATGACCTGAGCCTGAGCCAAAGGCAGATGCTCAAGCAACTGAGCCAACCAGGTGCCCTTAAACTGTTATTTTCTGCACTTAATCTATAAGGAGCTGAGAACAGGAACGATCTCACAACTGTGTAGATAGTTCATTTAAAGTATTTAACCTAAGGCCTCCAGTATAGTAAAAGCATAATAAATATTTGATGCCAAAATAACCAAACTAATTTCCCTAAAGGCAAAAAAATTACTGAGATGGATTGCTGAGAGAGGTTGAGGGATAACTATCTCTAAAGGATAAAAAATATATATATATATGCCAACTATCCTGAATAAATTAGGTATTTGGTTCCTCACCTCCCTAAAGAAGAGAACTGGCGCTCTTGAAACTTCCCAGGTTTCAATGTTCTAAGATTACTTAGATTTCCATGCATTCTGTGGCTGACATGACTTTTTTTTTTTTTTAAAGATTTTATTTATTTATTTGACAGAGATTACAAGTAGGCAGAGAGGCAGGCAGAGAGAGGGGAAGCGAAGCAGGCTCCCCGCTGAGCAGATGTGGGGCTCGATCCCAGAACCCTGGGATCATGACCCGAGCCAAAGGCAGAGGCTTTAACCCACTGAGTCACCCAGGTGCCCCTGACATGACTTTTTAAAACTTATTTACTTGAGAGAGAGAAGCAAGAGTGAGTGGGGGGTGGGGCAGAGGTAGAGAATCTTCAAGGAGACTCCCCGCTGAGCTTGGAGCCTGATGTGGGGCTCAATCTCATGATCCCTGAGATCATGACCTGGCCAAAACCAAGAGCTGGATGCTTAATCGACTGGGTGTGGCTGACATCATTATTTGACAGTAATGACTATGTCCTATATAACACGAAACATGTTTATATTGCAAAGGTTTATGGAAAACCCTTCGTGTACAACATCTACTTCAATTAATCCTTCTGGTTTGTAGATCCCAGATTATCAGTGAGGGCTCAAGCCGTTGCTCCAAAACAGTCATATGTGGTTCTTTTCTATGCAGCAAATTTATACAAGGAGTTTTACATTAGGATGTTCTAGCAGTGAGAAGAGGAGATATTCCTATCTGCTTATCTATCTTTTCTATCCTGTTGATTACTATCCATAAATACTGGATTTATCTGTATTTAGTGAAAATCTCACCTCTTTAGAATCATCTGGTTCTTCTTGTAATGCCAACCGTGCCCATATGATTACCCGTTCTGCAGTTTTCTCAGCTTCAGCAGGAGGCAAAGACCTCAACAGAAGGACACAGTCTTCACCCTATAAACAGTGTTTGAAAGGAAGAAAAAACAGCTGGTACTTGTTAAGGACAGTTTAGACTTACCTCTTGCTTTTTTCTATTTAAAGGTGAAAAGACAGTATTTAAAAAAATAGAATATGATTTAATATTTTTAAAAAGCTGATAACTCTGGTTTTGATGACAGCAAACAAAAAAAATTAAATTCAAATACACCCTTTTGTATTTCATAATTCTTAACTATGCTCATGGTTATAGAATTATATCAGAATAAAGACATTTAAAATATAAAAAGAAAATGCACGCCCTATTCTGGAATCAAAGGGTCCTACAGTGTACAAAAAACATGAGTCTATGTTTCATAAACACCAAAGAATATGAAAGCCCAATAGCTAGTCATAAAATACTTTTAAAGAGCCTACAGATATGGGGGCGCCTGGGTGGCTCAGTCATTAGGTGTCTGCTTTTAGCTCAGATCATGATCCCAGGGTTCTGGGATCCAGCCCGCATTGGGCAACCTGCTCTGCGGGAAGCCTGCTTCTCCCTCTCCCCCTGCTTGTGTTCCCTCTCTCACTGTGTCTCTGTCAAATAAATAAATAAAATCTTAAAACAAACAAACAAACAAACCTACAGATATAAAGAATATGGCCAATCTAATATCTAATATTTTCATCCTCGTGTAACTTATTTTAAGATTTTATTTGTTTATTTGAGAGAGAGTGAGTGAGAGAGAGGGCACATAAGCAGTGGAAGTGGGAGAGGGAGAAGCAGACTCCTCACTGAGCAGGGAGCTAGACGCAGAGCTTGATCCCAGGATCCTGGGATTATGACCTGAGCCAAAGGCGATGCTTAACTGACTGAGCCATCCAGGTACCCCTTGGTATAACTTTCTTTTGTGATAATCTATTCAGATAATTTGAGTGATTTGAGCTTTTACAGATTTACTTAACAAAGAAACCTAAGAAAGGACAATACAGAAGTTTCATACCTGTTCTCTATCAATGAGGTCAATAATCCTTAGACTGTAAATTTCATCATTGGGCAACATATACGCTTGAGCCACCTTCAAAGCATCTTCTAAGGAAGATGGGACATCTTGCTTGAGAATGTATCTGACCACCCTCTGAAGCAGAGACAATATATACATTTCTTCATTATGAAATCTCAGAGAACCCAGAAGTCCTTTGTTCATAAAGGCAAAGTACTCATCAAATTAAAGTCAAGCAGCAAAAAACCCAAGCTGTGTGAAAAATTAAAACACGATTTATATTCTGAATTTTATGATAGTCTTGTCTACCTTCCCCCACCCTGGTTTTTTGGGGTATATAACTGACAAATAAACCCTGCGTATATTTAAGGTGTACAACATGATGATTTGATATACTCCTTTAGCTTCTTAATATCCTTGTTATCTTTACTATCCTAATAAACAAGTGCATACAAATTTTTTTAAAAAGACATTATTTTTTTATGTTTTATTTATTTAACTAAGTAATCTCTGCACCCAATGTAGGGCTTGAACTCATGATCCCAAGATTAAGAGTTGAACACTCCATCTACGGAGCTAGCCAGGCACCCCTGAACGTCCTATTCACACTCTATCCTACAAAAGGAAAGTAGTGGAGAACTTACCTCTGTTAGTCTTCAAGAATATGAAGTCCTCATTAGTTTTCCCAAGCTGCCCTCAGAATGGAACAGCGGGGTTCAAGACCCTTCAACTACTGTACTCACCATGATTTCCTTGTTTAAGAGGTTCACCTCCCTTATTCCATAGCCTCGTAGAAGTTTTTTCATCTCCATTAGTTTGTAACTTTCCTGTAATAACTTGACTCTGAAAGGAAATTTGCTCACAATTTTTAAAATGATTTTTAAAAAGATTTTACTTATTCATTTCTTTGAGAGAGGGAGAGAGTGAAGGAAGCTAGCACAAGGGGGTGTGGGGGGGATGGAAGGG
This sequence comes from Lutra lutra, assembly GCF_902655055.1. Taxonomy (NCBI): domain Eukaryota; kingdom Metazoa; phylum Chordata; class Mammalia; order Carnivora; family Mustelidae; genus Lutra; species Lutra lutra. The sequence continues at coordinate 84,259,031 of NC_062289.1, forward strand.
CAGAGGGAGAGGGACAAGCAGACTATGCGCTGACCTCAAAGCCCAACATGGGGCTCGATCCCCAGACCCTGAGATCACAACCTGAGCTGAAATCAACAGTCAGACGCTCAACTGACTGAGCCACCCAGGTGCCCAAGAAATTTGCTGATATTAACATGGATTGTCTTTTTTTTTTTTTTTTAAATACTAAGGGATACAGTAAAGGGCATAAAACATAAATGAATGTCAAGGGGAAACAGGAGGCTTATCCAGCACCAACACCATTATCTGGGAGACTGCCATCTTACTTGGGATGGTCCATTTCTAGGTGCTGTCTCACCAGCTGCTCCACCGCTGCGCTCCAGGGAACCACCGCCGCGTACATTATCTTAAGCACAGCGTCGAATATGAGCTATGAAGATACACAAACACTGACCGTGCAGAAGAGCCCTCGGATTCACGTTTCATGGAAATTAATGACACTGCCTCATCTATAGCAGCAGAGGTCTTACATCTACAGTGTGGACGCTCAGAGTATCTCCTCTGACTGCAAAAGTATATGTTCCTTCTGATTCTCACATATCACAGGCAATTTCATTATTTAGAAAAACTCAGAAAAATATTTTCTCTGCTGAAAGTGAAGTCATATAGCTCGATTCCTTTCAACAGTCTCTAGTCTCTGTGTTTAAAAATATTTTGCATGACTTTATTCATAGTTTATAATGGTAACAGTGGGAAGTCATAATAAAAGTGTGTTATAACTTGGGGCGCCTGGGTGGCTCAGTGGGTTAAGCTGCTGCCTTCGGCTCAGGTCATGGTCTCAGGGTCCTGGGATCGAGTCCCGCGTCGGGCTCTCTGCTCGACGGGGGGCCTGCTTCTCTCTCTCTCTCTCTCTCTGCCTGCCTGCCTCTCTGTCTACTTGTGATTTCTCTCTGTCAAATAAATAATAAATAAAATCTTAAAAAAAAAAAAAAAAGTGTGTTATAACAGATTTTAAAAATGTGTCCGTGGGGACGCCTGAGTGGCTCAGTTGGTTAAGCAGCTGCCTTCGGCTCAGGTCATGATCGCGGCGTCCTGGGATCGAGTCCCACATCGGGCTCCTTGCTTGGCAGGGAGCCTGCTTCTCCCTCTGCCTCTGCCTGCCACTCTGTCTGCCTGTGCTCACTCTCGCTTCTCTCTCTATGACAAATAAATAAATAAAATCTTTAAAAAAAAAAAAAAAAAATGTGTCCGTGTTTGTGTAATCATAGAAAAGCCTAGAAATATATGCACCCAATCATCCATGGTAGTTTTTCTGGGGATGGGAATGAGAAAATTTTTACTTCTTCTTTTCTTTTTTTTTTTTTTAAGATTTTATTTATTTATTTGTTCGAGAGAGAGAGAGAGAGCGCGCATGAGCACAGGCAGACAGAGTGGTAGGCAGAGGCAGAGGGAGAAGCAGGCTCCCTGCCGAGCAAGGAGCCCGATGTGGGACTCGATCCCAGGACGCTGGGATCATGACCTGAGCCGAAGGCAGCTGCTTAACCAACTGAGCCACCCAGGCGTCCCTTTACTTCTTATTTTCTATAATGAAAGAAAATGGAATTATGGGTGGGTTTTATTTATTTTTATCCTTTTTCCGAACTTCACAAATTCTTCTTAACAAATTTGCTATTGCCTTTGTGATCAGAGAAAAGATGCAATGCTCAAAGGAAAATCTACATGGTCACTATCTACTTACATCTGTGTCCGATAAACATCCTATGACTGCCATGGCTTTTGCTTCCCATGCGGTTTCAAAGAGTGATGTGGACTTCGAGCTACATCTCTTCAATAAATCCTAAAAGGGGATAAACACATATTTTTTAAATTTCAAACTCTCAATAAAAAAAAAAAAAGTAAAACACATATAGATATAGAAAAACAGCTTTTATAGACGTGAAAAGAAAAAAAAAAAAACCAAAAACGACTTAACCATGAATGTGAAACAATGCTCAAAAAACAAAATTGCCAAGGCCTTGGCCTTTCGTTTTATATGGACAAGGAAACTTAAGAAGGAAATATTCTTTTTTTTTTTTTAAAGATTTTATTTATTTTTTCGACAGACAGAGATCACAAGTAGGCAGAGAAGCAGGCAGAGAGAGAGAGAGGAAGCAGGCTTCCTGCTGAGCAGAGATCCCGATGTGGGGCTTGATCCCAGGACCCTGGGATCATGACCTGAGCCGAAGGCAGAGGCTTAACCCATTGAGCCACCCAGGTGCCCCAAGAAGGAAATATTCTTGAAGAATCCACAAATGAGATGACTGCAGCTTATAAATGTGTGAAAACACGTGCTCACATGATTGAGCTCCTGTTCCTTTTATTTCACAATAAGCATTTGGAGGAAATCCTAATATTATCCCATTCTGCCCAAGGTTACCAGTCAATCAGTATACCATGTTAACCAATACAATCCACTGCATAAATCCCGATGGTAAAGCATGACATTCCCTATAGCGTTAGATGTTTATTTTATTTTATTTAAGATTTTACTTATTTATTTGACAGAGATCACAAGTAGGCAGAGGTGGGGTGGGCGGGGAGCAGACTCCCCACTGAGCAGAGAGCCCGATGCGGGGCTCGATCCCAGGACCCTGAGATCACAACCTGAGCCAAAGGCAGAGGCTTATAGGGTTAGATGTTTAAACAGTGACACACATAGACACAAGGGGAAAAGACTAGAGGTAAAGAAGTTACCTCTATGTAGAGCAGAAGAAGTTCCTCCTCTTGTAAGCCATGTTCCCGCATGTAAACTCTTATAAACTTCTCTAAGACAGAAGGAATCAGCTCTGGGGCTAACACTTTATCAAACATGCGGAACACAATGGTAGTTGTAGTCTCCTGGATGCCAAGAGAAAGGCGGCAGAGATGCAAGTTCTAGTCATGGTGGCTGTCATTAAAAAATAACACTTCCGATAAATCTAGGTTTTTACCTTCTCGAAATCAGAGAGGGCCAGTTTGCAGTTGTATTTCCTATGCAATGTGATCAATTCCTGCAAGTTATTTACCAGAGTCCTTAGCTGACGTACTTCCTCCGTGTTCTGATAATCCTTCTAAAAACAGAAGTGTGAGAGGGGAAATACACAGAAAAATCAGAATTATTTCAGATAAAATAAAAAAGGACCATGATTATGTACATAAGAGGAAATCTGTACCTAATGCCTGTAAATTTTGTGGAATTTTAACACATTAACTAGTGCAAATTTATAGATTAGAATCCAACAGAAATCTAAAGGCAATTTTTTTTCTCAACAAACAGAAAAACTTCAATGTTAGGGGTGCCTGGATGGCTTAGTCAGTTAAGCATCTGACTCTTTTTTTTTTTTTTTTAAAGATTTTATTTATTTATTTGAGAGAGAGACAGTGAGAGAGAGCATGAGCTAGGAGAAGGTCAGAGGGAGAAGCATGGAGCTGAGAGCCTGATGTGGGACTCGATCCCGGGATTCCAGGATCATGACCTGAGCCGAAGGCAGTCGTCCAACCAACTGAGCCACCCAGGCGTCCCTATGCATCTGACTCTTGATTTCAGCTCAGGTCATGATCTCAGGGTCCTGGGGGGATCAGGCCCTAGTTAGGCTCTGCATTCAGTGGGGAGTCTGTTTGAGGATTTTCTCCCTCTCCCCCTACTTGTGCTCTCTAAAATAAATAAATCTCCACACACCCAGTGTGGAGCCCGACGCAGGACTCAGTCCCGCGACCCTGAGATCACACCCAGAGCCCAAATCAAGAGTTGGACATCCTCAGTTGGACTGAGCCACATAGGCTACCCTAAGATTTTATTTTTTAAGTAATCTTTACACTTAATGCAGGGGTTGAATTTACACTGTGAGATCAAGAGTCTCACTCTCCACTGAGTTAGCCAGGTATCCCTGAACGTTAGTGTAATATTTTATGCTTATCTACAAAAACATCATTTAGATGGCCCTCAATATCCCATCTGTATAGATCAAGACATAGAGATCAGATATAAAGCTGTAACATTTCATAAACTTATATACAAGAAATACAATTTTCAATATTGATAAATACAATTAACAGGGAAAAGACAGAGTAGTGCTTTTTGACTTTTTTTTTTTAAGATTTTATTTATTTAATTGCCAGAGAGCACAAGCAGGGGAAGCAGCAGGCAGGGGGAGAAGCAGGGTTCCTGCCGAGCAAGGAGCCGGACGTAGGGCTCGATCCCAGGACTCTAGGATCACGACCTGAGCTGAAGGCAGATGCTTAACCAACTGAATGACCCAGGCATACCAGGACAGGGTAGTGTTTTATAGCAAGAAGAAAAGCTCTTCTATGGAAAAATGTATTATAATGATCAATATATACTGATCATATATATCAATACTAGTTGAAACGTATACCAAAAAATTCCTGTTTAATTTTTAATAGTATATAACCAGTAGGTACAATTATTAGCAAGAATCTGCTACATCTGGGGCGCCTGGGTGGCTCAGTCATTAGGTGTCTGTCTGCCTTCAGCTGAGGTCATGATCCCAGGATCCTGGGATGGAGCCCCACATTGGGCTCCCTGCTCGACAGGAAGCCTGCTTCTCCCTCTCCCACTCCCCCTGCTTGTGTTCCCTCTCTCACTGTCTGTCAAATGATTAAATAAAATCTTTAAAAAAAAAAAAAGAGGGGCGCCTGGGTGGCTCAGTGGGTTAAGCCGCTGCCTTCGGCTCAGGTCATGGTCTCAGGGTCCTGGGATCGAGCCCCGCATCGGGCTCTCTGCTCAGCAGGGAGCCTGCTTCCTCCTCTCTCTCTGCCTGCCTCTCTGCCTGCTTGTGATCTCTCTCTCTGTCAAATAAATAAATAAAATCTTAAAAAAAAAAAAAAAAAAAAAAAAAAGAATCTGCTATATCAGAAAGCAGAAGGAAATTTATTATTTATTTTTAGGCTCCAGAAATTTTTTTTTTTTAAATGATTTTATTTATTTATTTGAGAGAGAGAGAGAGAGCATGAGAGGAGAGAGGTCAGTGGGAGAAGCAGACTCCCTGCTGAGCTGGGAGTCTGATGTGGGACTCGATCCCAGGACTCCAGGATCATGACCTGAGCTGAAGGCAGTCGCTTAACCAACTGAGCCACCCAGGTGCCCCTAGGCTCCAGAAATTTAAGGAGTAGGTGCAATTTTATAATGTATATTACCATATATAAGGTTTACCTTCTGGTACTTAAGTCCTTAATACTTCAGAGTTGAGATCATACCGGGATGTCTCACATATTAATTTATAAACTAATTTATGGCACTCCAATGGACTTTTTTAAAATACAAGAATATACTTTCCTTCTTTTCAATATAATGAATGCTTTCTAGTTTTTAGAAACTTAAGGGGAAAAAGATATTAATTTCAGAAATTTAGAAGTCAAATACTAAATTCTGTTCAAGAACTTCAAATTAACATCAAATATAACAGCAGTGTTCTTAAGCTTAGTAACCTTTCTAGCACTGTTATTTTTTTTTCAGTCAAAAAAGTCCCAGCATTATTTTTTTTTTAATTTGATCTTTTAAAAAATTCACTAGTACTTAAGCCATAATGGCTATTGGAATGCCTAAGAACTGCAATCAGAGGGCGCCTGGGTGGCTCAGTGGGTTAGGCCGCTGCCTTCGGCTCAGGTCGTGATCTCAGGGTCCTGGGATCGAGCCCCGCATCGGGCTCTCTGCTCGGCAGGGAGCCTGCTTCCTCCTCTCTCTCTGCCTGCCTCTCTGCCTGCTTGTGATATCTCTCTGTCAAATAAATAAATAAAATCTTTAAAAAAAAAAAAAAAGAACTGCAATCAGAACTGGGAGTGGTTTGCTGGTTTAAATAAGATCTTGAAAACTAATCCTAAAGCATTATTAAATTTCATTCCTTTAAAGGACTGTAAATTGTTGCCAATGCAGAAAATTCCAATTATACTACTGAGGAGTACGTTTATATACAGTTTCCTGTTTGGTTGGTGAATTTTAGATGTACACATTAAAAGAACACACAAACAGAAAATGTAAGAAGTAGATGTATCTCTTAGTACATGTACACAAATCCTTTAACATAAACTGAATGCTTTATTACTGAAAATTCATTTTCTATTATCATACCAAGGAAATCCAATGCCAACAGGACACCAATGCCAGCTCATCTGGTTTTTCTGCTGTAAAAAATACCTCTGCCAGTTGAAGTCCATTTTCTGGCCAGTTTGCCTTTAAAGAGGAACACAGACCATTAAAAGTGATGTTGTATGCCACTGGGAGTGTTTGAAATGTCTTTTCAGTGCTAATTATACTAGTATTACCTTATCAGTTAATTCAAGGTTCCTGCCTGCTTGTTCCAACCATTTTGCAAGAATTTTCTGAAACAGACATATCATTTGAAAATAGTCAGTAGATAATCAAGGAAATAATTTAAAACCCCCATGATAATCTTTCAACAGAGACACTGAACTACCTGGCGTTACCGCCCTTTACTCTGCAGTGTTATAAGGCAAAGGCTAGACTTGAATGACCCAGAGTGGAAATACTGAAGGCCACTCACCTGTCCTTCAGGTACAGCCCTTCTCACGAATGGTATCACATCATTTTTAAGCCACGGGCAAAGCTTTTGCAAAGATACTGGTGTAGAAATTGAGTTGAGCAAGTTCTCAAGCATTTTCACATCAAATCTGCTTTCAAAATTTGCCTAAATTATACAGAGTGAGAAATTAGGATCTATCGGACGGATTTAAAATGACAGCCTCCCAAAATGGAAAGACTCATTAGGAAGTCATTTTAGGAAATATTTTACTGTCTTAATTACAAGCACGAAGGGTGATTTACTCTATACTGATGAATCGTTGGCAACCATGAATCCCATGAGCTCTCATGGCAGCAAGGACCAACTCATAAATTAGGGGGCAGTGGAACTGGCGGAGGAAGGAAAACTTAGCAGGAGGTGACAGTGCAAATCCAAACAAGCCATGTGTCCACGAGTGACATCACACCAAGATGCCACTTTCTGGACCTCACAATATCGGCCAGCATGGAGGGAATCTGAGCAGAGCTGCTAATGCACAATCCTTTACACAGTCTGAGCTGTAACAGGAACAACTTCACCAGCAGTACTTAAGAAAGCCCATCAATAAATCATTCAATAACACGTTGTTTTCTTTTTTCTTAAGATTTTAAAGATTCTATTTTATTATTTATTTGACAGAGATCACAAGTAGACAGAGAGGGAGGCAGGGGGTGGGGTGGGGGAAGCAGGCTCCCCGCTGCACAGGGAGCCCGATATGGGGCTTGATCCCAGGACCCTGAGATCATGACCTGAGCTGAAGGCAGAGGCTTACCCACTGAGCCATCTAGGCTCCCCCTTTCTTTTTTTTAAGATTTTAAAGTAATCTCTGAGCCCAATGTGGGGCTCGAACCCACAACACTGAGATCAAAAATCACATGCTCCACCGACTGAGCCAGCCAGGTGCCCCAAAATGTTGCCTTTTCAGCTAAGTTTAGGAGTTAATTGGACTTTGAATGAGATAAAACACACTTCTAAAGTAACTTCACCTCTAGTTTAATATCATCAGGAAAATTTTATCAAACATTCCATTGCCCACTCACACCTGACACCCTTCATTCACATGAAGACAATAGATTCAATCACCTATCCCAGGAGCCATAAAGCCATTAACAACAAAACCCAAAACAGATTACCCTATGTCGAAGCCAAAGGTACTGTGCACAAACAAGGTTTCCTTCTCGTAGCTGTAAAAAGATATCCTTAAGGTCATCTTCATTATTCAGAAATTCAATCCAAGAACTACCACTGCAAAGTAAGAGAGGGATAAAATTAGTAGTTAAAAAATTAAGGTCATAATGTTATAAGTGGATACCATTAGAAATTTTAACTAGTGGTTTAGTTTTTCCCCCGCCTCGAAGTTAAAAAAGTTCCAAAGATTGTACAGTAAAAAGTGGTTTCCTTCCTATCCCAGACTTATAGAGCTCCTGTCATCCTCCCTGAAAGTCATCTCTCCTTATAGGTTCTTCCTGGGATAATCATGCATATACGAGCAATTCTTTTAAGATTTTTTTTTTTTTAATTTATTTATTTGAGAGAGAGAGAGAGAAAGAGCACAAGCAAGAGCAAGAACCTGGGAAAGGGCAAAGGGCGAAGGAGAAGCAGACTCCCCAGTGAGCAGGAAGCCTGATGTGGGGCTCAATCCCAGGACCCCGAGATCATGACCTAAGCTGAAATCAGATACTTAACCAACTAAGTTGAAGTCAGATACTTCCTAATAACTTTTTTAAATGAATGAAGGGCTCCTGGATGGCTCAGTCAGTTAAGTCTGACTCTTGATTTTGGTTCAGGTCAAGATCTCGAGGTCCGGGACTGAGCCCTGTGGTAGGCTCTGCACTCAGCGGGGAGTCTGCTTGTCCCTCTCCCTCCCTCTCTCTAAAATAAATAAAATAAAATCTTTAAAATATATATACTGTTCTGTAAGTACCAGTCAATGAGATGAGGTAAGGGGAAAAAAATGAGGCAAAATTATCATTATTTGAATATATAATCACACACTTAGAAAAAATAAGGTCAGCTGGGACATTGTTTTTTTTTTTAATTTTTATTTATTTGACAGAGATAGAGAGAGATCACAAGTAGGCAGAGAGGCAGGCAGAGGCAGAGCGAGCAGGCTCCCTGCTCAGCACTGAGCCTAATGCTGGGCTCGATCCCAGGACCCTAAAATCATGACCTGATTTTATTGACCCAGCAACTGAAGCACGATTAAGAATAATAAAGGAATGCAAAGGTGCCTGGGTGGCTCAGTTGGTTAAGTGTCTGCCTTTGGCTCAGGTCATGATCCCAGGGTTGGGATTCTACATTGGGCTCCCTGCTCAGTGGTGAGTCTGCTTCACCCTCTCCCTCTGCCTCTCCCCTCTACTTGTGCATGCTCTCTCTCTAAAATAAATAAATAAAATCTTAAAAAGAAAAAAAAAAGGAATTCAATAAAGTAGTTGATTAAAAAGTAATTTTTAAAAATCAATAGTTTTTCATAGCTTTTCAAAAATATGATGGAGGGTGCCTGGGTGGCTCAGTGGGTTAAAGCCTCTGCCTTTGGCTCAGGTCATGATCCCAGGGTCCTGGGATCAAGTCCCGTATCTGGCTCTCTGCTCAGCAGGGAGCCTGCTTCCCTTCCTCTCTCTGCCTGCCTCTCTGCCTACCTGTGATCTCTGTCTGTCAAATAAATAAATAAAAAATCTTAAAAAAAATATATGATGGAGATATGTCCCATTTATAGCAGTAGGAAAAATATTTAAGAGCTATATAAAGACAACTGAGTAGATACTGCTCAGGAACGAAAAAAAGGACAGAATGAATAGGACATAATGTTCCTAAAAAGGAAGATTCAATAATGTAAAGATGCTGGTTCTCCCTAAATTGATCTTCCATTCAGCATACTCCCAATAAGAAAATAAAAATAAATAAAAATTTAAAATCCTAATAAAAGAGGATTTTTAAAAAAAGATTTTATGTATTTACTTGACAGAGAGAGAGAGAGAGAGACAGTGAGAGAGGGAACGCAAGCAGGGGAAGTGGGAGAGGGAGAAGCGGCTTCCTGCCGAGCAGGGAACCCAATGTGGGGCTCAATCCCAGGGTGTTGGGACCATGACCTGAGCCAAAGGCAGATGCTTAACGACTGAGCCACCCAGGGGCCCCCAAATAGGATTTTTTTTTTTAAAGATTTTATTTATTGGGGCACCTGGGTGGCTCAGTGGGTTAAAGCCTCTGCCTTCGGCTCAGGTGCTGATCCCAGGCTCCTGGGATCGAGCCCCGCATCGGGCTCTCTGCTCGGCGGGGAGCCTGCTGCCCTTCCTCTCTCTCTGCCTGCCTCTTTGCCTACTTGTGATCTCTGTCTGTCAAAATAAATAAATAAAATCTTTAAAAAAATATTTTATTTATTTATTTTGACAGACAGAGATCACAAGCAGGCAAAGAGGCAGGCAGAGAGAGAGGAAGATTTTATTTATTTGACAGACAGAGATCACAAGCAGGCAAAGAGGCAGGCAGAGAGAGAGGAAGGGAAGCAGGCTCCCCGCCGAGCAGAGAGCCCGATGCGGGGCTCCATCCCAGGAGCCTGGGATCAGCACCTGAGCCGAAGGCAGAGGCTTTAACCCACTGAGCCACCCAGACACCCCCACAAATAGAATTTTTTTTTAAGATTTTTATTTATTTATTTGACAGAGATCACAATAGGCAGAGAGGCAGGCAGAGAGAGAGGAGGAAGCACGCTCCCTGCTGAGCAGAGAGCCCGATGCGGGGCTTGATCCCAGGACCCTGGGATCATGACCTGAGCTGAAGGCAGAGGCTTTAACCCACTGAGCCACCCAGGCGCCCCTGAATAAATAAAATCTTTATTAAAAATTCTATTTGGGAGGGTGCGCCTGGGTGGCTCAGTGGGTTAAAGCCTCTGCCTTCAGCTCAGGTCATGATCCCAGGGTCCTGGGATGGAGTCCCGCATCGGGCTCTCTGTTCAGCAGGGAGCCTGCTTCCTTCTCTCTCTCTCTCTCTGCCTGCCTCTCTGTCTACTTGTGATCTCTGTCAAATAAATAAATAAAATCTTAAAAAAAAAAAAAGATTTTATTTATTCATTAGAGAGAGTATGTATGCATATGAGCAGGGGTGGGGCGGAGGGAGAGGGAGAAAGAGAATCTCAAGCAGACTGGGCACTGAATAAGAAGTGTGACGCAGGGCCCGACCTCAGGACCCTGAGATCACAACCCAAGCTGAGATCAAGTCATACACTTAACTGACTGAGCCACTCAGGTGCCCCCCAAATAAGATTTCTTTAAACTGGGTAAGGTACTACCCCAAAGATACAAACACAGTGATCCAAGGAGGCACCCGCACCCCACTGTTTATAGCAGCAGTGTCCATAATAGCCAAACTATGGAAAGAGCTCAGATGTCCCTCAATAGATGAATGGATAAAGGTGACGTCGTGTGTTTACAATGGAATATTAATTAGCCATCAAAGAAATTAAATCTTGCCATTTGCAACAACATGGATGGAACTAGAGGGTATTACAGCTAAGCGAAGTAAGTCAATCAGAGAAAAACAATTATATGACCTCACTGATATGCGGAATTTAAGGAACAAGGTAGAGGATCATAGGGGAAGAGAGGAAAAAATGAAACAGGTAAGGGAGACAAACATAAGAGACACTTAATCTTAGGAAATGAACTGAGTGTTGCTGGAGGGGAGAGGGGTCGGGAGACAGGGTGGCTAGGTGATGGATACTGGGGAGGGTATGTGTTGTGGCGAGCGCTGGGTGTTAGGTAAGACTGATGAATCACAGACCTGTACCCCTAAAATATAATACATTAAATATGTTAAGTAACCGAACTTAAATTTTTTAAAAAATGAAAGAAAAATTAGGAGTAAAAACACAAACATAGAAACAAACAAAAAAACTTGAATAATATTGGTTTGAAGGAATTAAAATGTAGGCATGAATCAAATCTCAAAAGAAGAAAACCAGTGAAGATGGTTTCTAGTTGCTGCTGTAACAGATTACCACAAACGTAACTGCTTAAGACCACAGAAATTTATTATCTTATAGGTTTGCGTGTTAGAAGCCCAATAAGTGTTCTCAGTGGGTCAAAGTCAAGGTGTTGGCAGAGGTGTTCCTTTGCAGAGTCTCTAGAGAAGAGTCTCTTTCCTTGCCTTTTCCAGCCTCTAGAGACCTCCCATAGTCCCTGGCTCGTTGTGCCTTCTTCCACTTTCAAAGTCAGCAACGTTGTATCTCAGACCATCCATCCTTTGTCACATCTCCTTCTGACCACAGCCAGGAAGGCTCCTCTGCTTTGAAGGACTCCAGTGATCCGAAGTTAACTCCCCATCTCAAGGTCCTCAACCTTCATCACATTTTGCCATGTGATTAACGGGGATTTGGACCTGGACATCTTTGAGGGGTTGTTATTCTGCCAACCGCAGGACCCTCACAAGCATAATGTCTCTAAGGTTTGTCCATGGGGCTGTGTGTGCACCAGCAGTTTGTTCTTTCTATTGCTAAGCAGTATTCTGTTGTATGAACACACCACAGTTATACACCTATTCTTCTGTTGGTGGATGTCTGGGTTATTACCCGTGTTTGGCTACTATGAACGAAAATGCATTTTTAAGTACACCTGAGTGATTCAATCAGTTAAGTGTCTGCCTTTGGCTCAGGTGATGATCTCAGGGTCCTGGGATCGAGTCTCATGTAGGGCTCCCTGCTCGGCAGGGAGTCTGCTTCTCCCCTTCCCTCTGCCTCTCCCCACTGCTCATTCTCTCTCTCTCTCTCTCAGATAAATAAATAAAATCTTTTAAAAAATGCATTTTTAGATTATTTTTTATTTCTCTTGGGTAAAGATGTAGGAGAATTGCTAGACTGCAGGGTAATCCTATGTTTGACTTTTCACATTTTCGGCCATTCATATATCTTCTCTTGTCAACTGTGTGTTCAAGTGTTATGCCCATGTTTTGTTTTTACTAGGCTACTTGCCTTTTTATTATTAGGTCATAAGTGGTTTTTCTATGTTCTAAAAACAAATCCTTTTTCAGATTAGAAAAAAGAGGATGTGGTATATCTATACAATGGAATACTACTCAGCCATCAAAAGAAATGAAATGTTGGCATTTGCAATGACATGGATAGAACTAGAGGGCATTACGTGATCAGAGAAAGCAATTATCATATGATCTCACTCACATGTGGAATTTAAGAAACAAAACAGAGGATTATAAGGGAAGGGAGGAAAAAACAAAGACAAAATCAGAGGAACAAACTATAAGAGACTCTTAATCATAGGAAACAAAGTGAGGGCTGCTGGAGGGGAGGGGGATGGGGGAATGGGTGATGGACATTAAGGAGTCTTGTAAGACTGATGAATTACTGACCTCTACCTCTGAAACTAACAATACATTATATGTTAATTAATTGAATTTAAATTTAAAAAAATTATAAATAAATAAACTGGGTAAGGTGATTCTCATTCTAAATGTCATACAGAAAAACAAACATGAGAAAATTGCCCCCCAGATTCTGAAAAGTATGGAAAGTATATCAGGGCTAGTTTATCAGATAATACGACATTCTAAAATCACATTAATTGGAGCGCCTGGGTGGCTCCGTGGGTTAAAGCCTCTGCCTTCGGCTCAGGTCATGATCTCAGAGTTCTGGGAACAAGCCCCACATCAGCCTCCTTGCTCATTGGGGAGTCTGCTTCTCCCTCTCCCTGTCCCTTCCCCCGACTCAGGCTCTCTCTTTCTATCTCTCAAATAAATAAATAAAATCTTTAAAAAACCCGAAAAACTATATGATACTGGTGAAAGAAAAATACAAAATCCACTGAATATAGAGTCCAGAGATAGACAAATACAGCAGGGAATGGGGATTGACTAGCCCCAAGGGAAAAATTTAAAGCTTCCCCCTTCATTGTTAATTTGCAAATAATTTCTATTATCTTTAAGATAACTACCTCTCATATGTGTAAATAGTGACATTCTTGGTGCACATGTTAGTATATCTAATAGAATCAACTGCCAGAAGTGAAATTGCTAAGGCAAAGATACGTGCATTTATTTTTTATTTTTTTAAAGATTTTATTTACTTATTTGACAGACAGAGATCACAAGTAGGCAGCGAAGCAGGCAGAGAGAGAGAAGGAAGCAAGTTCCCTGCTGAGCAGAGAGCCCGATGCGGGGCTTGATCCCAGGACCCTGGGATCATGACCTGAGCCGAAGGCAGAGGCTTTCACCCACTGAGCCACCCAGGCGCCCCAGATACGTGCATTTAAACTTGCCTTTCAAATCTATTAGTTCCACAGATGGTGGAGAAGAGTATCTACAACCTAGCAGGAAAATAATATTTTCCATCACCCGATTCCCAGAAACACATTTAGTCTAATTCATAATCTAAAAATAAAAAACGAAGAATGTACACACCTGAATTTTTCTGGTCCAAATGCTCCATAAAAAGTAGTCAATTTTGCATGAGCCCTTAGTACCTAGAAAAAAATAACATGATAATTTGAATGTCATATGCAAGAAAATTAAATTAAACCCCCCCCCCCTAGAAATTAGGCCTTCTATTTCAGAAGTCTGGCACATTTCACTTCATATTAGAGATCAATTCTCATAAATATAACCCAAAAAACCTTGGAATAATGGAAACATTTCCAATCACATTCAGTGCAATAAAATTGCAAAAGAGAAGGCATTTACACAATAATTGTAGGTGCTTTCAAAATTAACTAGTTTTCCCAGTGATTTATATAAATGCCCTTATGTTAAAATGCAGTTGGATTATACCAAAAATTTACTTTGCTTTAATAAGAGTTTAAACCATGATAGTTACCATCACGGTTAATATTTATTTGTGTGGTTAACCAATGCCAGACACAATGCAAAATGGTTTATATAAATTATTTCATCTGACTTCAAAATAACCCTATAAGTACTATTATTATTCCTATTTTTCAGTAAGGATACAAGAATTAAAATAAGTTGCTCTTGAAAAAATACAGGTCTATCTTGAGTTGAAAGACATACTGTAAAGGTACATTTACCCTCAAATTAAGTACAGTGTAATTACCTCTTTTAAACCATCAGAATAGACAGGAACAGTTTTATTTTCTTTTTTCAAAAGCTAAGATGAACAATGAGAAACAAAGTTAATATATCTGCTATATTAGTTTTTTTCATGAAGGAAGATGGATTTTCTGTGAAAGGACACAAATTATCAGGTCACAGTGAACTCTGAGATGAACAGTGAGTGATTAAAAAATGACATATCTTAAAAAAATAATGCAGCTTATGAAAACAGCTCACAATATTTTGCCCATCTATTACACCTTGATTTTAAGGAACATAACTAGCAACGGTATTCAGAGCTCACTGACGGAAACCTACGGCAGAAAATACACTTTAGGACATGTGTGCGATGGAGACAAGATTCATTTTTTCTGAGATGGTTTCTTTTGCATGAGACAAACTAACAGGTACAAATGTTATAAAAACCTACCCGGGTTTTGGCATAATTTAGCATTTCCTGTGTTGTTTCATAGGTTAGCCACTGAGCCTCCAAGCAGTAATTCACCACAAATTCATCGTCCTGTTTGAAAAATGCCAGACACAGTCAGGTGACCTAATGTCTATCAGTCTGTCCATCTGAATGCTGTCATACACGATGGGCAAAACACACCTGGATTTTATGTAGATTGTTCTTAGCTTCATCTATGAGTTTTTGCCATTCGGTCTGCTCGCTGGTGTCTGCGGAACTCAAGGCTAATCTCTCTAATATATCATTGGATTTCACCTTGTAAACAAGCTGTAATACAAACATGCTTCATTAAGCAACTTGAAGCAAAATACTATCCGTGCACGACTTCTTAGGCTGCAGGCAACAGGCTGTTATGAAAAAAAGGGGAAGCCTCATGTGGTCCAAGACTAAACAGTAAAGCAGGGAACACTCAGATAACCCAAAGGTAATCTAGATTGCCAAGAGTTACGGAGACCATTTGAGTCCTAAACTACACATGTCAAGCAGGGTACTAAGAGCCTTACGTGAATTGTCCCATTTAATTCTCATAAAAACCTGAGCAAGCATTTACACCTCATTGTATAACGGGATGAATACTAACATTCCCATTATACCACCAAGAAAACCAAGACTCCAGGAAGGGTAAGTAATGTACTTGAAACTATGCAGTTCCAAAGCGATGGAGCTGCTTTTTAAAATATGTCCACACGGGGCGCCTGAGTGGCTCAGTCGGTTAAGCATCCAACTCTTGGTTTGGGCTCAGATCATGATCTCAGGGTCATGAGATTAAGCCTCTTGTCAGGCTCCATGGAGCCTGCTTAAGATTCTCTCTCCCTCTCCCCGTGCCCCTCTCCCAGCTCACACACACTCTCTAAGAAAGAAAGGAAGAAAGAGAAAGAAGGAAAAAGAAATACCCAAAACTTTAGGTTCCTTTCTTATAACCAAGATGCCAACTTCAACAAGGACTCTCTAATTCTGAAAGCTAAAAATGATAAGAAAGCATAGTTTCTCTACTCATATTTTCCCACTCCCTGAAAACTGGTTTCACGGATTCTCATTTTTCACTCCATTCACTTTCCAATTTTAATTTTATTTATATTTTTAAAGTAATCTGTATGTTCAGTGTGGGGCTCAAACTCATGACCAAGAGTCACAAGCTCTACTGACTGAGCCAGCCAGGAGCCCCCATTCGTTTTTTTTTTTAAATTAGATATTACAGGGGCGCCTGGGTGGCTCAGCGGGTTAAACCTTTGCCTTGGTCTCAGGTCATGATCTCAGGCTCCTGGGATGGAGCCCTGCATCAGGCTCTCTGTTAGCAGGGAGCCTGCTTCCCCACCCCCTCTGCCTGCTGCTCTGCCTACTTGTGATCTCTCTCTGTTAAATAAATAAATAAAATATTTAAAAAATTAGTTATTACAGGGACGCCTGGATGGCTCAGTTGGTTAAGCAGCTGCCTTCGGCTCAGGTCATGATCCCAGCGTCCTGGGATCGAGTCCCACACCGGGCTCCTTGCTCTGCAGGGAGCCTGCTTCTCCCTCTGCCTCTGCTTGCCATTCTGTCTGCCTGTGCTCGCTCTCTCTCCCTCCCTCTCTCTCTCTGATAAATAAATAAAACCTTTAAAAAAAAATTAATTACAAAACTTTCAGATGTTCAAAAAGATAATATAACACTCATGTACTCATCACCCTACTTAAAAATAAATATTACCAATATAACTTAAGAACCCCCTCCTCTTCTTCCCAAATACATCATTCTCCTTGTCCCAACCAGAATTATCCATTACTCTGATTTTGGTGTTTAATATCCCATTAATCTCTATCCCTTTACTCATATACCTTTCTAAACAACACACAAAATTGCTTTGTATGTTTTAAAATGTCACACTTTTATTCATTTATTTTTAAAGATTTTGTTTATTTATTTTTGAGAGAGACAGAGATGGAAAGCGAGTGTCCGTTGTGGCAGCGGGAGCAAAGGGAAAAACAGACTCCCTGCTGAGCAGGCAGCCCAATGCGGGACTCGATCCCAGGACCCTGGGATCATGACCGGAGCAGAAGGCAGAGGCTTAACCCACTGAGCCACCCAGGCGCCCCGACATCTTCCACTTTTAATACTTGATCTTATCTATGGTATTTGAAACTACTAATCACTCTCCACTAGAATCTAAAGTTTCTCTTTCCTTGACTTCAATCTATAATCCTACATTCTTGCAGTTTTCCGCCTTCATTCCTTCCCACATATGCATACAGCCCTTCTTCCTCACGTCCTACATGCCAGTGCCCCTGGATCTCATCCTGAGATGCGATCTCTCTACTCTACACACTCACCCAGAGCGTTCTGAGCCATTCCCCGGTGATACCCCGACACCCAGAGGGGGTCTGGATTCAGCTCAGATCACTCTCCAACCTCCTACCAGATAGTCTCATTTCATAAGACCCCGTCCATGCAATTTTTACAAAGCAGACCCTTCATCTTCTACCACTACCTGCTCATCCACACATATTTCTCATTTTAGGGAGTGCCATCCCCATCCTTACGAGTATGCTGAGCCAGAGTCCTGCCAGGCCATTTCCTACATGTGTCCTCCCTATGTCTGATCACTTAGTCCCAGTGATTCTACCTCCTCTGCGCCTCTCATGTCTGACCGTCCCTCTTGTACATCTTCACCTCACTGCACGCACTGGGCTCAGGTCTCATGCAGAAAGCTGTTCAGTCTCCCAACTGGTCTTCACACTCCTAAGTCTGCCCCTTTCCAAACAATTCTCCAGCTTTACAAAGTGATAATCTAATCAAGACCCTTCTAGTAGTTCCCCATCACCTGCAGAATACAGTCTAAATCCTCTGCAGTGCACACAAGGATCCCCAGGCTCTGACCCCCTACTGTTCATCATCAGCTCCTTTTTTTTTTTCATGGTTTTTTTGTTTTGTTTTTTAAGACTTATTTATTTATTTGACGTACAGAGAGAGATAGTGAGAGACAGAGCACAAGCAGGGGGAGCAGCAGGCAGGCAGGCACAGGGAGAGGGAGAAGCAGGCTCCCTGCTGAGCAAGGAGCCCGATGTGGGATTCGATCCCAGGACCCTGGGATCATGACCTGAGCTGAAGGCAACCACTTAAGTCACTGAGCCACCCAGGCGTCCCATCACTAGCTCCTTTTACTCCTTTTCCCATATCACCTATTCTCCACTCCTACTTATAATCAGTGGGCATTCCTGGAAGCCTCAAAAGCCTCCCTTGGGGAGCCTGGGAGGCTCAGTCATTAAGTGTCTGCCTTTAGCTCAGGTCATGATCCCGGGGTCCTGGGGTCGAGCCCTGCATCGGGTTCCCTACTCCGCAGGAAGTCTGCTTCTCCCTCTCCCTCTCCCCCTGCTTGTGTTCCCTCTCTCCCCGTCTCTCTCTCTCTCTCTGTTAAATGAATAAATAAATATTTTTTAAAAAGCCTCCCTCACGTTACTCATGCTGTCCTTGCACCTAGAATTCCCTTCCTCTTCCCGGACCATCTGGAATATCTTCAAGATCTGACATAAAAATTACCTCCTCCGTGAAGGCTTTCCGCCCCAGTAAGCGTCAATCTCTCCTTTGAATCCCTAGTGTACTTTGGTCATATCTTAATTATAGGCTTGATCATTAAATTCCAATTATACTTTACATGTCTGTCTCCCCAGTCCCTGTTGCATGAAAAAAAGTGTTTGATGAACAAATGAATTCATGAATGATTTACCTCAACATCTAGTCCAAACTGAATTGCAAAGCTCTCGGCTTCGGCAAATCTGTGTTTGTGAAGTAACCGACTCAATCTGACAAGTTGAAAAAGAAATTTTAGTTAAGTTTTTATTAATCAGGGAATTTAAGTTTATCATTAAGTGGTACAGTCTAAAAGAAAATGAGCAGTTACCTGTTTTCTGGTAAAGCTTCTGTAAGACATCTGAGTACCACAACCGAGACTGAATCTTTAGAAAAGCTGAAAAAAGTTTTCACTGTAAGTCTTTTTATCATTAATATTAATAAGCAAATTGTAAGTCAGCTGCTATTTAACAACTTATTTGATAAAACAAAACATGACTTACGTTGAATCGTTTTTGCAAATTCCTTCCAGAAGGTATATGGTATCCTACAACAATTAAAAAAAAATGTTTAAAATTGAAATACAGAAATAATTCATTTTCTAGTTACTAAAGTAACAACTAGTTTGGGTGAGAATTATCCATCAACGGATTCTAAATTCACTGTCCAAAAACCACTGGGAAAAAGGATATTCCTGGAGTCTCAGGATAATACCACAGAATTTACTCAGCAATTACAAACAGGAAAAAGTACCTTACAGTGGAGAAATCTGCAGAACTGCCCTAACCAAGTAATCATACTTGTCATCACTAGTAATAGGACAAATGGCCATGAGCCCCTTAATGTGACACAGTTCAATACAGTATTACCTATGTGGTATCCTTGCCAAGAAAGTTCAGCACGCATCTAATTATGACAGATCCAAACAGAGAGACGTTCTATAACACAACAGGATAGGATTCAGAAAATGTCAAGCTCTTACAAAAACAAAAAGACTAGGGAACTATTAAAGCAGACTACCCTGTGACCGTGACAACAAAATTCCAAGCATGATGCTTGATTGGATGCTGGATCAAGGGAAAAAAAAAGAGTTTTAAAGTAATTGGCATCATTGGTAAAATCTGGATCTGGATGGTATGTTTCACAACAGCATTGTATTAATGTTAAATTTTCTGAGTGATAATGGTGCTATAGATGAATGCCCTTATTCTTAGGAGAGACCTGCTGAAGCCTTTAGGGGCAACAGGCCATGATGTCTGCAAGTAAATACAAATGGTTTGGAAAAACACTGTGTGTGTGTGTGTGTGTGTGTGTGTGTGAATATACGAAACAAACGTAATACGTTTTTTAACAAAGTCATAATTAAAAGGTAAGTACATAAAAGCAATGACCCTCCCCCCAAATTACTTATCATATTTCCTGCAGAAACACAAGAAAACTGAGAAGTAGATGATTCAGGTTTTATTTAAATAATATGCCTTTCTTTTCCTTATATGAAGACTAGTATTTGGCAAATGTATTTGAAAACACCTGGTAACATGAAATATACTTGTCCACCTGAGATCTTTCCAGGTATTATACCAGTTTCCACTCATGCTTAGTTTACTTAACTTTAAAGAAAAAAAAATTTTATTTAAGTAATCTTTACAGCCAGCGTGCGACTCAAACTCAGGACCCTGAGATCAGGAATTGCATGTTCTTCTGAGTCATCCAGGTGCCCCCTAGCTTACTTAATGGTTTTTTATTATAAAGTACAAAATACACATCAACATACTGTGCTAATTCCGGATTGGACCAGAGAGGAAACGCTAGATACTTCCAAAGAATACAGTATTTCCATCGTAGGTAATGAATAAACCATGAGATTCTTCATCTAGGAAAAACAGAAGAGCAATTAGTTTAGTAGGTCATATAAATTTATAAGAACAAGATAGTACCTCATAATCATGGGCCTAGATTAAAATATTTGGTACAAGGCTAAATGCAAAAAACAATTTTATAACTAAGTCCATTAGTGAATTATTTAAATGTTACATATAAAATTATGCTCTATTCCAACTTCCAAGTCTGCTGGATGAAAAACAATATGCCTGAAGTTCATTCTACAATTTGTATTTAAGGTGAATGTAATTCCTAATTATGAGTCACTCTAATGAACATTTTCTTGTGGATATTTTTAATTCTGCAATGCTCCACTTAAATGGGAAGTGGAGACTTAGAGCCATTTTTTAAAAGATTTTATTTATTTATTTATTTGTTTGGGGGTGGGGGAGAGAGAGAGCGTGTGCATGTGAGTCGGAGAGGAGCAGAGGGACAGGGACAAGCAGATTCTGTGCTGAGTGCAGGGCTCAATCTCACAACCCTGAGATCATGACTAGAGCTGAAATCAAGAGTTGGATGCTTAACTGACTGAGCCACCCAGGTAACCCTCCATTTCTTTCTTCTTTTTTTTTTTTTTTTAAATAAGAAAAAAAGAACTCTGGGGCAACTGGGTGGCTAAGTGAGTTAAGCCTCTGCCTTCAGCTCACGTCATGATCTCAGGGTCCTGGGATGGAGCCCCGCATCAGGCTCTCTGCTCAGCAGGGAGCCTGCCTCCCCGTCCCAGTGTTCTCTCTCTCTCTTTGTGAAATAAATAAAATCTTAAAAAAAAAAAAAAAAAAAGAACTCTGCAGGATTATTTCTGATTTGTCAAGTGTGTGTCAACAAAGAGTTAAAATGCTATGGGCCCTACTTAACCACTTCCATATTAGTTAATGCTATTTCTAACACATAATGGGGACAAATGTGAAATAGAATTTTGTAATACCTTCTTATCAGTAATAGTTGTCAGAGCTACTAATTTGAGATTTGTAATCCCTTGCCTGAAAGAGAAAAGAAGGTTTAAGTGAACCAAATAAGCTCTGCCAATTGCTAGATAAAGGCTAAGTCAAAGGAATATTCGAAAAGGTTAAAACTGATTCCTAAGAGGACAATGAACCTGGTTTCTTCATGCTCATGGTCCAGACTGACACCCTTTCTAACACAACCACTTGCAGGTTCGTAATGCCCGTATGTTCTCAATGCAGTGGGCTAACAATGGAATAATCCTTACCCTGTCAGTCTGTCCAGAGGGTTAGGTAGAATGTAATACATAATGAATGATTAAGAAACCTGGTTATAACAGAAGGGAAATCACTACTAGTGTCATAATGTACCACGTGACTGATGAGGGAGAATCTGCTTCTGTGGTAAGAAGAAAGTCTTCGATGTGAAGAGAGGGCCAGTTCCATACGGGAGTCAGCGTGTAAATGTCCCAGACGCTCAGCACATTCTGCAAAAAGGAACATTTCAAGGACATATCGTCTTAATGACATTTCAAGGTCTTCCATTGCAAGGATCTCTCTTTTGATACGTGTACTGAAATAAAGCACAGCACACCAGAGAGTAATTCACCCCAGCTCAAGTCCTTGTCTTTGTTAAGTTTGACAAATTTGTGTTACTCAACATAATACCAAATGAAAAAAATTGAAGGAGAAATATCAGAAACATACATCAGTATCAAGAACAAAAAGTAGATTGTCTATCAACTGGAACTTCTTTGCACCTACAAAAGAGAAAGCAAGGTGTGTAAAGATTACATTTTTGTGTTATAGATAGCCATGTTTAAATAATAAACTACCATTATTTACGGAAAGGCAGAACTACTACCCTTAACGGAGAAGCTCCCATTCTCATATTCCTGCCTCTGTATATTTTTAGATGACCACTAAAATGGAAAACCTCCCAAAATGAAGAGTAAACACTGCAACAGGTCAAGAACAATCATGTGTGTGGACAATTATCACACTAATCTGGCTTGTTTCAGAGCAGTAAAGTACAATGGCCCATTCGCCAGACTTAGCATACTGACATGAAAAGTAAAACTCACTCAGAGTGATCCCAACTAGATTCAATAACTTATTTTACCTCTGATAATCTCTGAATCAGTAACATTCTTAACTGTCATTCCTTCTCTTGAAGAGTCTGGTTCCCATCTTGAGAATGCACAATTACCAGCTCCCTACAGAGATGAAACGCCACATCAACTGCAAATTTGGTTCTTAGACCTGAAGTCTCCTCGAAATAGAAACACCCAAGTTGTACACGTGACTAATTTCAAAATATACTTATGTATTCAAACCCAACTAGTTTTTATCTTCCAGTTCCTCTCTTAGTCTGTTTTCAACAGAATAGAATAGAAAGAACAGCCAACTTGGCTGTTTGTTATCACATGAATTTTTATTTATTTATTTTTCTTTTTTCTTTATTTGACAGAGAGGTCACAAGCAGGCAGAGAGGCAGGCAGAGAGAGAGGAGGAAGCAGGCTCCCCGAGAGAGCAGAGAGCCCGATGCGGGGCTCGATCCCAGGACTCCGAGATCATGACCTGAGCCGAAGGCAGCGGCTTAACCCACTGAGCCACCCAGGCGCCCCATCACATGAATTTTTAATAAGGAGCGGGCACATTCATGCAAATTGCTCCAAAGACATGCGGTAAACTCTAAGACCTTCTCCAGCTGGATGAGATATAGTTTTTGGTTAAGTATTTTCATTAAAGTAACCACAGACTTTTGATAAAAAATTCAAAAATATTAATTTTAAATCATTTGAACCCCTAATGATACTAAACTGGAAAGAGAAATGTGACTGCTTCTTTTTTTTTTTTTTTTTTTTAAGATTTTATTTATTTATTTGACAGACAGATCACAAGTAGGCAGAGAGGCAGGCAGAGAAAGAGAGAGCGAGAGAGCGAGCAGGTTCCCCACTGAGCAGAGAGCCCAATGTGGAGCTCGATCCCAGGACCCTGAGATCATGACCTGAGCCGAAGGCAGAGGCTTAACCCACTGAGCCATCCAGGCGCCCCAATGTGACTGCTTCTTAATATAAAATACAAACCTGGCAGGTAAAAGTGTTACAAATGGCATAATTCTATCGAATCGTTGCTTATTTCTTGAATATAATTAGAATACACTCCTTGAATATAATTAGACTTTTTTGTTTTGGCCTAGATTCATAATTGAAAGGAATGCTAAATTTCAGATAGAAATTAGTGAAAATAAAGATGCACTATGTTTTCCAATATAGAAACTTAGGTGTTCTTATTGAGTTAATTTTACAACCTTAATTTTATAATTTCTCTGTTTCTGTTACACATTATGAATTAAATTGTAACTGAACCCAAACAATATGCTAATGAAGAAACACTTCTGAAGCAAAAAAATTAAATTTTATAGAAAGAATTACCCCAATTATCACGGTAATTGCACTTGCTAAATCTCCAGCCACAAGGTTGAGACAACCAAGAGTATGATAATTTTCCGTAGAAATGAAACCAGACTTGATTTGTCCTTGTAACTGCAAAATTTTAAAAAATAAGAACGTCATATGTTCCACAGTCCAAATTCCTTAGAAAGATTGATAAAAATGAGTTTAAACCAATCTGTTATAAATGCATTTTTATTTTTATTTTTAACTACATCTTTTTTTCTTTTAATGATTTTATTTTTAAATAATCTCTACACCCAACATGGGGCTCAAACTCACAACCCTGAGGTCGAGTCACATGCTCCAATGAAAGAGTCAGCCCCTATAAATGCATTTTTCAAGGGTAATGTTTTTTTTAAAACGGCAATGTTATTAAAATGTTATATCACCCTAATACCCAAAATATCAACCTTAGATAATATCCAGAAACACTCTACTAAATTAACATTAAATGTAAGTTTCAAGAGGACAATGTGGTTTTCTTTTCTTACCTTTTTTGCCATATTGAAGTCTACATTCTCAATCGCTGTATGAAAGGAGAAAAGAGACTAAAGTTATAGTATTAACCTATAAAATATATGCAAGTCACCCTCGTGGGTCAAGGTGAGATTAAATACACTATTCTTCTAGTGAGAAGCACTGATGACTTTTCAGTTTTGCCCTTGATCACAGATATCAACTGTGACAACATGTCTTAGTCAGGGTACCCACCAGGCTGCCTCTTAGTCCCTGGTGTGCCTCTGCATACTTTCCCTTACCATGTTTCTCCCTCCTACAGGGGTCTTCTCTCTGCTCCAGCTCTCCTATCCAAGCTCTGAAGTCCTACCTGTAAAGTCTTCATCACTTTGCACACCATTTTGGAAGAGCGCTTTTAATTTGTCTGTTTCCTTCATTAAACTATGAAGAACTAGGTCTTGTGGCATCCCCAGGACTTTGTACAATTTTGGCACAAAGACCACGAAAAAATATTTGTTGAACCCATGCCCGAACCGATTCTCCAAACTTTCCCAGCTCAGAGGCATGTATGGTCCATCCCACTTAGCACATAATATGGATTACTGCTTGAATTGTTAATGTGTTTATGCAGTCATTTCAGCTTCCAGGTTCGTTCATTCTGTCAAAAAGCATGTATCACTATGCTAGTGTGTGTCTTGTCTCCCCAACTAAGCTATAACCTCCTTGAAGGCTGTAAACAATGTACATTTCTTCAGATTCTGTTGCAGCCCTAATAGTGAAGAATAAGTAATATATGAATACTTAAAAGTATATCTGGTTTTATAGACTCTAATTAAACTAAAATAATATTCTAACAGAGAATATTTAAAATTTTACCCAAAAAACTAGTAAGAAATATTGCGACAAATCAATAATAATAATAAAAAAATCCATTACTTACCTTGCTGAATTTTTGCAAGTTGAAGGTTTGTGATGCAAAAAAATCCACTGTTTGTAAGCAGTAGCATATAATAGGTACCTATTGAAATAAAATCAAGCCAGTTTCTCCAACAGGTGCATGAATATAAAATTGAAGTGTCTGGGGGCACCTAAGGGGTACAGTCAGTTAAGCGACCAGTTAAATACCCAATTTTGGTTTCAGTTCAGGTCATGATCCCAGAGTCACGAGATCAAGCCCTGCATTGGGCTTCCTGCTCAGTGTGGAGTCTGCTTGAGACTCTCTCTCCCTCTCTGCGTCCACCCGCCCCCGCTCCTGTGAGTACCCTCTCTCAAATAAATAAATAAATAAAATTTAAGTGTTTAGACCTATGTTAAAAATGTGTCAATTTATTCATTATTAAATTCTAATCATCAAATAATATGGGAATGATACAGATAAAGCTTACTTAGAAAAAGTTATTTGCAAAAATAATGCTAACTTCTTTGAAACTTTTATAAATCAAACTTCACTTGCCAGGAAAAAAAAAATCACAGATATAATGAAATAAATTAAGGTCCAGTTAACATTTGTTGAAATAAAAATATAATATGCTGAAACCTACAAAAACATTTTAAAAGAATATAACATCTCCTTGGTAATCTATAGAACTCTCAAAACTATAAAATTGAATTTAGAATATTATATTCAGGGAAAGTACACCTAAATCCCTGAAAAGAGCTAAAGTATAAAAACTTATTTCTTATCATAATGTTATTCAAACCCCTAGAAAATTTAACATTGAAGAGGAGGTATAAAAATGAACTGTAGTTAATAAATTATTAGATTTGTAGTTAATCTGATTTTTTTATTGGGTATTAGTCAGAGGATATTGAAAAAAATTTTAAAAACTTACCTTCACTTGAACCATCTTTCTCAATAACAAGGTTCCGGTAAGTACACTGATTTTCATCATTAGCTTTCCGAACAAAAGCCTAATTGCAAATTCATTTCAAATGATAAGATTAAACCCAGGAAAATCCAATCAAGAATTATATTCTTTAAAGCCTAGTATTATCAATAATTCTGCCTATAATCCAAACAATTTAGTTTTAAAACAGTAAACTATTTTGGACAAGCATACTAGGAATATATTCAAAGCTTAATTTTTCAATATTTCACTTACTTCATATATTTCTAAGGTGTGATTCTTAAATTTAATGTAAGGATATTATTCTTTTAATTAAAAACATATTAAGTAATGGTTTGTGACCGTTTTAGTTGTCTAAGAGGTAATTTTAAATTTAAGTGACAAAAATGAAAAACATAACAGGGTCTTACATTAGTGAGTAATGTTTGCTTTGATGTTACATGAATAAGATGTAAGTTGCCATTTCTTTCCCCAACCAAAAGAAACTTTCCTTCTTGACAGAGGCCAACTACATCCACTTCAGTATCTGAAAATTTCAAATCAAAGTTACTAGCTTCCATTGAAAATACTTATTTTCAATATAAAAAAGTGCAAGTTTTAACATTAAAAGTCAACTATTTAGGGCTCCCAGGTGGCTCAGTGGGTTAAGCCTCTTCCTTCGGCTCAGGTCATGATCTCAGGGTCCTGGAATTGAGCCCCGCATTGGGCTCTCTACTCAGCAGGGAGCCTGTTTCCCCCCTCTGCCTGCTTGTATCTTTCTCCCTCTCTCAAATAAATAAAATAAAATCTGGAAAAAAAAAAAAAGTCAACTATCCAAGCTTCTTTTAAGTATGTCCAAAAATAAAAAACGAATGAGGGGCGCCTGGATAGCTCAGTCGGTTAAGCGTCTGCCTTCGGCTCTGGTCGTGTTCCCAGGGTCCTGGGATCAAGCCCCACATCGGGCTCTCTGCTCAGCAGGGAGCCTGCATCCCCCCCCCCCCTCTCTGCCTCTCTGCTACTTGTGATCTCTGTCTCTCTCTGTCAAATAGATAAATAAAATCTTTTTAAAAAAATAAAATAAAGGGGCGCCTGGGTGGCTCAGTGGGTTAAAGCCTCTGCCTTCGGCTCAGGTCATGATCTCAGGGTCCTGGGATCGAGCCCCGCATCGGGCTCTCTGCTCATCGGAGAGCCTGCTTCCCCCTCTCTCTCTGCCTGCCTCTCTGCCTACTTGTGATCTCTCTCTGTCAAATAAATAAAATCTTAAATATATATATATATATATATATATATATATAAAATAAAATAAAAAAGATTGATACTTTTATTTAGTCAACAAATATTTACTGAGCACATACTACAAGCTAAGTAATGTTCCAGGCCTTTTGCATATATCTGAGAACAGTAACAAAAGAGTCCCACCTTCATGGAGCTCAAATTCCAAGGCAGAAATAGATGATAAACAATTAGGGAATAATAAATTATATTTCATGTAAGAAGGTGGTAAATTCTCTGGAAAAAAGAAAACGTAGAGCAGGGGAAGATAGCGTGGAAGAACCACACATGGTATAGGGCTCACTGGAGCACTCAGGATAGCCGTCTTGCATAAGATATAAACAAAGACTTTGCACAAATGCATTACACATTAACAAAGCCCACTATTTCATGGTGAAATTGTGACTCTTGTAGACCATTCAGGGTAGATAGGAGATTCTACAAAATAGGAGTTCCTTGCCTCCATACTGCAATCAAGATTGCCTTCTCCCATGCATACCTCCTGACTCCTTTTCTGCTAAGTTCTTTTTTCTTTTTTTTAAGATTTTATTTATTTATTTGACAGAGAGATCACAAGGAGGCAGAGAAGCAGGCAGAGAGAGAGGGAGCAGCGGGGAGCCTGCTGAGCAGAGAGCCTGATCCGGGCCTTGATCCCAGAACCCCGAGATCATGACCAGAGACGAAGGCAGAGGCTTAACCCACTGAGCCACACAGGCACCCCAGTTTCCATGGTATTCTAATTAAAAAAAATCATGCAAGGGGCGCCTGGGTGGCTCAGTGGGTTAAAACCTCTGCCTTCAGCTCAGGTCGTAATCCCAGAGTCCTGGGATCGAGCCCTGCATCGGGCTCTCTGCTCAGCAGGGAGCCTGCTTCCCTTCCTCTCTCTCTGCCCGCTTCTCTGCCTACTTGTGATCTCTGTCAAATAAATAAATAAAATCTTAAAAATAAATAAATAAATAAATAATCATGCAAGTAAAGTTCATTGTTGCTTTATATGTATTAACATATACATGTACTCCTTAGATTTATTGAGAGAAGGGATCATCTCAGGATCCCTTGTATTTAGTACTCAGCACAAAAAAGGCACTTTAGGGGCGCCTGGGTGGCTCAGTCGGTTGGGCAGCTGCGTTCGGCTCGGGTTGTGATCCCAGGGTCCTGGGATCAAGACCCACGTCGGAGCCCCACATCAGGCTCCCTGCTTGGTGGGGAGTCTGCTTCTCCCTCTCCCTCTGCCTGCTGCTCTGCCTGCTTGTACTCTCTATCTCTCTGTCAAATAAATAAATAAAATCTTTAAAAAAATTCTTAAAGGCACTTTAGATTAATTTTTTGAAATTAGTTCAATTTCAAGTCTTAGAAATAACAGAGTAAAGAAAAGGCAATGCGGTATAAATTGGTAGCAAGCTATACCTGGTTTCCAATTTATTTGCTGTATTGCATTAGACTTACCAAATTCCAGATGCAGCTGCAGCAGTCTGCAAACATGGTCAAGCAGGAATACCGACTGGTCCACCACAATAATAAACCCGCTACTTAAGCTGTGCGCTTGTATCTTTGGATTTAACGAGGCCTGTGGGAGGGAAAAGCAGGACTAAAATAAAACGTTCTTATGCACCTTTAACAATACTTACCAAGAATATCATCATTGTCCCAAGTACCCGCATTAAAAGTTAACTTTTTTCTTTAGTCTATTTATCTCTAATTAGTCAAGTTTTTCTTTCTATGGTATATCGTGAATCCATTCAGAGTCCCAAACAGGGAAACATTCCAAGATTGCTAGGAAAGGGCAAGCGATTCTCATGGGCAAGTCTTTGTTTCCTGGGGGTGGATCTTACGCCTGTAGGAGCAGGCAGGCATCAAACTGAATGAATGAGCCAAGACTGGCACAAAGTCTCAGTGTCTGAGATATGACTGGGGCCCGGGGTTGCGGGGGGAGGGTGTGCTGTGAACTGGAGGGCTCACACCCCCTCGACGGTAAAGAGAACAGAAACAGATTAAAGGCGGGTGGAAATGTAACCCCGGCATGGCCACAACCAATTTACCTAAAAAACTGGATCTTTATGTGAAATGTTCTGAGTTTTAAATATTGGCAGCTGAGTCAACATTTTAAAAAATATTATGCAAGCTAATCATGAGTCTCTAATTTTTAGTTTCCAGTAATTACAGCTTTGCATGCAAATGTGTCCTTTTTTTTTTTTTAATGTTATTTATTCATTTGACAGAGAGAGAGAGAGGACAAGCAGGGGGAGCAGCGGACAGAGGGAGAGGGAGAAGCAGTCTCCCGTTGAGCAAGGAGCCTGACAAGGGGCTCAATCCCAGGACCCTGGGATCATGACCTGAGCTAAAGGCAGCCACTTAACTGACTGAGCCACGCAGGAGTCCCAGAAATGTATCCTGAAGCAGTTGGACACTTTAGTGTCCAGTGTTGACAATGCTGAGTAATGCTGGGCAAGTACCTCAACAGACTCTCCTGAAAAACAGGAATAATAATTCTGAATTCATGTAAAGGCTTAGAAGATAGCCCTGCATATAATATATGCTCAATAAATGTTAACTATATTTATTCTTCCCCCACTAAGTTTTAATCCAATCACTTCATTTTGTGCTTGTTTCAATAGTCACCTTCTCCAAGGGAAATTTTTGGAAATGCCACCACATTCTGATGTTTTAAATTGAACTTCCTTGATGACAAAATGTGAAGCATCTGGGGCGCCTGGGTGGCTCAGTGGGTTAAGCCTCTGCCTTCCGCTCAGGTTGTAATCTCAGGGTCCTGGGATAGAGCCCCACATCGGGCTCTCTGCTCAGCAGGGAGCCTGCTTCCTCTGGTCTCCATGCCTGCCTCTCTGCCTACTTGTGATCTCTGTCTGTCAAATAAATAAAATCTTATAAAAAAAAAAAAGATGCAAAGCATCTTTTCTTATGCTTATTTGTCTTCTGTGTATCTTCTTTGGGGAGGTGTGTGTTAGGGTCTTTGGCCCCTTTTTAACCAAGTTATTTGTCTTTTTATAATTAAGTTGGAAGTTCTTTGTAGTGTTTGGATACATGTTCCTTGTCAGATAACTATAAATACGTCCTTCCATCCTGTGAGTTGTCTTTTTACTTTTTGGACTGTGCCCTTTGAAACACAGCTTTTAATTCTGATGAAGTCCAATTTATTTTTTTTTCTCTTGTCACTTGTGCTTTTGGCATCACATGTAAGAAGGCTTTGCCTGGGGATGACTAGGTGGCTCAGTGGGTTAAGCCTCTGCCTTTGACTCAAGTCACGATCCCTCGATCCTGGGATCGAGCCCTGCATCGGGCTCTCTGCTTAGCAGGGAGCCTGCTTCCCCCTCTCTCTCTGCCTACTTGTCTGTCAAATAAATAAATAAAATCTTAAAAAAAAAGGGGGGGGGCGCCTGGGTGGCTCAGTGGGTTAAAGCTTCTGCCTTCAGCTCAGGTCATGATCCCGGGGTCCTGGGATCGAGCCCTGCGTTGGGCTCTCTGCTCCGCAGGGAGCCTGCTTTCCCTTCTCTCTCTGCCTGCCTCTCTGCCTACTTGTGATCTCTGTCAAATAAATAAAATATTAAAAAAAAAAAAAAAAAAAAAGGCTTTGCCTGATCCAAGGTCACAAAGATTAGTTTGGATTATGTTTTTAATTTCAAATTCCATTTGTTCATTGCTGGCATACAGGAAAGCAGCTGGCTTTTGCATATTAACGTTATATCCTGCAACACTGCTCTAAGTATTTTAGTTTCAGGTGTTTTTTGCCAACTATTTCAGATTTTCTGCATAGAGAATCAAGTCATGTGCAAACAAAGTTTTATTTCTTTCTTCTCAGTCTGTATGCATCTTATTTCCTTTTCTTGTCTTATTGAATTAGCTGGGACTTCCAGTATGTTGTTGAAAAGTATCTTTGCCTTGTTCTGATTTTATTGGGAAAGTTTCTAGTTTCTTCCCAGTAAGTACAATGTTAGCTATAGGTCTTTCTTTATCAAATGGAGTAAGCTTCCTTCTATTCCTAGTTTACTGAGAGTTTTTATCATGATTGTTAGATTTTTTTCAAATGCTTTTTTGGCATCTATTGATAGGATTATGTGATTTTCTTTAATCTCTTGATATAAAGGAATACATTGATTTTTTCCAGCTTTATTGAGATATAATTTGCAAATAACATTGTGTAAGTTTAAGGCATAAAATGTGGTAATTTAATATACATATATATTGTGAAATGATTATCACAATAAGGTTAGTTAATACATTCCTCACCTAAACATTAACTGATTTTCAAATGTTTAAGCAATCTTGCATACCTGGGATAAATCCTACTTGGTTATAACATATAACTCTTTTTATATATTGGATTCAATTTAATAATATTTTGTTGAGGATTTTCGCATTTCTGTACATGAAAAATCTTGGCCTATAGTTTTCTTATAATGTCTTCACCTGGTTTGGGTATGACGGTAATGCTGGGCTTATAGAATGAGTTAGGAAGTATTCCCTCTGCTTCTATTTTCTGAAAGAGATTGTAGAAAATTGGTATAATTTCTTCCCCTAAATGTTTGGTAGAATTCACCAGTGAACCCATCTGAGACTGGTTCTTTCTGTTTTGGAAGGTTATTAATTACTGATAAAATCAATTTCTTTGATAGAGGCCTATTCTGATTGCCTATTTCTTCTTGTGTGAGCTTTGGAAGATTATGTCTTTCAAGGACGTGGTCCATTTCATTAAGTTACCAAATTTGTGGGCATAGAGCTGCTTTTAGTATTTCTTGATTATCCATCCTTTTAATGTCCATAGGGTCTGTAGTGATGTCCTCTCTTTCATTTCTGATATTAGTAATTTGTGTTCTCTTTTTTTCTTACTTAGCCTGGTTAGAGATTTACAGATGTTATTGATCTTTTCAAAGAAACTCTTGGTTTCATTGATTTTCTCTACTAATTTCTTGTTTTCAATTTCATTGCTTTCTGTTCTTTTACTCTTTTTTCTATTTATTGTGGATTTCATTTGCCCTTACTTTTCTGGTTTCCTAAGCAAAAAACTTAGATCTTTCTTCTTTTCTAACTTATACATTCAATGTTATAAATTTTCCAGGAAGCACTGCTTTTGCTGCACTTCACAAATTTTGATAACTTTTTTTTCCCTTTTCCCTTTCCATTTTCCCTTTTTCTTAAGGACCAAGTTAGGTGCTAATTTTTTTATGAAATGCTCCTTAAACTGTCCCCACCCACAACGAACTCTCCTCCTAAAATCCTTTTTTTTTTTTTAAAGATTTTATTTATTTATTTGACAGACAGAGATCACAAGTAGGCAGAGAGGCAGGCATAGAGAGAGAGGGGGAAGCAGGCTCCCCGCTGAGCAGAGAGCCCGATGCGGGGCTCAATCCCAGGACCCCGAGATCATGATCCAAGCTGAAGGCAGAGGCTTAACCCACTGAGCCACCCAGGCACCCCTCCTTCTCCTGAATTCCTACTGCATTTACTGTCTATATCATTCATTTGATATTTAGCATATGCTGACTTGCACAACTAAGTAGTTTTTATTGCTGGTGTCCTGTCTGCTTTACTTTAAGGAAAGATCTTAAAAATGTGGCATAATAGGTTACCTTATATTCTAAGAGCTTAGTATATGGTTTTGAACATAGCATTTGCTATGAGTGACAAGTGATACTTCAAGCTAATAACAGATAGAATTTTAGTTCCTAGCTGTATTTGAAACTCAGTACACACGTTATTATTTTTCAACAGGAGTCCTCAGAGCTCAAGGGAGGCATGGGCTACTCCATATTTTGAGGCCCCTGATAATGCTAAAAATAGCCACTTTCTCATTACAGAACTTCTAGTATACTTTAAATTAAAATTTTTGCTTTTAACAAATAACAATTTAATACCAAAGAAAATAATGTATTTGTTTTACTCATAATGAACATTTACAAATTCTGTGATTCACAGTCTACTAAAGGCAGTATATTTCAACAATAGTATGCAAGCTGTATAAAGCATGGTCTATTTTTTTAAAATCCTATCAGCCAGTTTCTCTGAATACATATAGAACCTCACTTGAAAAATAAGCCAAAAAGCCTACATTTGAGGTCCTTTATGAATAAGGTCCTCAAAAGAGGCCCTTCCTTTCAAGTCCTAGAAGATATAATCTTGTCTTTAATATTTTTTTTTCTTTTCATTTAAATCTTTTTTTCTTAGAGGATTAAATATTATATTGACTTACTAAGAGAAATGAAGGGATCGTGGGCTATAATATTGTGAATACAAGTCAGATGTACTTTCTTTACAAAAAAAACCCTTTGTTTACAAAAATTATTTTATCAGATGCAAATTACTGAAAAAGAAAATGTAAGATAAAAAACTAACTGTAATATCTTCTACAGGATGCCAAAAATAAGGTTCCAAACCTGGACTAAGAACAGTAGAATTATTGTTAAAAGAAGAAAATTAGGGGCATCTGGGTGACCCAGTGGGTTAAATCCTCTGCCTTCGGCTCAGGTCATGATCCCAGGGTACTGGGATCGAGCCCCGCATCGGGGTCTCTGCTTAGCAGGGAACCTGCTTCCTCCTCTTTCTCTGCCTGCCTCTCTGCCCACTTGTGATCTCTGTCTGTCAAATAAATAAATAAAATTTTTAAAAAACAAAAAAGAGAAGAAAATTATTATGTGTAAAGAAATGCATAGAAAGGATAATGTCAACCTCAGCAGAATGCTTAACTCAGGGGTGGAGTATAGGGGGAGCATGGGATTGGGAAGGGACCCCAGGGCCTTCAAACCTATTGGTAATGTTTTATTTCCTAAGCTGGTGGTGGGTATTCTTTCTCTTTATTTACATTCTATTTGTCCCAATGTCAAGAAGAGCTATGAAATGTTCAGTTTTGGAAATAGTGATCTAAGACAATGAAGGGAGAATTCAGATGGAAATTTCCAGTAATCTGAGACTGAACTTTGATTCCCTGAGAAATGCTATACCCATTTATAGAACATTTACCATGTGACTACTGGGCTTACTAAGCACTCAGTAAAAGTGTTATAAATGAAAACAGTCAGCATCATAATCAGTACCTTTTCAGAGGAGATCTTTGCTAGCAAATCAACTTGATATAAAGCAGTTCCGTGTTCTTTTCTTGAACCAACACTTAGGTACCCGCTTCCAGTATCATCACTTGTCAACAGTTCAATATCATTCCACATGTTTCTGAGATTATCTTCCTGAGTCAGGAACCACTGCTTTCCCTGTGACAACTTGTAAAATTAGAGAACACATAAGTTTAAATACACACACACACACACCAATCAATGAAGACTTTTCTGCGTTATTTCTGTAGTCACTAGATACTTCAGACCAGTAAGATAGATGGAACTAGAGCTATGATAATCATCAGAGAACAATACAGCAATCTAGGGGCGCCCGGGTGGCTCAGTTGGTTAAGCCTCTGCCTTTGGCTCAGGTGATGATCTCAGGGTCCTGGGATCGAGCCCCGAATCGGGCTCTCTGCTCAGCAGGGAGTCTGCTTCCCCCTCTCTCTCTCTGCCTGCCTCTCTGACTACTTGTAATCTCTGTCAAATAAATAAATAAAATCTTAAAAAAAAAAAAAAAAAAATATATATATATATATATATATATATATATATATCTGTCTAGGAACAGACAAATCTGATCTCACCAATGTATCCTAGAGCTTCTAGTATGTTGTGTGCCTAGCTTAAACTTATAACTTAAACTTATAACAAGTTTTCATTTGAAATAAACCTTTTAGCAGTATAGCAATAAATAGTGGAAGATCTAAAGTCAGACTGAGAAGATATCTGAGGATGGTTAAGGTTCCAAATGAACTTTTTAAAAAGTCCATTAATGTTTCCAGTATAACAAATGAAAATGCTAAGGGGAAAAGGGAAAAATTGGATTAGGTTTCTGACTGAATCAAAGATTATACCTGTAACCCTAGGAGAGTCACTTGAACATCTCATCAGCCAAGACTTATGTAACTCATTTTGTGTGCTGTGAGTTGGAATAGAATACTAAGATGAAAAACAATCCCTGATCAGTCACTGGTGGAGAATAGCAACCAAATAATTACAACTGTTTTGATAAGTGCTAGCAAAAGTAGGTTTTAAATTTTATGGAACATACAGCACAGCGAAGGTGCTTTTTCACTTTTAACCAGTTGTCTTCAAGAAAGCAATGTAATCCTTCTTCTGTTCCTCAGTTACCTGTAATAGGAATAGTTGTACCTGCAAAGGTAATGAGTTTTAAATACTCATGCACCAGTGCTTGGTTCATGGCAAGCACTCAATATTAAGCGTTAGGTAATTTATCATTTTCATTGGTGAAAATAGGTAACATTTAGGCTATGGTCATAGGAGGTTTTTAAATATAGGCAAGGAGCTGTTACCAAGAGTGTGAGCAAAGGTACAAAACAAAGCTTGTTAGAACAAACAATAGTTCTAGGGGCTCCTGTTTTTGGGTGGGAGTTGGAAGGAGATTAAGTCAGGAGGGACAGGCTCGGGTGAATACTTTGATGGGTCTCTGTGCCCCACATATGAAAAAAATAGAGAAATATTATCAACCTTCCAGAGCTGTCAAGTCACTCATTCAACAAGTTTATTGATGCCTACTTTGTATCAGGGAGTGCTCTAGAGCAGGAATACAGCCCAGAAGGCAGAAAAGCCCTGTCATCATTACAAAGTTTATATTCGTCTAAGAAGGACAAACAAAACAGTTAACATGTATTGAGTATGCACAGCAGTTTTGAATGCTTTACTCATTTAATCTGCACAACAACCCATTTTACAGCAGAGACACGAGCCAGGGATTAAATAAATGGCCAAGTCACCTAAATTGAGTAAATGATATAGTCAGACAAGACTCAAATTCACACCTATTAACTGTTGTGCTACCTCCCTACAAAAATAAGTAAGTGCCCAATTACAAACAGTGCTAAAGTTTTGAACTAAACGATGCTCAGGTGGGGGGCGAGGGGTCACATAAGAAGAACCTGTTGGGTAAAGGAAAGAGAGAACATGTGAGCTGAGATCCCAAGGGCAAAAAGCCAACTCTGCAAAGCTCGGAGAGAAAAGAGATGCAGGCCCGTGCGAAGGCTCGGAGGCTGGAAGGAGTTTCGGGCGGCTGCCGGGCCACAGCAAAAATGGAACAGTTCAAAAGCTAAACGAATCCTCAACTTAAAGATTGGGTTTTTATGCTCGGTACTACAGGGGAAAGACCCTGAGGAGACGATTTGATCTGATTTGATAAACGATTTTTGATCAGTCGAGAGGCTGGGTGGAGAACCGATTAGCGAATTAGGTGAAATGAAGGTGTCAGTTAGGCCCCCAAGCACAAACGCTCCCAGCCGGACAACGGACCAGCAAGAACCGACTTCAAACTCTCTCCCGCCAGCTTCTTGATGGGAAAACACCCGAACGGCGCTGAGGCCGCTGTTACTACGACCTGAACCCACCCCCAGGTCTCTACAGCAGCGCATTTCCCCCTCCTCACCTGCAACTGAAGAAACTAAAGAAGAACACTCAAACTTATCGTCCCTCTTCCTGCCACCGACAACTGTCCCTAATCGCTTCAGGTTCTGGCCCACGGGTTTAAATTGGCGGGAGAACACCAAGCCCAACCCCTTTTACGGCAGCCGGAGGAGGCCAAAATTACTTTAAAATCGAACTAGGAAGTAGCCCCACCTTAAATTCCGCCCATTCCGATTTCCCCGCCGCGCATTCTAGGGTGTATTCTTGGCTCCGCCCCACTGTCTGGCTTTACACGCCCCCTTCAGAAGAACAACCAATCACCCCCTCGAATCACGTTGCTATAGAGACTCTTATCACCACCCTTTTTTTTTTTTCCCAGCAAGCTGTGCGACGCGCCGGGCCTCATCCCCTTTGTGCCATCCGGGTCTCTCGCGCGAGCGATTTAGTCTGTGGCGAAGCGTCGGGGCGGCCGGTACAGTTGAGAGCGGCAAGTGGAGGCGCCGCCCTAGCGGCCAGGACCCTGGACTATGGCGGTAGGTGCCGACGCTGGGTATA
Source organism: Lutra lutra (assembly GCF_902655055.1). Lineage (NCBI taxonomy): Eukaryota > Metazoa > Chordata > Mammalia > Carnivora > Mustelidae > Lutra > Lutra lutra. The sequence goes on from NC_062289.1 coordinate 84,296,458, forward strand.
AAACCCGGGATATTTTTCTGCTACTCTCCAAAGAGCGGGTGAACGGCTCCCAGAGCTGTTGTCCGCGCGTGTGTGGACAAAATGGCGCCGCGGCCTTCTTCTGCGCCCGCCATCATGGCTGCCTGCTGTAGGGAGGGGGAAATGAGGCGGTGTCGGTGGGGGTGGGGAGCCGCAGGGAGTGTCTTTTTTTTTTTTTTTTCCAGAACTTTCCTCATCCCTTTCCTAGCCCTGTATTCCGTTCCACTCGTAGACCGGCGTCCAGTTTAGCTAACTCATTTTTGTTAGTCGTTTTTATTGAGTTTCATTAGGGCTTGGGAATTTCTGTTCGCGTTGGGGAAGGGCTGGGGAAGAGAGAAAAGGGATGGGGGGGTGGTCTTTGAAAAGTATGGGATCAGAAAGGCGTTGTCTGTAAGGAGTAGAATGGAAGAAGAATCGTAACGTTTTGGGGGGTGATTTTTTGCTTACGCTCAGTAAAATTATAGTTGCATAATTTTAATTAGTGTTTCTTCAGTGAAAACCTTAGTTTATTTCTTAGTACGGAGCTGAGGAAGCTGTTGCTCAAAGGGAGTAAAAAAAAAAAAAATCGACTTAATTCCGAGAAGGCTTTGAACTACGAATTCCGATTGTCGTTCGTTTCCGAAGCGGCTCGTGATGTAATCATTTTGAAGTCTTTGAGAAGGATTATAATAAAGCCTTATCATTGGCGTTGTTTCTTAAATTTAAGAACCCTTCATTGACCCATTTAATTTTAAATAAGAACACTAGTTCTTTTAAAAAGCCTGCTTCGGGTATAGGATGCTCAGTTCTGCTGGATCACATTATTGTGACTACTTCGTTTTTCTTAACCCTGTTAAAAGAAAAATGCAAGCGTCTTGTGTCCTTTTCGACTAACTAGAAAGTTCTATGTACTCATCTTCAAAAATAAGTAGGACTATAAACATACCGGAAGATTCGTAGTTTGCCCTTGCTAAAAATTGGGGTATCTGAAATTAGGATGGTTTCTGCACTCCCCTCCCCCAATACCTAATTGAATTAAGAACCTATTTTTTTATAAGGTTTCAAACAGTTGGAAGGCTGTTTGGTGTTTGTGCAATTAATTGATGTAATGTTTTCCTTAGTTTAAATAGTGTTTTGGGCCTTTTAAGGTACTTTAAAGAATAGTGGTGTTTTACTTGGGCTCAAATACATTAAAAAAATGAAGTCCGTTCAAACATTTGGTGCTGCAGTGCCTCCTTCAATAAAGAGACACAGTTCCCTGGAGAAGTGGCCTAGTATTAAATCCAGTGTACCTTCTTTGCACTGGAGAAAGATTTGTGTACTGTCTTGAGCATTATTAGGGTTTTAAACGGGATGTAAATGTTAAGGTAACAGTGGTGGCCTTCTAAAAAAGCAGGTGCTGGAGTAGAGGACAGTTTTGCAGTTAGCATTTAAGATTTAGTATGTACACCCTGATAAATTGAAATAAAGCTTAGTAATTTTCAGAGAAATTTTATTCAGTTCATTTTTTTGGATACTTTTCATTAGGGCACTATAACCTCATGGAAATAAAAGTTTTGTGTGGGAGGAGTGGCCACCTATCATTTGTACTCTGTTTAGTGATAGAATGGTTGTTTTTGTTTGTTTCTATAGTGTATTTTACAGGTGAAAATGGCTTTTGGTGTAAGTTATTATCTTGTATTACAGGGTACCTTTCTAAGCAAAGGGCATTTGACTTCCCTAATGCCAGGCTTCTCCCTTTTTTTTTTTTTTTTTTTAAGATTTTATTTATTTGACAGAGAGGCAGGCAGAGAGAGAGAGAGAGAGAGAGCGAAGCAGGCTCCCTGCTGAGCAGAGAGCCCGATGTGGGACTCGATCCCAGGACCTTGAGATCATGACCTGAGCTGAAAGCAGAGGCTTAACCCACTGAGCCACCCAGGTGCCCCACAGGCTTCTCCCATATTAAGCATGTAAATAAACCATTGACTGAAAACTTGTACTGCGTGGTCTAGATGCTTCCTTTTCCATCGGAAGGTTGTTTACATTCTCTTCATGATCTCTGTAAGAGTGAATGAGACATGCCAGTGGTTGGTTCAGGAATGCTGGTTTTGGTAGAGAAGTCGCATGCATTAAGAGAAGTGAGCAGTGCTTCAGTTTTTGCAGTTTTATTTTACCAAATGTAAGCCCTACCGGCCTTCACAGCATCAGAGACATAGGAAATAGTTTGTAATGATAATGATGAGAACGAGAATTAAAAGGAAATGACCAGTATTGTGAAAATCTTAAGTATCCTTACCTGTGGATACAGCATCAGTTATTTAATAGTAGACAGCAAAGAACTGGAGTACCATCCTAGGAGAGGCAGGTAATGTTGCTGGATCTCCTTTGTAAGATCAGAAAGTTGAACTCGATTCTGTGTTGAAAGCTTTCCTCACAAAATTTTATGATTCCAGAAATCACCCATACATAGAAAGCTGGAGAAAGCATGTGTGGTCACCTGCGAGTCTCTCCAGCAGTTAGTTTCTTCTTTGTCCTTGGTTTGGTTTGGCTGTGTTTTTTTGTTTTGTTTTGTTTTTTTACCATTGTTAGAGGTTTAACACATTTATGTCTTTCATCCTAGCTAAGCGTTTATCATTTTATTCTTTGAGTCTAGCATTGAGTTCGGCACATTTGTGACTCTCAGTAACTAGTTGTTGAAATAGTGCAATCTCTCACACTTCATTTGTTAAATTACTCCCCGTTTAGTTTCCTTGGCATTTGTTTTCTGGATTGATTTTCTTAAGGAGTTCGTTGTCATGTGATTATTTCTCCTGCTGAAAATCCGTATTTATCCAGTCCAGTTTCTTTTGTAAACAGCATGGTAATAAATATTTTAGGTATTGTGGATCACATATAGTCTCTGTCCCATTCCTTGCTTAATAATCCTTCCAAAATGTGAAAACCTTTCTTAGGTCAAAGGTCAAGTAGGCCACCTTCTACATACTGCTGAAACTGTTCCCTCTACCTTTTAATCAAAATCTGACTTGGGAACATTCAGGTTTTAGCTTCGCAAAGCTTTTTTCTAGGACTCCTTGAAATCAGAGTCTGTGTGTGATACTCTTATTAATATGTAATTTGGACCACACCGTTCCACAGAGGCACAGAAATACTTCTCTTTTTTAATTGAAAACTAGTAACAGGAATTCATTTCCTCATTTGTTGATGGATTGCTTTGCTCAGTACTCTGTTATGAGCAAGTAAGTTGGAAAACAGGGAACTGATATTTAGATGAAGGAACGTCCTTTTGAGTAAATCAGGGCTCTTGGGAAAGTGTAATACTTGATTATTTTTTTAACTTGTACAAAATTTGCATTGTGAAAATTTATAAAATGCTTTGAAGCAGAAACGACTTAATGTTTCCATAGCGCAGAGCATATGTGAGGAGAGGCAGACCATATTTTGCAGCAGCACTGTGCCAAGGGGCTCTTTTCATTAAAGCGGGTTAATGAAATTAAGAGTGGGTTCTCGGATAGGTAAGTTAATTTCGTTTATTCTTTTATAATCTAGAAGCATTCTCTGCTGTTCTTAGATTTTACAGACTTAAGTCTGTTTAAATTTTACTACATTTTAAATGCCTTTTTAATGTTTGCTAATATAAGATAGAAGTATTGGTAAAGTCACGCAAATGACTTCGCAAATCTAAAATGGACTATTTTCTCTGCTTGTTTTATTGGAAATACTTGGAGCCCTTATTCTTCTCGTTTCCCCATTGTTTTGAAAGTTATGAAAATGATTTTTTTTTAATAATTTTTAAAAGTTAAAGACATCAGCCTAATTACATATGTCTGTTACCGAGTTAGTCATTTCAGTTTATTCAGGCTTGTTTATCAGGTACAAATAATACCTAACTACTTAGAAATTGGCCATTCTGGTTTATTGATTTTTTTTTTTAATTTTGTAAAACTCAAGGATGATTCTCCTCCCTCCTTCTTTTAAGAAATTAGAAACATTTTAAATGTAATTAAGAACTTAATAATCATTTCTCTTTAAACTTTTAGGCTAGTGATACAGAACGAGATGGACTAGCCCCAGAAAAGACATCCCCAGATAGAGATAAGAAAAAAGAGCAGTCAGATGCATCTATTTCTCCTAGAGCCTCAAAACATCATTATTCAAGATCACGATCAAGGTCAAGAGAAAGAAAACGAAAGTCAGGTATGAATTGTTGGAAAACTGTAATTACCTCTATCCATGTAAATGTGTGTATATAAGCCATAAATTTAGTTTTTTATATAATTAATAGGTGTTCTTTTCAGTTGAGAAATCAATAAGGAAAGTACAGTGGTAATTTTCTGGACAATTTTTTAGTTATGAGAAACCTAAATGTCCTCATGCAGAAATGTCATGACTTGTCCAAAGGCAAAAAATATATATATGTTTAAATTTTTGTCACAGTAATTATTTTTTAACCCTGAATTGTTTAAATTTCAGTCTTTCAACATTGGTAAAATATTTTGAAAGATGTGCCTGGGTAGTGGTATATTTTTCTGAGCTTATTTAATGTGCTTTTTGATGTAAGTTATGGAAAATTTTTAACCTTGTTTTTCATTTAATTTAATGTTAGACTATTTCTGAAGTGAGAGGTTTTGGCATTCTGAGGTGTTTCTTACTCATTTACTTGAAAAAGAATTAGACTGATGTGGTATAGAAAGTATGATGTTTTGCTGTATGTTTTTTAAATTAGTATTGCTACTTAATGAAGAGGTTAAGTGAGAAGTAGAATACTAATGAGTTAAGAGTTTTAAGACCTGGGCTCCGTTTATTTATGCTTTATGGCCACAGATAATCATCTGTAAGTAGTTAAAATGTAATCTTATGTGTATATTTGTAACTGTACTGTATAAAATCACTTTTGAATAGAGATTTCAAAACTGTAGCATCCTTTTGACTACTTATACCAGATATAGTTCAGATTATATTCTCTTGCATTCTTGTTTTGTTCTTGTTTGTTTCTACTAAGCCACTTTATAAGTTTTCTGTGCGCTGTAAAGCAAAATGGGCTAGTCACAGTGGTTTGTGAATTAAGAATCTGTGACAGACTGAAAGACAGTATATATGTTTTTGATTTGTCATGAAGGATTTGGGGGGGGTTGTTTGTTTTGCTTGCTCTCGGTTATATTTTTGTTTATTCAGATTGCTTGATTCGTTTCAAATATATACAGTGGTGTTAAGTAGAATAATCCCACCCTTCCATAAAAAATAGTCTTTAGAAGATAGTAAGTGGAATTTTAATTTAGGAAAGTGGATTGGAAATCGTCCTTTTGAGTATTGGAATTTGTGTTTGAGATGTTTCTGTGTCTTGTTTATGATGAACTTTTGTATGTATTTACAGATAATGAAGGAAGAAAACACAGGAGCCGGAGCAGAAGCAAAGAGGTAATTAACACTTTGTAGTGAATAGGCACTGTAAAATTCTTATAAAGTATCTGGTAGAAATGTTTGTGTGAATATATGATACTATCAAGGTAAGTACCAAAACTTGAAATTTAAAAGGTTAATTGGGTATAAAATAAGCATGATATGGATCATCATTTTTCAAGAAGATAGTTGTTTATATGAAAAGTTCATTCAAAAACTATTAATTTTATTATGTTGTGAAAATATTCACAATAAAAATTTCATATGAAGATTATAATTGGTTTTTTTAGGCCTGTCACACAGAGCTTCCATTAATCTGAGGTCCCGAGTCTCCTTATACCTGACAGCTGCTCAGGATTTTCATATAGCAGTCATCCTTAAGTACCAATATCCTAGATAACTGTGGGCTTTTTCTTTATGGAAGATAACGAGTCCTCTTTGCATTAGCAAACCAGCTCAGTTTCCCTGACAATAGTATCGAATTTTGAAATAAAGTGTCTGTGAGGGATAGCTGGAAAGGTGGCAGTGACAGCAAAACTTGAGGAAAAAGAAAGACAGCAGCTGTATGAAAGAGAAGCAGGAGTTAACTTGCTCGCCCACCTGAGAAGACAAGGAATGAGCCAACAAGGAAGAACAGAAGTAGGAGCCAAAAAGGGAGGAGAAGAGTCTTGTGGGGGCTGGGCAAGGGACTCCGGAAAAAAATGTGGGCAGGGACTTCACCTCTTCCCCTAATGGAAGCTCTGTTAAATTTTTAATTTAGGAGAGTTTTTGTGAAAATGACTATTTTGTTTAGCTCACATGATAACATTTCTATAATAAATCATACTCAGCGTGCTAATGCGCGAAGAGACTGAACTGAAGACGCTGCAGACTCAGATAGCAAAATAATAAGCCTACTTCATGATAAGGTAACTATTAGTCATTCAAACTCCTATTTCCCTTAAGTATATCTTAAATCAGTTAAGGGTTTTAATGTCTTTTTTTTTTTATAATAGTAATGTTATGTTTGGAAAACTGGTTTGAAATAAACTCTAAAACCTTTGGAAGTTGAACCACTTAAAGCTTTTCCAGTTTGCCATTATATGGCAAAACCAAGGAAATACTTTTATAAGCTCATAATACAGAGAACTGGCAATGAAATTAAAATTTAGCTGTGTCTCCAGGTCTCTCTATTTTTCTGCAAAATATTAAATAACATACTACGATTCTTTTCAGATATATCATGCATGTTCCAAAATGTTTGGCCAGGTTTTCGGTTTTAAGCAAAGTTAATCTTGAGTGTAAAGAAAAAATGCTATGTTTTGGGAAACCTGAGTAAGTGTCCAGTTGTAGAAAAGCGGTGGCCTGGCGTAAGAACAGCACGGGGTCCGGGCCGGCTGCTCCCCTGTAGTTTTATGACTTTAGATCTTCATTTAGTCGTACTCTAAGGGAAGCTTAGAGGATCTGAGTTTCCTTCCAGCTTTAAAATTGTGTTTCGGAGATGTCCAGGTTTCTAAGCTTTAGCTGAAAGATGGATTTGACAACTTAATGTGAGGAGATCTGATGTTTATCACTTCCTAATTTGGCACGTGAGAATAGGATGGAGACTTGATCATGCAATTAATTTTAGCTCAGTCTCTGAATGCATATGTTGTGAAAGCAAAAGTCTTGGTTTTTATCTCTCAGAGTGTGGGGGAAGTATGTATTGTATAATGGTATAGGGATTAATTATGTTATGACTAGTTTGATTTCATAAAAATTAAAACAGATACGGTTGCCATTTTCTACCCTAGGTACATGAAATGTAATAGAACTTCAAGCCCGTTGGGATATTGCAAGATGAAAAGTGATTTCTTCACAGTTTAGAAATTGGGAGAAAAATCAAGAGCCGTCTTTTAGAGAGAATGTGGCAGTATAGCTATAAAAAGGACACTTCAACTCTGCGTAAAGTAACTTAAAATTGCAGAAAATACTAATTAGTAAGATTAATCTTATATAGCTACCTAACTGAAATGCGTTTTCTGTGCATTTCTTTGTGTCCTGATCTTCATTATTGTTTTTAAACCTAAAATAATATGTATTCTGGTTATGGAAGTTGATGTATACGTGTATACATGATCTGTTTCTCTAAAAGGTTTGTTGGAAAATTTTGAAAGTCTTGATATATGTGTACTTCCCTTATTCCTTTAGATAAAAGAAACACCAGGGATTCCTCTTTTTTCTGATAATAATGGTTTTTCAGTATTATTTCAATATTGAAAATCATTGTTTTAATAATGTTATTTTGGGGAGGAAACTGCAATTTGGGGGATATATAAAGACAATAAGATTAGTAATATTCATCTGCAACATTTGGGTGATGTGAAACTAGATCATTATTTTTATTTACCACACACTCCTAAGGTTACTAATGTTGCATCACAACAGTTTTGTCTACTGATACCCATACTAACTCTCTTTGTTGCACTATTTTCCTGAAAGAACCAACTTCTTCTTAAAACAGGCAAGAAGACATGAATCCAAAGATAAATCATCTAAGAAACACAAGTCTGAGGAACATAATGACAAAGAACATTCTTCTGATAAAGGAAGAGAGCGACTAAATTCATCTGAAAATGGTGAGGACAGACATAAACGCAAAGAAAGAAAGTCGTCGAGAGGCAGAAGTCACTCAAGATCTAGGTCTCGTGAAAGGTAAGTCATTTTGGTACTTATAAGTTGGTGCCATGTAAAGAGCTATACTATGTAAAGCTTCTCATGAACCCAGCAATACCCAAACAATCTTTTTTTTTTTTTTTTTTTTTAAAGATTTTATTTATTTATTTGAGAGAGAGACAGTGAGAGAGAGCATGAGCTAGGAGAAGGTCAGAGAGAGAAGCAGACTCCCCGTGGAGCTGGGAGCCCGATGCGGGACTCGATCCCGGGACTCCAGGATCATGACCTGAGCCGAAGGCAGTCCAACCAACTGAGCCACCCAGGCGTCCTCCCAAACAATCTTAATTAGAAAATAGATGTTTTTTCCTAGGATCTATTCCTTTGCTATCTAATGTCTGCTAGTAGCTGAAGTCTTTGGGGCATCGTTTTCTGATAAAGGTAAAGAAAAGTGTTAAAGACTTGGGGATTAAAAGATGATTGTGTATGATTCACATTCATCTAGCCAGTATTTTTTAATTTCATGATTTATCTGTCACAGTGAAAAAATTTATATAGCTGACCTATGTTTAAGCCAATATAGCAATACTTTTATATTGTCAATGTAGGATTTATTTGCTGCTAAACTAATTTAGATTTCCTTTTGTATTGAAAACTGGATCATGGCAGAAAAATTGTGGGATTTTTGTTAAAAGAAGCCAGTGTTTAATGTATGTTTGAAGTTTTCTGTGGGAATATATATATGTGGTATATCAGATTATGTCTGAATTTTTTGGTAGTAGATTAACTTGTCATCTTTAAGTTGCATAAGTACTTCACTAAGGCAATAATTGACTTTAAGCTATTAAAGAGGATCTTAAGTTGGGTTAGGAATTTTAGCATTGCATTTTTAACATGTAGCTTTATTGTGTGCCCTCTGAGACATCATCAAACAAGAATAAAGGCTCATTTGTTGTTAGAATTTCTTCCAGTAGATGCCTCAATTAGCCTTTCTCTACACAATACAGATTAGTTTATTGCCTGGCTTGACAGTACACACTGCAGATAATTAATTCATAATGTCTATAATTTGAGAAGACGCAGCTCTAAATAACTACACACTTACATGTTTTAATTTCAGGCGTCATCGTAGTAGAAGCAGAGAGCGGAAGAAGTCTCGATCAAGGAGTAGGGAGCGGAAGAAGTCAAGATCGAGAAGCAGGGAGAGGAAGAAGTCACGATCCAGAAGCAGGGAAAGAAAACGCCGGATTCGATCTCGTTCCCGCTCAAGATCCAGACACAGGCATAGGAGTAGAAGCAGAAGTAGAACAAGGAGTAGAAGTCGGTAAGTAGTCATCATCTTGAATAAAATCAGATAGCTCCCTCACGGGGTCTGTTTATCTTCCCTCAGTCTGAGAATATCAAAATTGTGGGTCAGAATTTTGAGTTACAAAATATTTTAACAATATTCTGACTAATAAAGAAGAATTTAAACACTTGCCATAGCATTCTTACAGATACTCATTTAATCAGATCTTCTGTGAAGTGCAGGTAGAAATAGTCCTATTAAAATTACTTCATTTGTTTTGGGTGTTGAATTGTGTTAATTGTGTAATCAGAGTAGCTTACATTTATTGCATGCCTGCTATGTGCTGGGTATTGTCAGCTCTTTCATGCACTAACTACCTCGTCTAATTCTCAAAACAACTGTTTTGTGAGTTAAGATTGTGGGGCTTAGAGAGCTTGAGTAACTTGTCTAGGAAGCTCCAAATCATAGTTGTTAAATGGTACTGTCATGACCAAGTCCCAAGTATGTCTGAATGCAAAGTCAGTGTATATGTTTGACCCACCATAGTGTATATGCTATCTCGGGTATTCAAAAAGATGAGCTTAATTCAAATCTATCTTGATTGAGAGGAGGCCTTAATTTGTTGAGACAGAAAGTACAATGAAGCGCACAAGAGAAAAATTTTTAAATAATCAGGGAATATATTTAGTCTGTACTTGTTTATATCAGACAATTATTAATAATACATATACACAGGTACTGTTATTAATTAAGGGGAAAGGTTTTTTGTTAATTGTTCAAGTTAGTCTATAAAGACAAATTACTTGGCTTTCTCTTGTTTATCAAGGGTTTTTGGGGAGTTGGGATGCAAATGGTGGGTGTTTTAGATTTTCATTATTTTATTTTATTTTTAAGATTTTTATTTATTCATTGTTCTCACACACAGAGAGAAATCACAAGTAGGCAGAGAGGCAGGCAGAGAGAAAGGAGGAAGCAGGCTCCCCGCCAAGCGGAGAGCCTGATGTAGGACTCTATCCTGAGACCGTGAGATCATGACCTGAGCCGAAGGCAGAGGCCCAACCCACTGAGCCACCCAGGCGCCCTTGATTTTCATTATTTGAGCAAGAGCAGTGAGTGTGCAGGAGATAAGAGTGGGACAGCAGCAGAGGGAGAAGCAGATTCATTGCTGAGAAGCTTGCTGGCTGGGGTCCCTGGGATCATGACCTGAGTCACCCAAGAGCCCCTCAAAGTGGTCTTTTTATTTATTTATTTATTTATTTATTTATTTATTTTTAATTTTAAAAAATTTTTAATTTATTTTTAAAGATTTTATTTATTTATTTGACAGAGATCACAAGTAGGCAGAGAGAGAAAGAAAGAAAGAAAGAGAGGAGGAAGCAGACTCCCTGCCAAGCAGAGAGCCCGATGTGGAACTTGATCCCAGGACCCTGGGATCATGACCTGAGCCGAAGGCAGAGGTTTAACCCACTGAGCCACCCAGGTGCCCAGTGGTGGTTTTATTAAAGCACACAGACAGGACCTTTGGGTTGCTGATGATCAGTTTTTAATCAATAGTTCAGTTTTTAGTAGTTTACTAATTTAAGCTTTACCAGTTAAGAGTTTTAGTGAGTTTAGGTAAATAAGAATTTCATCATTATCATTAATATTTTATTCTCCATGTGGGCATACAAGCCATTATTTGTGGTATTTCTAGTTTTTTATATTATGGCATTTCTAGTTTTGACCACTGTTACTCTTATTTTATTTTGCTCAGTGCCTGTTGTTTTTTTATCTTCCCATTCCTAATTATTTTGTTTTACTGATTTTTGTGCTTGGGATTTTTTTTTTCTTAACTTTTACAAAGTCATTGTAGATTAAAATACTAGGAACATTTAAACTATGGATCTCATTACTAGGGATTTATCCTGCATACTCACCTATGTGAATATAAAATGACTGATGTGCAAGTCTAATCTTTGCAGTGTTGGGTGTAATAGCAAAGAATTTGAAAACATCCTCAATTGTCTGTAGCAGGGAATGTTAAATGAACTTACGGAAGACTAGCAGCATATTCAGGGAACTTCCATACCCTGTGGAAGCTGTAGTACAGGGATAGGAGGAAAGGGTTCTAAATAGTTTGTCTGCTGTTTGCATTTTTGTTGAACCTCTGCAAATATAATGGATTTTGATAAAATGAACTAATTATCACTGCTTTGCCATATTGCAACACGTGAAATACGATTTATTACAGAGATAGGAAGAAGAGAATTGAAAAACCTAGAAGATTTAGCAGAAGTTTAAGCCGAACTCCTAGTCCACCTCCCTTCAGAGGCAGAAACACAGCAATGGATGCACAAGAAGCTTTAGCTAGGAGGTGGGCATATTTTGTCTTTGATGCATTTTTCCTTTTCGACTTGAAGTTGATAATCAGTTGTACGGACAAAGTGAATGCTTTCAGAGTTTAAGTTAAATAATTAAATATAGCCATGATACATATTGTGCCAGTTTTGATCTAGAACTAAGTAGTTGGTTAATTCTCATTTTAAACATTTACCTATTTGTGCAACTGGAAAGATTACAATGTCTGCAACAATTTCTTTGTTTTCCTTCATGATTAACTGATTCATTTTTCTCAAATTTAGGCTCCTAAATATTTTTGGTTTGCAATAAAAACTTTTTTAGAAATCTAAATCTGATTTAAGAGCTCTTAAATTTTGCCTCTGAAACTGCATTGTCCTTTTGTTTTTCTTCCTCAAGAAAACAGTCTGAGACAATTGTGTCAATGGGTGTCTTACTTTAAAGGTGGCAAATAATAAACATTACAAGGTGATTTTTTTGATCTTGAAAATCTTACTGCTGATAGCATAGGGAGACCGTTTCAGGTTTTAATTCTGTAAGCATTCCAAAGGTGTTCTGGTAACTGTGGGACTGCACACTCCGGGGCTGTCTGGCTGATACGTGCAAAAGCTTTGCAAGAACGGCCTCCTGTAGAGGGGCGACAAGTGAAGTAGAATCCAAGTGCTTGTTGGCAGGTTTTCCCGTATTCTGAAAACTATACTCTTGATTTTGGGGTTTTTTTCCTTATGAAATTGAGTTTGTATTTTTTTTTCATTACAAAAATACAGTTATCACAATGTAACCTGATGGGCTGCTGCCCTGTGAACCCAGCCTGGCAGAAACTCCAGCTGAACAGCAGCAGCAGCAAAGGTGTGAGCTCGCCCCTTCTTCATTCCATTCACTGTAGTGAATGGTGTTAATTCCAACCTGCAATGGCCATTTTAAATATGCATCAATAGTAGTGACTCCTACTTTCTTTCTGAATCTGAAATCCACAGAATTAAGGAGTAATTTATTATAATATCTGAAGTAACTTATAAAGAATGATCTGTTAAGTCTGACCAGTATTTTTTTAAGCCCTAAAGTTTATTCTTATTATAAGTTGGTTGTGCTTTAATTTTTGGCTTTTATTAAAGTTGAAGCTGTTAGTAGCATCTAAAACTTCAGCTTAAAAAAATAATCTTACTTAGTGATTTTCAGATGATAAGTTTACATGAAATAACTCTTTTTAAACCTTTTTTTTTTTTAAGATTTTATTTATTTATTTGACAGAGATCACAAGTAGGCAGAGAGGAAGGCAGAGAGAGAGGGGGAAGCAGGCTCCCTGCAGAGCTCAATCCCAGGACCCTGGGATCATGACCTGAGCCAAAGGCAGAGGCTTTAACCCACTGAGCCACGCAGGTGCCCCTGAGATAACTCTTTTAAGTATCAGATTGGTCCTTGGCTACTTTGAAATTCAAAGGGATATCTTTTGTTAATAAGATACTACAGTATATAGGCCTTTTCTTGTTCCTTTTTTGTTTTTAAATATGGACTTTTTAAACTACTTTGAAAACAGTTTTAATATCTATGTACCAACATTTTAATGTTACCCCTAATCAGGAACTTTTATTCCCAAGGACAAAATCAAGTCTGTACTGTGTCTATCTTGAATGTGTTCTCAGAGGGAATGAAATTATATTGTTATGTTCATTTGATGTAAATACAGCAGTTGCTAAAGCCAGTGCAATTTTTCTACCCATAGTACACCAAAACAAAAAACCTTTTCCTTAATCTTTGCCCCTTTATACCACAGTAAAGGAGAAAGGGTGACTTTTGACTTAATAATTGGGAAATCAAGGAGTCTTGAAAAAGGTTTCTCTTCCAGGAACTCATGAAGATGCTATTATTAAAGATTTTGTTGTATAAGAAGTAGATACTGACTTGACAACACATTTAGTATATGTATTAGTAAATTTAGTGTGAGTGAACTACAGTCTCTTTTTTGTTTTGTCTGAGGATGAATTTGTGTTTCAGGTTTCTAGTTCCATTGCTAATAATACATTTCTTAAGCTGCTAAAAGTTAGTTCCCAAATAGGATTTATTGGCCCCTTTTTTATTTTTGGCTATTTTTAATTTTTACTGGTTTAAGGTTATATGATAAAAAGTGTGTTTAAGTAGAAAAGTCATAATTGGCATGTTTTAATTGGCCTTATCCTGTATCAGCATCCCTCCCAAGAAGCCTGTAGGTAGTTCTGTAAACACTGTTTACTACTTTTAACATACCCTAAGATTTACTCAGTTCTCAGTATGTCATTTGCAAGATGTAATGTTATCCATACTGCTAAAACCAGCAATGATAAAGGTTGAATAATTTTTATTTTTTAAAACTAGTCTCTGTGGGAAGTGTGTGTAAAAGCTATTCCAGTTTTTTGGCAATTCCATGAATTTAAAAATGTTTAAAACCAGTATTGAAATATTCTTTAACTGTGACTGTCTTAAAGATGAATGCGTTTTTCCCCCCACATACAGATAACAATTTGTGTTAAAGTTCTGTTAAGTGTTTCATTTCTATACATGTGGAGAAATACAAAGATAAATACTGGTTTTATATTGAGCGTTATTATAAACTTACTGAAATTACCTTTGACAGGTTGGAAAGAGCAAAGAAATTACAAGAACAGAGAGAAAAGGAAATGGTTGAAAAACAAAAACAACAAGAAATAGCTGCAGGTAATTCATTTTCTTTACTATAGAAGTGTGGCATTTTTTTGTAAAAAATCTGGAAAGTTCAGAAAAATAATAGGAAGAAAATCACCTATGAGCCTTGCTACCCATCAGTGTACTGTAAAACTGTTATTATTACTGAAATGTGAACATTTTTAATGTTAACTTTCATTCCTCATAAATCCGTCATGCATACGCACTTCTTACCTGGTTGATACGCCTGATCTTGACAAGTAAACAGTCGCTGTTCTCGTTCGTATGACACTGTAGCCATCACGGCGTATTTTTTTACTCATGGTTTTTGGAAAAATGCAAATTGTTGAAGATGACAACGGATCTTGGGTGAGAAATCAGGTTATTAGACATAACACAAACAGTGCCTGTGGATGATTGAAGGTGATCAGAGAGACTGACTGAACTACGTGGAATGTAATCTGGAAGGTGTTTTTTGTTTGTTCACATTCCTAGTAAATTGGTGGTACTAGAAATAATCTAAAATTGTACAAATTAGGGTACCTGGCTGGCTCAGTTGGTAGAGCATGTGACTCTGAATCTAAGTGTTGGGGGTTGGAGCCCAGTGTTGGGTGTAGATTACTTAAAAATAAAATTTAAAAATTTTTTTAAGAAATGGTACAAATTGGGGCGCCTGGATGGCTCAGTGGGTTTAAGCCTGTGCCTTCAGCTCAGGTCATGATCCCAGGGTCCTAGGATCTAGCCCCGAGTTGGGCTCTCTGCTCAGCAGGGAGCCTGCTTCCCTCCCCCCGCGCCCTCCACGCCAGCCTCTCTACCTACTTATGATCTCTGTCAAATAAATAAGATCTTCAAAAAAAAAAAAAAAGAAATTGTACAAATTGCCTTTAATAAGTATTCATGCATTTTATTTATTTTATATGGAGGGGGTAGAGGGTGAGGCGGAGGGAGAGGAAGAGACACGTTCCACATGCACCTTGGAGCCCAGTGCAGGGCTCAATCTCACAACTCTAAGATCATGACGTAAGCCAAAATTAAGAGTTGGAAGCTCAACCGAGTCAGCCACCCAGGCAACCCTGCCATTTTGCTTTTAATACGTGAATAGAACAAAAACTTCCATAACTGGATTCCCATAGTATTAGTAATTAAAGAACTTTATAAGCTTTATTCTGGGCTGACAGAAAAACATATAATCAGAATAGTCTTTGTGTTCACAAAAAATTGTCTAAGTTCCTGACTGAATCACTTAAAATAATGGGAATACCAGGTGTGGCATTTAACTTCTATAGGATTTGGGCTTACTGCTTGCTAAATGTGCATAATACTTGTTTAATATTTTAAACATCAGATGAACGTCTAAATAACCATTTTGTAAGCTTAAAGACCCATACAAATAGTATTCATTGTTACAAG